>NC_138129.1:600419-1106589 GCF_964188305.1 Podarcis bocagei | reverse complement strand
GAAAGGTGATCGGAACTGGCTGGAGGGGAAACAGGAGAGAAGAGAAGGCAAAGGGTTAAGGGGAGCAACCAAGTTGCCTTGGGAGGAATGTGACACAGGCCTGTCCACTCTGCACCCCAGCATCTCACCGGAGCACCTTATCCCTTTCCTCTCTAAACCAAAAAGTCCCGAATGCTGCAATGTTTCCTCGTCAAGGAGTTGCTGCATCCCCTTGATCGTTCGGTTGCCCTTTCCTGATCCTTTCCAAGCTCTCTCAGATCCTTTTGGGAGGTGAAGCAACCGGAATTCTGCACAGGATTAAAAAAACCACCAGTACAGTACACCCCTGCGAGGTTGTTGTTGAGTCATGTCCGCCTCTTCATGACCCCCTGGACCAGAGCACACCAGGCACTCCTGTCTTCCACCGCCTCCCGCAGTTTGGTCAGGCTCATGTTTGTAGCTTCGAGAACACTGTCCAACCATCTTGTCCTCTGTCGTCCCCTTCTCCTTGGGCCCTCCATCTTTCCCAGCATCAGGGTCTTTTCCAGGGAGTCTTCTCTTCTCCTGAGGTGGCCAAAGTCTTGGTGCCTCAGCTTCAGGATCTGTCCTTCCAGTGAGCACTCAGGGCTGATTTTCTTCAGAACAGATAGGTCTGATCTTCTTGCAGTCCATGGGACTCTCAAGAGTCTCCTCCAGCACCAGAATTCAAAAGCATCCATTCTTCGGTGATCAGCCTTCTTGATGGTCCAGCTCTCACTTCCACACATCACTACTGGGAAAATGATAGCTTTAACTATGCAGACCTGGCATAGTTGGCAAGGTGATGTCTTTGCTTTTTAAGATGCTGTCCAGGTTTATCATCACTTTTCTCCCAAGAAGTGACTGCTGTCACCATCTGCAGTGATCCTGGAGCCCAAGAAAGTAAAATCTCTCACTGCCTCCATTTCTTCCCCTTCTATTTGCCAGGAGGTGATGGGCCAGTGGCCATGATCTTCGTTTTTTTGATGTTGAGCTTCAGACCATATTTTGCGCTCTCCTCTTTCACCCTCAATAAAAGGTTCTTTAATTCCTCCTCACTTTCTGCCATCAAGGTTGTGTCATCTGCATATCTGAGGTTGCTGATATTTCTTCCGGCGATCTTAATTCCGGCTAGGGATTCATCCAGCCCAGCCTTTCGCATGATGAATTCTGCATATAAGTTAAATACAATATACAGCCTTGCCGTGCTCCTTTCCCAATTTTGAACCAAGCAGTTGTTCCATATCCAGTTCTAACTGCCAGGTAGGCCAGTGCAAGTCTTCAATAAGGGCAGATTGCACACCATGCATTCTACACACATCACTTCCACGGCTGTGGCTTCTCGAGGTCTCTGGGATCTGTAGCTCCGTGCGAACTACAATTCCCAAGAGTCTTTGGGCGGGGCTCTTTCAATTCCTGCTCGCGGCCCCTTTAAGAGCCCCGCCCCCGGCCTCCTTTCTTTCCGAGTCGGACCCGGGCAGCCAATGGGCGGCCTCCCCCCGCCGCGCCCCATGGCCAATCCCGCCGCGCCCGCCGCCCGTTTCCCGGCCGCCCCCGCGGCGCGCGCGCTCCCATTGGCGGATCGAAGGCGAGCGCGGCGCTGATTGGCCGCTGCGGCGGAGCTTGGCAACATTCAAACTGGGGTCGCGGCTGCCGGCGAGAAGGAGGAGGAGGAGGCGCCGCCCGACCCGCCCGCCATGGCCTCGCAGAACACCGACCCCGCCGCCGCCGCCACCGCCGCCAGGAAGGCCGCCGAGCCCGGCAGCGCCGCCGCCCGGGGCTCCGTCCGGAGCAGGTAGCGGGCCGGGAGAGGCGGGCAAGGGGACTCCTGAGCGCGTGCAGAGCGCCTCGGCGGGGGAAGGGAGTAGGGCGCCGGGCTCCTAGGCGTGTGCAGAGCGCCTCGGCGGCCCTTCTTGTTTGCAGGGGCAGGGGGCTCCGGGGCGCGTGCAGAGTGCATCGGAAGCCCTTCCTGTAGGGCGGGGAAGAGGTTGGCCGCCGGGCTCCTGGGCGCGTGCAGAGTGCATCCGTGCTGCTTCTTATTGCGCGTGCAGAGTGCCTTCCTGTTTGCGGGGGCAAGGGGGCTCCGGGGCGCGTGCCGAGTGCCCCCTGCGGCCCTTCTCTTTCCGGACCCCGGCCTGCTGCTGCCGATCTAACCCTCTTTCCCCGTCTCCGCCCCACAGGCTGCAGCAGGAGCTGATGACTTTGATGGTGAGTCGCCCTTTCCCCCCGCAGCCCTTGAACTGCTGCTCTGCTTCTGCCCAGCCCAGGATGGATGCCCTTTAAGGGTCCTGGCCGAGTAAGGGGGGGTGGGGGGGCTTTGGCTCTGCCAGGGAAGGAGGAAGAACCATCTTGAATGTCTTGAGCACCCCAGAAGAGAGCCAGCGCCCCCGGGGGCTCCTGGGCTGGGGCTCCACCTTCCATCTATTTCTTAGTTTGCTTCATTAAATTTATACCCCAGCGCAGTATAGGAAAAGAAAAAAAGATACTACAAAAAATACAGCAAAAAGTTAAAACACAAATGGTTACAAGAACATCTAATCAGGCTTGTCTAAACAAGAACGATGTTGTTCTTATTTGCTGAAATTGTTAGTCACTTTATCTTGCTCAAGGGCAAACCAAACAAAATGCAAAGCCCACGTGGATGCAGTAAAACCAGGTGGGGGGGATAAATAAAAAATATCCCACTCAGGCGCCATAAAGTGTGCAGTGAAGTTCCCCGCCTCATCTCAAGAGGCAGGGAGTTCCAAAGTGTGGGTGCTGCCCTGAAAAACCGAGTTCTTACAAATGCAAAACGGGCAACGTGGGGCGCCTGGGACAGGGCCCGATTCGCAGTCCAAAGCGGTTGCGTGGGCAGATAGGAGGAAAGGCAAACTCCTAGGTAAACTGGCCCCAGGTTGCTGAGGGTTTTGTGGGCAGTAGTAATAATAATACATTTTATACCCTGCCCACCTGGCTGGCTTTCCCCAGCCACTCTGTCCAACGGGACACTAAAAGCAGAATAAAACTCCAAACATTCAAAACTTCCCTAAACAGTAGTAATGGAGGGGCAGCTTGTGAGGCTGTGCGCCGCCTGAGGGGGGCGCCCTGTTGCCCCAGGGGAGGAATGTGGGTCGGCCGGCCGGGGCAGTTTTCCTTCACCCTCCTGGGTGAGGCAACCCAGTGCTTCCAGCAAACCACAAACCATCACCCAGTGCCCCCTTCTGCAGCCACTCTTGCCTGTTTCTCCACGCAGATGTCTGGGGATAAAGGGATCTCGGCCTTCCCAGAGTCAGACAACCTGTTCAAGTGGATCGGGACCATTAATGGAGCAACTGGGACGGTGAGTTGGGTCAGGGGGGAGGAAGCCTTGGGCCTCGGAGGTCAGCCTCATCTACACCGACAGAAGCAGCAGCAGCAGCAGCAGCTCTGCAGGGTCTGGGGAGGGGGGGTCTCCCCCATGTGCAGAATCAGACCCAGGGCCTTCCATGCGCAAGGTGCAGCCACCTTGCGGGGTGAGAATTGGGGGGGGGGGTAAAGTAGGGACCCCAAATGAGCCATGCTGCTATCATCCTTTTGTCCTGGGAACAAAAATGTCCATCTGAGGGTCCCGGGTGCTTGGCAGTGTCTGGAGTGCTGTGCAGACCTGGGAACATGCAATATTCCCAGTGGAGTCCAGGGTCAGGTTGAAGGGGCTGGTTTTGACCTTTAAAGGCCTACGTAGCCTAGGACCCTCGTACCTACGGGACCGCCTCTCCTAGTCTGCCCCACGGAGGACCTTACGGTCCACAAATGACAACGCTTTGGAGGTCCCAGGTCACAAGTTGGTTAGATTGGTCTCAACTAGGGCCAGGGCCTTTTCAGCCCTGGCCCCGACTTGGTGGAACGCTCTGTCCCAAGAGACCAGGGCCCTGTGGGACTTGACATCTTTCCGCAGGGCCTGCAAGACGGAGCTGTTCCGCCTGGCCTTTGGTTTGGACTCAGTCTGACCCCTATGTTTTCCCTCCTCTTATGGTCTTGATTTTGATTTATGGGCTACTTTTAAAATGAGGCTGCATTTTAAATTGCATTTTAACCTGTCTTTTAAATTGGCCCCCCCCCCTTTTCCCCCCTATTATGTTTTTACTGTGATTTTATTGGTGTTAGCTGCCCTGAGCCCAGTTCTGGCCAGGGAGGGTGGGGTATAAATACAATTTTTGCTACTACTACTATTATTATTATTAATGCAACACCTGTGCAGGTGCAAAGTGCATTCTCTTATGGCCGTGTATTTAGCCGCATCCTGCAGTTAGAAGGCAGAGACTGAAGTTCAGGCCACTGTTGTCTCTTGCAGAAGCCTTCTGGCTCCTGCCGCTGAGGGCAGAGCAGTTTGGAGATTGCCTAGGAAATGAGGCATATAGGAAAAGTGCTGCCAGATTTCAGGTGCTTAAGGGGATCTCCAGAAGGCAAGAGGGAGTGGCTGCTGCCTGAGGTCAGAGGGGTCCCGAATCTCCTGCAGCGTTCTGTTCTCACAGTGAACAGTTAGAAGCCCACAAGCAGTGACGGGAAAGGGTGGGAGCAAGTGGAGTTGGGAATCTTGCCTTGAGGCAGGAAGCCAAGAGAGGCAGCGTGGTGCAATGGTTAGTGTGCCAGACTTGGGGCGGGGATATACCAGGGCTTGAATCCCCACTCGGCCATGAAGCTCACACTGAGGACTAGTCACCTGCCTCTCAGCCTAGCCTCCCTCACAGGGATTGCGGGGATTAAATGAGGAAGGGAAGAACTATGTACACTCCCTTGAGCTCCTTCAGAAAAGGTGAAATATAAATGCAATTATTTCTAATTAGAGGGAGTGCAGGGGCTGCGAAATCCCACCCAGTGTCTGATTTATGCCTCTCTGCTCTTCTCCCAACCTCCGCCGCCCCCTCCCCAAAAAGGTGTATGAGGACCTGAGATACAAGCTCTCCTTGGAGTTCCCCAGCGGGTACCCTTACAACGCGCCCACCATCAAATTCCTCACCCCCTGCTACCACCCCAACGTGGACCTGCAGGGGAACATCTGCCTGGACATCCTCAAGGACAAGTGGTCGGCTCTCTACGACGTCCGAACCATCCTGCTCTCCATCCAGAGTCTGCTGGGAGGTGAGTCAGAAGCGCTCTGGGCTGGGGGGCTGCTCCTGCCCTCCAACTCCAGGCCTGGGCTGGGGTCCAGCCAGGCCCCTCCAGCCCCAGTGAAACAACCGGCACTAGCTTGCCGCTCTACCTGAAGGACTCCTACCCGGTCTTGTCCTGAGAATTCAAGGTGGGCTTGCATGGTCTTTCCTGCATGAAAGCCGTGTTCCACGCCTCGTTCATTTTTCCTTCAACAGCGGCGCCGAAAACCCAAAACTGATTTAGCCCCGGTTCGTGCATTGTGGGGGGTTGGGCTGGATGACCCTTGAGGGTCCCTTCCGGCTTTTCGGTTCTATGAAAACCTGCTTCTGTTCGCCCCTCCTTTGTCCCCCACCCAGAATAATTCCTGGGGCTGTGCTCAGAAGATCTTCCTTGCTGCAACTTTGGCCATGGGATCTGGTGGGGGCTTCTGAGCTGGGAAGAGCTCCCTGGCCTGTTTCTGGAGCATAGGGGGGGCAGTTGAAGGATCTCCCCCCCCCCCCAGGTAGTCTTGGGCCTCTGCCAACCGCAGCCCCCGCCCTGACAGCAAATCTCTCTCCTCAGAGCCAAACGTCGAAAGTCCGCTGAACACGGAAGCTGCAGAGCTTTGGAAGGACCAGGCAGGTGAGTGTCTCGAAATTCAGATTATGCATCAAGGGAGGGAGGCATAGCGATGGAGGGGGGTGCCTTTCTGGATCTCCTTTTCTCCCCTCCGCACATCATTTTGAGCCCCAGAGGATGCTGCGAGGATCTGTGCCTTGGAGCATGTACAGAGGGCCAGGGGAAAGTCCTCTGGAACTTGGAGGTAGAGAATGGGCCAGAGACACTTGAGACTGGGGCGGTGGAGGGAGTGTCAGGGGCTGTTTGGAGGCCCAAGGAAACCCCCCACTTGAGTCCTCAACAGAAGTGAGCTGGGGGGGCAGCTATGAAGGAGGACTCAAAGCCACAGCGCCAGATCCTTTGCCCCCCCCCACGGAAATCGGGGTGTGTGGTTATCTCTTCCTCCAGCCCCCGACTGCTATTGCAGTCCCATTTGGCATGGCCTCGGGAGGGAAGGGGGGGTGTCTTGTGTCTTTTGGGAGGGGGCGTTGCTCAGGATGCAAAAGCCATTCAGAATCCCCGCCTCCTTCCACTGACCTTCGTTTCCGTGTCTCTCTCCCCCACAGCCTACAAGAAGTACCTTCACGAATCGTATGCAAAGCATATGAAGAACCAGGATACTTGATGCCCCCCCCGCCCCAATCCTGTCTTCCGTCTCCCCCCTGGTGTTGTGTCCGTCTTTGCACCCCTTTCTCTGTGAATGCCACACTGTATTATAGACTTGTTTTTAAATTTATTTGGCATTTTGTCCTGTGGATTAATGTATAAATAAACCTGTTTCCTTTTTGGGGTTTTTTTTTCTAAATGGGGGCTGGTTCCTTCTCTGCTTTTGCTGCTCATTTGGGCCCCCTATATTGAAACCCAGAGGTGGGGGGGGTCAGCTCAGAGCAACTCTCCCTATGGATGCCGCAAGAGGGGGCTGGCCACTGGGCCGAGGGGGGGGCACCCCTCATTTTACACGTGGGAGCCTGGATGTGGGTTGCTGGCTTGGGGAGGAAGTTTTGTAGGCAGCCAGGAGAGTGGCCTTGGCCAAGATAAAGCAACTAACAAATTTAATAAATAGTAATAATAATAATAATAAATAACAGGGGCTTGCTAAGGGTTCTTGAGACTGCCTAAGAAAAGCCCTGCTGGATCTCCTACTCTTCCGCCCCCAGTTAGATTACCGTACTTTTCCATGTATAAGACCAGGGGGGTTTTCATTTAAAATTATGCTAAAAAGTGGGGGTTGTCTTATACATGGAGCCATCTCACCCCCATTTTCTTAAATTTGACTCCCCCAAAATAGGGGGGTGTCTTATACACAGAAAAATACGGCAGTTCCTTTGAAGAGGCCATTCGCTGCCTCTTGCAGCTTTGAATTCCAGGATGGGCTGGGAGAAGACGTCATCGCAATGCGGGCTTGGGAAGAACCCCCCAGGATCATCCTCTAGCCCAGCAGTTCTCCACCTGTGGGTCCCCAGATGTTGTTGGACTACAACTCCCATCATCCCTGACCACTGGTCCTGTTAGCTAGGGATGGTGGGAGTTGTAGTCCCAAAACATCTGGAGGGCCGAGTTTGGGGATGCCTCCTCTCCTAACCCCCTGTCATGAATCCCTGGCCGGTGGCTACAACAACCGCTGCCTAAAAGCCTCCAATGAAGGTCTGTCCTGTTGATGGTCCTGAATGTCGCTCCAGTTGCTTTTCTGAAGCAAACTGGCCTTTCTCTCTCGCCTTTTTTGAGCCTTCAGCTGAGACCTCTGCCTGCCTGGGGTCTTTGGGGCCAAAGAACTGTGGATGTTTGCCTGAGATTTACGGTGGAGTGGAGTGACACAGTTTAAAATCTGCAAGCAGCCATTGAGAAGTGAACCTTGATTTGTCTTCCATACAAACGGACAGTCTCTCTTGCAGAAGTGGCCCCTCACGGTGTGCAGCTGCCCCAGGAAAAGATCTCTGTATGACTCCACCCTCCCATTTCTGGTTGCCTGATTTACAAGCCACTCATTTGGGCCAGAGGGGAGAGGGTTCTGTGGCCCCCTCCAGGTTGCTGGACTCCAGTTCCCCTCATTGCCAGGAGCCAGCCTGGCCCAGAGGTCAGGGCTCAGGAAAACGGGGTTGTAGAGTTTGAAAGGGTCCCCAAGGGCCATCTAGCCCAACCCCTGCAATGTGGGGTGGTGGGGGTGGGATTTGTGGTCCACCGACACATGGAGGCCCCCGCCATCTGCTCCCATCAACCTCCCCCCTCCCCACTCCTCTGGGTCAGGTCCCCACTGCAGACGATGCTCAGCTCCAGTCCTTTGCTCTTTATTGATGTGTTGAGTGCTATAAACAGAGCATCACAGGCTTGGGGGGTCGGTGGGCACCCCCAAAGCGGAGCTGAAATGAGTCTCTAAGCTGTGTGGGAGCAGCAGGCCGGAACAGGACTGGAGGGGTGGGGGCAGCTCAAAAGGCGAGGCGAGGCTTGGCGGCTGGAGCAGAGGCAAGAGGGGGCCGGCTTGGCGGCTGGCAGCGGCCCCCAGCTTTGCAGGAATGTATTGAGTCGCTTTACTGCACACCCTCCATCATCTTCAGGAACTCTGCGGGGGGAGACGGAAGATGGGTCAGTCCCGAGGCAGGAGGGGCCAAGGAGCGCGGACGCCACACCCCACAGTCCTGAGCAGCAGGATCTCAAGGGGGCAGCATCCTCCCCCAGATCGGGGCTGGCTGTAACTCCAACCCCCCACAGATGAAAGATTCTGGCCAGGTTGCCAAGAGCCCAGAATCAACAGCTGCCAAAGCCCAGGAAGGAAGAGGGAAGCGCATTTCCATCAAAGCTGGGAATTGATTTACCGTACTTGTTTAGATAGATGATTTATTACGGTCAGGGAGCAGCTTATAAAACACACTTGAGGGTACAATCCCAGAAGGAAAGCAAACATTTAAAGCAATGTACAACAATAAATTTATAAATGCGATAGGTGTATAGAGTTTGGGGATTTTCTTAACGAACTACCGGTAGTTTGGGTTGGGGGGGGGGTCTGCGCCTACAGATCTGTACACAGAATCTGGCGACCATTCGGGTCGTCTTATGATCTTTGCCTAACAGAAAAAGGTCCAATCTTTGCTTTTCCGGGAGGTCAGCAAGCCTCACCAGCAGGGATTTCCTTGTTTGTATCTAAGATTCATATTCTGCTTGAGCGAGGAGGCTGTCTGTGCCTTGAAGGCCCTGCCCAGTGGGGCAGGGAGCCTGTGGGGCTGGTGGAAGGGTCACAGAGCTGGCCGGACACCCCCACCCTCTCCAGCTCCAAAGAAAGGCTGGCTGACCCACTCACCGTCAAAGTCGATCCGGCCGTCGTTGTTTTTGTCGCCGTCCTTCATGAGCTCCTCGATCTCTTCGTCAGTGACAGACTCTCCGGATATCCGGAAGATCTCGATCAGCTCCTCTGCGTCCAGGAAGCCATCGCCATTCCTGTTTTGGGGAGGGAGGAGAGAAGTGTTGAAGGAGGCAGCCCTGACCTCCTGATCTAAACCCACCACTGCAGTCTGATCAGAGCCAGGTGTGGGCCTCCCAGTTTAAGAAGGCTATTGAGGGGCTGGAACGGGGGCAGGTGACCTGCTGGGTCCCTTCCAACTCTATGGGAACAGCTGTGGGGATGTGGTTTCTGTGAGCAAGCGTTCTCTTCTCCTAAGAGGGGTTATGGCTTCTCTGCTCTCCAATTCTTAAAGTTGGGAAGACCAGAGAAGTACTTTGAAAGGCAAGAAACAGTCCCTAGGTGTTTCTTGCCAGGGATGAAAGAAGAAGAAGAAGAATGGAGGATGAAATTACCGTATTTTTCGCACCATAGGGCGCACCGGACCATAGGGCGCACCCAGTTTTTAGGGGGGGAATTCAAGAAAAAAAGTCTTTTTCCCCCCCGCAGCCCCAAAGAGCAGCGTACAGGCTGCACACAACCTCTCCCTGCCGGAGGGGTTGCGTGCAGCTATGGATCAAGCCAAGGCAGCGAGCGGGATGGATCCCGCTCGCTGTTTTGGCTTCCCCTTTAGCCCCGTGCAGCCTCTCCTTGGCGGAGGGGTTGCACAGGGCTTTCCTGGCTTCACTGGGAGGTGGGGGGATTCCCTCACCTCTCCCCAAAGCCCGCAGAAGCCGTGCAAACCCTTTAAAGAGATCACGGCTTCTCCTGGCTTTCCTGGGAGGCGGGGGATTCCCCCACCTCCCGCAAAACCGGCAGAAGCCGCGCGCCTTTTAAAAGGGCTGCACGGCTTCTCCTGGCTTTCCTGGGAGGCGGGGGGATTCCCCCACCTCCCGCAAAACCGGCAGAAGCCGCGCGCCTTTTAAAAGGGCTGCACGGCTTCTCCTGGCTTTCCTGGGAGGCGGGGGGATTCCCCCACCTCCCGCAAAACCGGCAGAAGCCACGCGCCTTTTAAAAGGGCTGCACGGCTTCTCCTGGCTTTCCTGGGAGGCGGGGGGATTCCCCCGCCTCCCGCAAAACCAGGCTCCCCCCCCAGCCTTCTAACCAAGTCGGGGGACAGCGGCAAAGGCGCGCTGCGCCCCTGCCGCTGTCCCCCGAGTTTGCGGGGCTGGCGACGGGGAGGAGCAGGCTTCTCCCCCCGCCAGCCTTCTAGACAAGTCGGGGGACAGCGGCAAAGGCGCGCTGCGTCCCTGCCGCTGTCCCCCGAGTTTGCGGGGCTGGCGACGGGGAGGAGCAGGCTTCTCCCCCCGCCAGCCTTCTAGCCAAGTCGGGGGACAGCGGCAAAGGCGCGCTGCGCCCCTGCCGCTGTCTCCCGAGTTTGCGGGGCTGGCGACGGGGAGGAGCAGGCTTCTCCCCCCGCCAGCCTTCTAGCCAAGTCGGGGGACAGCGGCAAAGGCGCGCTGCGCCCCTGCCGCTGTCTCCCGAGTTTGCGGGGCTGGCGACGGGGAGGAGCAGGCTTCTCCCCCCGCCAGCCTTCTAGACAAGTCGGGGGACAGCGGCAAAGGCGCGCTGCGCCCCTGCCGCTGTCCCCCGAGTTTGCGGGGCTGGCGACGGGGAGGAGCAGGCTTCTCCCCCCGCCAGCCTTCTAGACAAGTCGGGGGACAGCGGCAAAGGCGCGCTGCGCCCCTGCCGCTATCCCCCGAGTTTGCGGGGCTGGCGACGGGGAGGAGCAGGCTTCTCCCCCCGCCAGCCTTCTAGCCAAGTCGGGGGACAGCGGCAAAGGCGCGCTGCGCCCCTGCCGCTGTCCCCCGAGTTTGCGGGGCTGGCGACGGGGAGGAGCAGGCTTCTCCCCCCGCCAGCCTTCTAGACAAGTCGGGGGACAGCGGCAAAGGCGCGCTGCGCCTCTCCCGCTGTCTCCCGAGTTTGCGGGGCTGGCGACGGGGAGGAGCAGGCTTCTCCCCCCGCCAGCCTTCTAGACAAGTCGGGGGACAGCGGCAAAGGCGCGCTGCGCCTCTCCCGCTGTCTCCCGAGTTTGCGGGGCTGGCGATGGGGAGGAGCAGGCTTCTCCCCCCGCCAGCCTTCTAGCCAAGTCGGGGGACAGCGGGAATGGCGCGCTGCGCCTCTCCCGCTGTCTCCCGAGTTTGCGGGGCTGGCGAGGGGGAGGAGCAGGCTCCCCCCCCCGCCAGCCTTCTAACCAAGTCGGGGGACAGCGGCAAAGGCACGCTGCGCCCCTGCCGCTGTCCCCCGAGTTTGTGGGGCTGGCGGTGGGGCTCTCCTGAAGCCTGGGGAGCGAGAGGGGTCGGTGCGCACCGACCCCTCTCGCTCTCCAGGCTTCAGCGAAAGCCTGCATTCGCACCATAGGACGCACACACATTTCCCCTTCATTTTTGGAGGGGAAAAAGTGCGTCCTATAGTGCGAAAAATACGGTAATGGACTATGCAGAACTAGATAAACTAACAGGAAGGATTCGAAATTGGCGGGACCAGAAATTCACAGAAGACTGGTGTAAATTTGCAGACCATTTGAAAAGTAATTGTGACGATCAGACTACGTTTGTAGGTTTGCAAGAAGTTTTGTGAGGTGAATTATTGGAACTATTGCACAAATGGATAAAGGGGAGGATGGTTAATTAAGATAATTAAAGGCAATATGAATTTAAAAAATGCATAAGAGGTGGTCAAAACGGTGGATCATCAGAGGTGCTGATGGAAGTCCAAAAAAAGATTGTATAAGTGGTGAAGTTTTGTGGTATGTATTATAATTTATATGTTAAAATTAATAAAAATTATTTTTTAAAAAAGAGAGAAACCGTCCCTAGCAGAGCACCTCCTGCAGATCTTAAAATGCAGCCAGCTTGGTGTGGGAAGAGGTGTTCCTTCAGCCTTGACGCCCTAAAACGGGCCCAGAAGACAAGAAGCAATGGGTTCAATTGTTCTCAGACATTTTCCCTGCCAGGAAGTCTCCTGCGAGAGCATCGTAAGAGCCGGCCCTGAAGTAGCAGAGCAAAGATCACTGGAGCCAAGCTGTCTCTCCAGGAGTGGCCAAGGGTGGCACAGTGGTGCAGAGGCCACCTGCCAAAGGCGATTCAAGGCGATTCACCCCCAAGCTACGCTCCTGCTCCTTTGAGGGCAGTGCCACCCTGTCTAGAACAAGATGCCCCACCAGCGCCCAGATTGGAGAGCCAGTCCCCCACTGAGTCTCTGTCTTGTCTGGATTCCATTGGTTTGTTGGCTGCACAACTGGCATGTTGGGGTGGAACCAGGCAGGTGCCCCCGGCCCCACTTCTCTGGATGGAACCAACGTGTGTGTTCTGGATGGTTGGCCTGTGGCAGACTGGTGGTGAGGGAAGGCTCCCCACTGGCGTGCCAGGATGAGACTGCATGTGGCCTTCTGATTCCACACAAGCACCCCAGAGTTGGTGACCCCCAACTCCTCCTTCCCCTCCAAGCCTGGCACCAGCTGGGCAGGACCAAGCAGTGAAGGGAGATGGTGTCTGGGCAGCCAGGATCGCTGGGTCCCCTGACGTTCCGGGGGCCCCTTCTGCGCCTTTCACACTTAGCTCAGCCAAGTCCTCTGCCTTTGCAGGGGCAGGAGGAGCCCCTATCCTTTGTGCCCGGCATTCGCCTAGTCAGGCTCCTCCTTCCTCAAAAGCTGCCAGTGTTTGCCGGGAGGTGAAAAAGGAGACCGGACAGAATTAGCCTCCAGGTAACAGGAGAAGAGGCAGCTTCTGCGACAACTGCAGCTCACTCTCTGTTTGGGCTCTGGGTGCGAAAGCCAGCTTTGGGAAGAGCTGCAGGTGGGGAAATCTCAGCTCTGTGGTGCCCCAGCTTGGATGGTTGGAGGAGGTAATATTCTCCTTTATCTAAATGCAGGCGAGGACAACAAAGGGTGGCCCACCCCTTCCTGGTTTGCAATCCTGACCCAGGGAACTCTCCTAGTCTAATCCACATCAACAGACCCAGAGTCCCACAGACAGAACTTACATACTGACTGCATCTGTAGTCCACCTTTCTCCTCCAAGGAGCTCCAGGTGGCCTACGTTGTTCTGCTCTTCATCCCACAACAACCCTGTGAGGTAGGTCAGGCTGAGAGGCAGCGATGGGCTCAAGGTCACACCCAGGGAGCTTTACAGCGGAGTGGGGGGAGGATTTGAACCCTGGTCTCCCAGGTCCTCATCCGACACTAACCACTATACCACACCACATTTGTTTTGACAATAAGGGTCATTTGATGGTGAAATGGACTCTCCTTCGCTGGAGGCTTTTGTGCAGAGGTCGGGTGTTCACCTGCCAGGGGTGCTTTAGCTGCGATTCCTGCGCTGCAGGGGGTTAGACTAGAGGACCTTTGGGGGTCCCTTCCAGTTCTGTAGTTCTGTGACTCAATGCCAGTCCAGCTGCCATAAGGAGCTTTGAATGGGAGTCTTGGCAGAGCATAAGTATCTCTGTGTGTGACCTCTGAACATTGCTCCAGCTGTTCAGGCCCTTCTCCACGCAGGAGGGGCTTCTGCCGCCCCCCACCCCATCTCGGCCTCACCTGTCAAAGATGCGGAAGCACTCGGCCAGCTCCTCCTCGCTTTTCCCCTTGGCATCCTCTTTCATCTGGCGCACCATCATGACCAAGAACTCCTCGAAGTCGATGGTTCCGCTGCCTGCAGGGAGGGTCCCCGGGAGAAGGGTGAGGGCTGCCCCCTCCGGGCCCCCCCTCTCAGCCTCCCCTCACCCCCCCCCTCAGATGCAGCCCCTCCTCACCATCCTCATCCACCTCCTCTATGATGGCGTCCAGCTCCTCTTTGGTGGGCGTCTGCCCCAGCATCCTCATGACGGTGCCCAACTCCTTGGTGCTGATGTCGCCGCCACCGTCCGCGTCAAACATGTCAAAGGCGGCTTTGAACTCTGCAGGGGGGAGAGAGAGCAGGGGGGGTTAGGGGGGTGAGACTGGCAGGAACCAGAGCATGGTTTGGGCCAACATCCAAGTCAGCTCGGAGGCTTCCCAGATCCTGCAAGCTCCGCGTGGCAGGGGGTTGGGCTAGATGACCACTAGGGGTCCCTTCTGACTACAATTCTAACTGTTTTCATTCTTTCTAAAGGGCCAAAGGAGGGAATGGGCTTGCCAACGGGCTAAAAAGGATCATAGAAAAACCATCTGCCCACAACGCAGACCCCTCTGCTTTTTAGCCGAAAGGTGGCATTCTATGGAAAATCTCATGGAGCTTGTGCAGGTGGGATCAGCTCCTTTGGTGGGGGAGGACCCCAAAACAACAACCCCCCCCCAATGCATGCATGCACACAATCCCTGCTCTGCTCAGGCAGAGAATGGAAAGGAGAAGCGCAACCCCTCCCCAAGTGATAATGCTTCAAACCTCACACAACCCACAGGCAGAGGCAGCAGGGAGTCCTTGGCCAGGGGGTGTCTAGGGTGGGGGGCAAACTGCTAAGCACAAGGTCAGAACTGCAGGGGGCAGCAGCAACTGCCTCTCCGCCCTGGACCTCCCCGATTCCAGGCGTTGCCCTTCTGTGTGTGCAGCTGGAGATTCAGGAGCAACCCAAATGGGAGGAAGGCGCTTGCTTGGTTGCAATTTAGGGGGCCATTTTGGAGGGGCTTGGCAATATTTTGGGTGCTAGAAGAGGGGGTGCCTCCCCCTCTCCCCCACCCATCATAGGATCTGTTAATCCTCTGAGCCTCCAAAGCCACTTGTGGAATGGCTGGGCAGGTCTTCCAGGTCCTCGTCCAACGCACTAACCACTATACCACACTATCTCTCAGGGTGCCAGCAAATAAAGTACTAGTTTATGATGTTTTGTGGTTACCCAGCCTTCCTCCCAAGTTGGCCCACATCCAACACAGCCACTTTGCCCCTCGGCCGAGTCAGGGTGCCCGCTGTGCCCGCGCCGCCCAGGATGCCCCTCAACTCACCCGCGATCATTTCCTCAGTGAGGAAGGACCGGGCTTCCGCCTGCTGGTCCGTCTGCAAGGCAAGGGGAGGAAGTCACCAAGGGAGCAGAGTCCGGCCCAGCCGGGGCCATGCCCAGGGATGCCCTCCCCACTCCTGGCTACCTGCAGTCCACTCTGCCATTGCCGCCGCTGCCAACTCCTCCTCAGGTGTTTGCTTCTCTCCCGATACTTTCTTTCCCCAGCCCACAAATAAGCCCCTTCTCTGGGCATCACCAGGAAGGTGACTGCCAGCCACTGGTGTGCCAACCCAACCTTGGCCATGGCTTGCTCCGCCTGGCATTCTGCAGGTGGCACAGCAGAAGGGGATTCATGGCACCCAACCCTCTGCGGCCGGAGTTGCTAGTGCCAGGCGCTCGCAGCAGGGGACAGGAGGAGCGCTGGGGTTCCTGTTGTGGCTCCTGCATTGCAGCGGGGTTGGAGTAGATGACCCCAGGGGGTCCCTTCCGATTCCGTAAGAGCATCCCTTGCTCTCGAGAGGCTGGGCGGCACATCTCCACAAAGGCAGTTGCTCCTTGAGCAGCCCCATGGAAGGCCGCTTGCAGTGCCAAGGTCCCAGTGCCCAAGTTGTGCAGCAGCCTCAGGCTCCTTTGGACTTTGCCAGGATTCCTGGGTCCTGAGAGAGGGACCTCCCGGTGGCTGGCCAGAGGAGAGGATGGTGCTCCTCAACCGCCGGATGCTATTCTTAGCAGCGCCCGCCGGCTGCCTCCTTCTAGGGTGCTCAGCAGGCCGCCAGCCAGCTGCTCCGGCACCTGTCGGCTGGCGGATTGGGTTACTCCTTCGAGGCGGGTCTTGCAGCTCAGCGGCCGGCGGGCAGGCAGGGTTCCCGGCCAGTTCTCATGACCGGCGGCTTGGCTTTCTCCACGGCCATCCGGCTCCATCCTTCGTGTCCTTGGCCAGACTTTGCGAGGGGTGCAGTGCCCCCCAGGGCATCCCACCGCCCGCCCAGATCCAAGCAGATAACGTATTTGCCCCCATCTCTCTTGCAGCAAAACCCGCCCCCCCAACACCCCGAGCCACGGTTGACCTCTCCGCCCTCCCTCTCCATGGGGGCAGTAAAAAAGAAGACCCCATCTCTGCCCCCAGCCTTTTGCCTTGCCCCCGCCCTGCCCCCCAGTCTCCCTTGCAGCCTCAGCCAAAGGGCCACTCCTGCCCTTCGGCCCCACACAGGGCAGCTCCGCCGGGAGCCGTGCTTGTGTCCTGGCCACGTCTCCCGCCACGGTCTGTGCTGGTCCTGGGCCCCGGCGCCGGCCTGTCCCATCGGACGCGCGAACAACCAGTCCATCTCACCACCTGCGCACGATCCGCGGCCCGGTCCGGCATCCCGGGAGGAGATGTGTCTCCCACCGTCCTGGGCGCCGCCGTCAAAAATGGGCACACGTGCCCATGTCTTACCATGCTTACCATGTTGGCAGGAAAGACCCCACAGCAACCCACAGAGAGAAAGAGACCCGGCGCGTCCGCTCCACTCCACTCCCCGGCGGACGACGGAAGACAGCTTGTCCGCGGCTCCTGGCAGGGCCATTTGTACTCTGCCCGCTGGGCGGGGCCCTGCCCAGGCCCTCGGCATTGGACGCTGCCGGGAGGCGGGTCTCCGGAGAGCCAATCGCCTCCCTCCCTGCCTGCTCATTGGCCGGCAGGGCATTTTAGCCAAATTTAGCCAAGCCACTCCTGGCTGCGTCCATCCTCAGCAGCAGGGGAGGCAAGAGGAGGAGGCGGGGAGGGTCTGGGTGCCCTGGGGGGAGAAACCCAACACCTCCCCGAGAGAAGGATAAGGAGCTGGAGGCAGGCTGCCCACAGACTGTACATGCCCGTCCGCTGAGCGCACCTGCCCTAGGCCAGCAGGGGGTTAAAAATAGCAGGGACAAAGCCGTGGGTGTCCTCCTCCTTCTCCAGACACAAGCATCCCATATATTGAGGATGGAGGGAGGGCTGGGAAATCTTGAAACACAGCCTGCTCTCTTGAGTATCCTCCTGGCCCATCCGAGGGGAGGAATGGCCTGTTCTGGGAGGGGGGCTTCCCTCCCAGGTCTGCCTAGGCTGAGGGCTGGGGGCACCCTTCTTCTTTTGCTAAGCTGCTGGGCACCCAAGCAGTGGAGGCCCCCCCTGCTGTTTATAAAGGGATCCAGTTTCCGCCACGGCTCTGAGGGAAGTCGTGTGTAAAATAGGACAGGGCGAAGGCTGGAGACCCTTTCCTTCCCAAACTTCCCAGCCTCAGTCCATGGAAAGTCACAAGACACATCAGAACATCAGAGGAGCCAGAGGCCCACCTAGTCCAGCATCCTGTTACGGGTGGCTATTATGGGAAACCAGCAAGCAGGGTCCAAGCCCCAGAGCCCTCTCCCCTCCTGTGGCTTCCAGCAATAGGGATCCTCTTTTAAAGCCATCCAGCTTGGTGGTCCCCACTGCCTCCTGCAGGAGGGAGTTCCACAGTTTAATTTCCGTCCTGCATGAAGAAGCCCTTCCTTTCACCTGCCCAACATTCAGCTTCATGGGAGAGAAGGAGAAAAGCTTTCCTCCGCCCCATTTCTCCAGGCTCTGCATCATGTTATAAACTTCTCTGACGTCGCCAGAGACCCATGTTGTGGAATGGTCCTCTCCTGACGGAAGGGAGCAGCTGGCTGCCCCGTCCGCTTCCCCTATTAATAGACATTCCTAAGGAAAGCTGCTGAGGAGGCCAGCAGAGCAGCTTCCTAAATAAGGCAGAGAAGTGGCGGGGGGGGTCTAGTCTCTCCCCCCCCCCCCAAATACACCTTGAACTCTCACCAGATTGCCAGATTGAAGGCACAACAAAGGAACCTGGCAGAGTTGCAGGGTTCTGGCACCAGAGGGGATTCGCTTGTTGGCTTCTTGGAAAGGTGTTTAAAAAGTTTTCAGGACTGTCAGGCCTTGTGTTCTGGAAATTCCACCTCCCGCCCGCCCGCCCCCCCCCCCCAGCTCCTGCCATGTGCCCCAGAACAGCCCCTCACATTGCAGGGGGCTCAAGTGTCAAAGCACTGGCAGCTTCCACATGTGGCTCCTCCGGAAAGTTTGCTTAAGAAAATTCACAGGAGGAAAGTTTGCCATCCTCTCCTCCGCCTCGAAGGCACCTGGGACGACCGAAAGCCTCTCTGGAAGGGCATAGAATAGTAGAGTCGGAAGGGGCTCCAAAGATCATCCAGCCTGACCCTCTGCAATGCAGGGGTCACTGCTAAAGAATGCCTGATGGATGGCCATACCACCTCTGCTTAAAAGCCTCAAGTGAAGGCTTGGTTCCTGAATCTCAGGGGGTTGGGCGAGATGACCCTCGGGACCCTTCTAGCTCTACAGTTCTATGATTCTAGGCAGGAGGGCCCACCACCACCTTCTGAGAAATCTGAGGGCTCCCTTGGACAAAAAACAAGGACGCCAGCCAGGAAGACCAGAGCAAAACAGCAGCCAGTAGGCTTGGTCTTTATGGAAGACTGTTGCGACAGGACTCCCACCTGCCACCAGGTGGAACAAGATGGAAGCCCAGAACAAAAGAGACTTCAAACTTTTATTAGCTGCTCATCCCCATGTTACACCCCCCAGACTACATCACTCATACATCATGGTTACATCATGAAAGGGGAAGTCTGGTGGCAGGAATCTGAGCATCCTGGACCCTGCCCCATGGTTCCCCTTGCCCTCCACCAAACACCCATCAAGTGAAACAATAGAGACATTTACATTTCCTTGCCGACAAAGGTCCGTATAGTTAAAGCTCTGGTTTTCCCAGTAGTGATGTATGGAAGTGAGAGCTGGACCATCAAGAAGGCTGATCGCCGAAGAATGGATGCTTTTGAATTATGGTGCTGGAGGAGACTCTTGAGAGTCCCATGGACTGCAAGAAGATCCAACCTCTCCATTCTGAAGGAAATCAGCCCTGAGTGCTCACTGGAAGGACAGATCCTGAAGCTGAGACTCCAATACTTTGGCCACCTCATGAGAAGAGAAGACTCCCTGGGAAAGACCCTGATGTTGGGAAAGATGGAGGGCACAAGGAGAAGGGGACGACAGAGGACGAGATGGTGGGACAGTGTTCTTGAAGCTACCAGCATGAGTTTGACCAAACTGCGGGAGGCAGTGGAAGACTGGAGTGCCTGGCAGTGCTCTGGTCCAGGGGGTCACAAAGAGTCAGACATGACTAAACAACAACAACATTTCTCAGCCAAGTTAATCACACCCTTTTGTCTTCATCTGGCTTTGTTATTTCTGGAATGGCTACCTGTCTGGCACTCAGGTATCAGGATGCCAGGAATTATCCCTCAGGCACAGGGGCTGCTGAGTAGCTGAGCTCACATGTCTATAGGAATTTCTGAAGTTTTCCCAGTGAGGCAGTACAGAGATACATTTATCAGTGAATTCTTACATTTGGTATTGAATAGATAGGAAGAAACTGTGATGAAGTGTTTTGTGGGGACAAATAACAAAAGTCACAAAAGTGATGGTGCTGGTTTTGGTAGTGGGCTGCATGTGCATCTGCTGGAGGAGCAAACCTCCCCCCAACCTATACATAAATTCCTGCAACATGAGGGAGTCTGTTCCACTTTCAAATAACTCTTGGGTCCTCCTGGACACAGTGGCATTGGGGGCTGGGAGGAGGCGAACTCTTCTTCCTTAGCTTAACTGATATTAGGATGCAGGCCAAGCATGTTTCTGAGTGCAGCATGCCTACAGGAGAGGAAGAGAGGTCAATCCATAGTGTGGGGCTCTTGGGACGGATTCTGCCAGGGACCCACCCATCCTGCTGCCAAGGCATCGAGGCTGAACCACACTGGCTGGCGGTCACTCTGGAGATGGCTGGGCTCCTAGAGCCACAGGGTTGAAAGGGACCCCCAAGAGTCATCTAGTCTGAACCCAAGAACTTTTGCAGGGAAAGGCAGTACTCCACGGCTGAGTTCCAGCCCCTCCCCAGATGCTGAGGCCCCTTTGGGCAATTGTCATTCAAGACAGACAGCTCAGCAGTTCCCAAACTTGGTTCCAGAAACTCATCCCCAATGCCCCCTACCCTATAAAAACATGACTCGGAATAGGGGTTTGCACAACCCACCAGGCAATAACACAAGGAAATTCAGAACGTGAACAATTAATTGTACTTTTATTCAAAATCTAGTTACATTGGACAACAATTAGAAATGGATGGAAATTTAAGAAGAGAAGATGTGGCATGAGGAGGAAGAGATGGAGATATGTTTGTAACAGGAGTGGGGAACCTGATATTAAGAAACCGTATTAAATTAAAGTAATTCGGATGGATTTGTAATAATTCAGAAAATAATATAAAAAACAAAATCCAATTTAAATGATTTAGTTTAATTAATGCAGCAAAATGGATCAGTTTGGTCCAGTGAGATCAGCTGTTCAAGGTCTGAATAACCTCCTGCGCCCCTTGACCCTTAGCTCCCCTCTAGGTCATCTCAGGGAACCAGCTGGGGGAAGGCAGGTGTAGAAACATCTGTATGGTCCAGTTGGGTAAGACAGCAAATGCTCCATCCTAATCCTTGCCTTGCAAACAGTTTGCAGGGCTGACTCCAGCTCAACCTTGGGCTGGTGCTTTCCTGGACATCAACCTGACCTCCCAGGCCCCGTCCCCATTCGCACAACCACATCCCAACCTGGGTTAGAAGTCTTTCCTCTTTGGCACCAAGATGGCAATGGAGTGAGCGGCAGCTGCAGGGGGCCTTCCTGGGCGAGGACTGGTCCCGGTTGCTGCCCTTCCACACACCAGTGAGATGTCCGCCCTGCTGATAGCAAAAATGTATAAAACCGGGTCAAACATATGTTGGAAATGTAAAGAAAAAGAAGGGACTTTTCATCACATGTGGTGGGAATGTAGAGAAGTTAAAAAAATTGGGAAATGATATACAATGAATTGAAAAAAATGTTTAAAATGACATTTGTTAAAAAACCAGAAGTATTTTTTTTAGGGATTGTAGGGCAAGACCTGCCAAGAAAAACAAAGAATTTATTTATGTATGCAACAACAGCAACAAGAGTCTTGATAGCACAAGGATGGAAGAATGGGGAAATCCCAATGAAAGAACAGTGGCAAGAAAAACTGATGAGCTCTGCAGAGTTGGCTAAATTGACATATAAATTGCGGGACAAGGACAACTGTGACTTTAAGGAAGAATGGGAACTTTTTACAAATTATCTTAAAAAAAACCCACACAAAACAAACTGGACTCCTTGGCAGGTTTTGAATAAACATTCACAAATTTATTGGTTGATTACATGATAGATAAGGTAAGGATATGTATAACTTTATAACATGCAGAGAATAATGTGTGCAGAGAAATCAGAGAGAGGAGTTCTTGGTGGAGGAGGGGAGGGAGAGAGGGATTGAAGGGGGTGGGGGGAAAGGGGGGAAATAACATATGTGATAAGATGGTTTGAATTTGTTATGTTGAAATTGTTTAATAAAAATATATTTTTAAAAAGAGATGTCTGCCCTGCAGGGGCTGGCAATGGTCTCCCTTTTGCACCCATGGAACCGAGCCTGCAGCCGTCACCACTTGGTGGCTGGTGGGTTCGAAGAAGCATCCTGGCCACAGGGATGAGTTTTCTGTGGATTCCTGGTGCCTCTGCAACATCTGCTTATGAATCCACAAGCAGAGCATCGGTGAAGGTGAAGGCACTCCCAGAAGCAGGCGCCACGCTTGCAAATCCCCAAGGAGTGGGGGGCAGATGGAACCTCCATGTCCAGCAGCACTCTACATGCCAGTTGCTGCTGCAGAGAAACAGGAGAAAGGCCTCCTTTGCGGGCTTCCTGGATGCGTCTGGTTGGTCACCATATGAAAGAAGAGGCTGGAATTGGCAAACTTACAGTATTTTTTGCCCTATAGGACGCACTTTTTCCCCTCCAAAAATGAAGGGGAAATGTGTGTGCGTCCTATGGGGTGAATGCAGGCTTTCGCTGAAGCCTGGAGAGCGAGGGGGGTTGGTGCGCACTGACCCCTCTCGCTCTCCAGGCTTCAGGAAGCTCTGTGAAACCCTCGGGAGACCGGCTCCGAGGGTTGCGCAGAGCTGCCTGCAGTCCCGGGATCAGCGCAGCTCTGCGCGGCCACCGGGAGTGGGGCGCGAAGTCCCACCCCGTTCCCGATGGCTGCGCAGAGCTGCCTGCAGTCCCGGGATCAGCGCACTTCTCCCCATAGCCAGCCCCACAAGCTCGGGGGACAGCGGGGAGGCAGAGCGCGCCTTCCCGCTGTTCCCCAACCTGGTTCTTCCAGCCCCGTACCTGGGGGGGAAATAAATTTTTTTTTCTTTATTTCCCCCCAAAAAATCTAGGTGCGTCCTATGGGCCGGAGCGTCCTATGAGGCGCAAAATACGGTAACTCTGAAAATTACAGAAGAGGTAGGCTTGAAGGAGGAGTGGAAACCTTTTGGTTTTTTTTTTAAAAAAAGAGGAGGCTGTGCTGTGCTGGGCCCTGCAGGGATACTCTCTCTCACTCAGTTTGCATGTCTCAAAGTGACTCACAACACAGGCTCAGCACTAAAACCAGTCGCCACGAACAGGAAATAAAACGCTTAAAAACACACCCATGCAAACAGAAGAAACAGAGGCCAGATATAAAAGAACACCAGTGGAAGCTGGCTAAACATGAAAGCTCGGGGGCATCCATGTCAGGGCTAACCCAGGCCTCATCCTGCAAACCCGTGCAAAGAGGTTTGTGTCCACAGTGAAACAGGATCCAAACAGTGACACCTCAGCAAAGCTGCATCAGAGACAAAAGAACCACTTCTGGCCCAAAAGGCCCGAAGTCACAGGCAGAGCAGGCATCACACTCGCTATCCAGTCTAAAACCTCGTCTTCTTACTATTAGGTTCCCAGAACCAATTCACTATTTCATTTTCCAGCGTCCTGTAGTGCATAGAGCAACTTCCTGCAGAAATTCACAGAAGTAAGAGGACTAAAAGCAAACGCAAAACAGAAAGGAGCTTTGTGCAGAAGGAAGGTGGCGCTCCCAAAATAGTCAGGGTGCTAAAAAAATGGAAGCAAGAAGAATTGCCGACGAAAGAAGGATGGCAAATGAAATTAATGGGCTATGCAGAATTAGATAAATTAACAGGAAGGATCTGAAACCTGCGGGATCAGAGGTTCTTAGGACTGGAGTAAATATTTGAACTATTTGAAAAGCAATTGTGATAAACAGATTACGCTAGTAGGACTGCAAGAAGTTCTGTAAGGAGGACTTTGTGAAATAGTGCAAGAAAGACTTTGAAAAGAATGATTAGTTAAGGACAATTAAAAGTAATAGAGAAATTAAGAAATGCAGAACCAGTGATAAAGAACGGAAAATCTTCAGAGTTTGTTGACGGAAGTCTTCTTGGTTCCATTTTTGTGCCAATAATACAGTATTCTTGCTGCTGTTGTTGCATATAAAAACAATTTAGTTAGGGCGGGGCAGAACCAATGTGATCAGTCAGTTAGTGAAGCATTTATATTGTTTTACTTGATTGGGGGGGCAGCTACCCCCCCTGCCCCCCTTGGCTATGCCCATGAAGGATGCTATGCAAATCTAATTAATAATAATAATAGCAACCCAAGTCTCTATGGGAGTATATTGTATTTAAAAATGGGGTATCAGAGTTGTTTTTTGTTTGTTTGTTTTTCAAGGGACGTGGGTGGCGCTGAGGGTTAAACCACTGAGCCTAGGACTTGCCGATCAGAAGGTTGACGGTTTGAATCCCCGCGACGGGGTGAGCTCCCGTTGCTCAGTCCCTGCTCCTGCCCACCTAGCAGTTCAAAAGCACGTCAAAGTGCAAGTAGATAAATAGGTACCGCTCCGGTGGGAAGATAAATGGCATTTCTGTGCGCTGCTCTGGTTCGCCAGACGTGGCTTAGTCCTGCTGGCCACATGACCCGGAAGCTGTACGCTGGCTCCCTCGGCCAGTAAAGCGAGATGAGCGCCGCAACCCCAGAGTTGTTTGTGACTGGACCTAATGGTCAGGGGTCCCTTTACCTTTACCTTATCAGAGTTTTTAGGGGGCTAGCCAGGTTGGGATAGCTGGGATAGCAGGCTGGTTGGGTTTTGAATGTCTTATGTAGATTTTTCAATTTCGTTGTTCTGTATGGGACAACTGACAATAAAGCTTATCGTATCATATCGCAAATGACCTGTTCTTCTTGTTTTAAAGGAATGCTCCACAGGAGGAAAGGAATCTTCCACGGGGAGTTAACCCCCAGCTCTCTTACTGTGCATTGCTCATGCCCCAATCTTCTCCCCACCGCTTCATTTCCACAGGAAGGAAGGAATCTTCCTCTTGCCTGGAATTTGGGCCACACCCCCTGACCTCCTTGGCTCCAGGTGTGTTTTGAACAAGCCAGGCTGGCCCAGCGACAAACGCCAAAGGAAATCAGGCAGTCAAGCGAGTTTGATGAAGAAGGTGGGTCCTTGGCCTCGCAGAAGGGCTCTGGTCTTGTGCACCAGGGAAATCAGGTCAGAATGTGCAGGGAACATTATGTTTCCATAACCGGAACTTGCACACAGCTCAGAGTTCTTCCCAAACGCGGGCAAAATGCTCTTGTCAAAGTGCATATACTGTATTTTTCCGTGTATAACACTATATTTTTGCCTAAACTTTGGAAGTTACAATAAGGGGTCGTCTTATACATGGAGAGTGCAGTGCATTTTCTTAAGTTTGAGTCCCCAAAAATAGGAGGCGTCTTATACACGGAAAAATGCGGTAATACTTATTTCATTTCCTTGCTACTTTTCCACTCGCGAAAAAATAATGCTCAAAGAGACATGCAGCAGAGAAAACCGAAATGCGTTTCAACACCAACAGAGCAAAAAGAATTTCCTAATGACATATCAAAACAACTCAATAGCAAATATAATAACATGGGGGGGGGAACAATATTTCAGAACTCTAAATGTAACAAGATTGCATAAACAACATTCAGCATCCGGTAACAAAAATAGCAAGGGAGCTTGACAGTTTCCCCTTGGTCTGGAGACAGCCCCTGCCATGCTGTCACTCACAGCCCCTCTCCTGCAGCAATTTGCAAGCTGGAAACACCCCTCCTTCCTTCCCTGGAGGTTTGTAGGCAGAGGTTGGGTGGGCATCTGTCAGGGATGCTTCAGCTGAAATTCCTGCATTGCAGGCGGCTGGACTAGATGACCTTTGGAGGTCCCTTCCAACTCTACGATTCTATGATGTCTCTCCAATATGAGGAGCTTTACAGATTCATGTAAGAATGTTAGAAGCTCCTGGCTGCATGCTCTTCTCACGGTGGCCAACTAGACGCCAGTTCTGGGAAACCTGCAAACAGGAATCGAACACAAGATCCCTCCCCCTTCCAATAAATGTTGGAAATGTAAGGAAACGGAAGGTGCATTCTTTCACCTTTGGTGGACGTGCCCAAGGATTAAGGCTTTCTGGGAGATGATCTATAATGAACTGAAAAAGGTATTCAAATATACCTTCCTGAAGAAACCAGAGGCCTTTCTCCTGGGCATAGTCGGCCAATCGGTGTTAAAGAAGGACAGAATTTTCTTTATGTATGCCACAACAGCAGCAAGAATACTTATTGCAAAGTATTGGAAGACACAAGATTTACCCACTCTGGAAGAATGGCAGATGAAAGTGATGGACTACATGGAATTGGCGGAAATGACTGGCAGAATCCAAGACCAGGGAGAAGAGTCGGTGGAAGAAGATTGGAAGAAATTTAAAGACTATTTACAGAAATACTGTAAAATTAATGAATGTTAGAATGATGTCGGAATGAAGCTAAGGGGTTTTTAGTAGCAATGTTATAAGGAGTATGTAAAAATGGACTGCTAACAGATGAGAATATACAGTTATTACATATTAAGACAAAGGACTAAGATAAAAACAAAGAGGGAAAGGATTTGCTGAATTAACTTACTGAACTGGAATACAAAAAGGGGAGGTGTGAGGTCAGGGAAACAAGTGAATGAAAGACAAGATATGGAAAGATTGATTTGTTTTTAATTGTGTTTACTTTTTTGTATCCTTTTTTAATTTATTATTGTAACTTTTTTTTTGAAACTTTAATAAATATCTTATATATATATATATATAAGACCCCTCTCCCTTCCTCCAGTTTGAGCCTCCAAATATTAAAAGCCTCCATGAAGCTTTTAATATTTGATGAATCATTGTATTTAATTATTTTGCTGGAAGCCGCCCAGAGTGGCTGGGGAAACCCAGCCAGATGAACAGGGTAAAAATACTAAATAATAATAATAATAATAGCTCATTAGGGGTTACCTTGGGCCAGTCCCTCCCTTTCAGCCTAACCTCCTTCACAGGGTTCTTGTGCGGATTCATCGAGGAGGGGGAGACTCTCCTGGAGCTCCTTGGAGATGACATATAAATGCAATAAGATAAATAAATTTAGAGAAAAACAATGCAAGGTTTAGGGCACTTCGAATGACCCATTTATTGCTGCGTAGGTTTTTGTGGACGACGGTCCGGCTCCCCAGCTTCCTGCCCTCCTGCCATAAGGAAGCTTCTGCTTCTATTTTCCAGGCGTCACCAGAGAGGCAGGTAAGTCACGGAAGGTGAGCAAACGCATCTCGAGCCCCGGGGGTCCCTTCTTCCCATCAGGAGCGCCCGCTTGGCCCCGGGGTCTTGGGTGCCAGGCGGCGCGCACGGCCCTGGCACTGAAATCTGTGGGTGCCCGGTCCCTTGGTGGGGATTTTGGTGGGTGCTGGGGGCACCCGGGGAATCGTCGCCCGCGCTTCCAGCCCTGCGGCTCCCTGCCGCGGAATTCCTTTGCTGCCTTTGCGCTGCGCCCTCCCCAAATCTCAGCGCGCGTCTGTGATTTCTCCGCGCCGTCTCCAAGGGGCGCATCGGGAAAGGGAGCCCGCCGGGGCGCACGCCTCTCCGGCTCCCGGGCGCGGGCGGCGGCGGGGGCGGCGCTTCCTTCCCAGCACGCGGGGGGAGCCGAGGGAGAGGCCGGCCACGGAGAGCCGGGAGGCGGCGGCTGGAGGAGGAGCCGCAGTCCGAGCGGCCATCGCAGGAGGAGGAGGAGGAGGAGGACGGAGACGCCGGCGCCCCCAGCCGCCTTTGCCTCCAGGTGAGCGGCCCCCGGGGAACTGCCCGCTCGCCAAGAGCCGGGGGGGACCGGACGGGGGTCCCCCAGCCTGCCCCCCCCCAGTCGGGCTGAATCCGCGGCAGGGCGAGCTGCAAGCGCGCTTCCCCCGGGCATGTGCAGAGCGCGCATCCCTTTGCGCGCAATCTTCTTCGCCGCGCGCGCCCTCGGGAGTCCTCGCCCGCCGAGCCCCCGGACCTTTTTCCCGGACGGGGCCGCGGTCCGGGCCTGCGATGGGTGGGGCTGCGCGAAAGGGGCCCCGGAGCATGTGCAGAGTGCCCCCTGCCGACTGATCCTACGCGCTTTCTGGGGTGGAGGGTTTCCAGGGCAGGGCTGCGCCCCTGCGCCTTTGGCAATACCTGCCAAAGAAAGTGGGGCGGGAGGGGTGGTTTGCGCCCCCCTCCTGCTCCCTTGTACGGGGGGGGGGAGGGCAAGGCCCGCCCTGGCACCTGCCGCCCCAGAGCAAGATGGGCTGGGCTTTCATGTGTTTGATATACTGTTTATGACATTTGTTACGTTGGCAATTATGTAAATCTTGTCAGCCGCCTTGAGCGTTGTTTTAACCATGGAAAGGCATCATGCAGATAAAATGATGATGATGAGCTGGAAGAGCGGGCGTGCCCTGCCTCACCTGTGGGTGCCCTGGGGCTGAGGCACCTTGGCATCACGCCGAGGCCCCAGGTTGCCCCTGTGGGTGCTCAGCTTCCAGCTGCTCCCTTGGGACAAGAACCAGGAAACCTCTGGGGATGGGAGGGTGCTGAGTCCCAGCCTTGTTTTGCTGTGGGGCGGGTATTCTCCCATGCCAGGTAGGATGCCTCAGGCTAGCTCTGGCACCCAGCTGCTGCCTCTTCTCTCCCTTCCTTCTATATCCAGTACCCTCTGCAGAGAGACCCTCTCTCTGGTTTTCAAAACAAAGGGCAGAAAAGCCCCACAACTACGTTGGCAGCATGAAGAGAAATTAAGCAGTGTAAATAAGTTTTGATGGATGCAATCATACTGAATGCTTTAGTTTTCGTAAAAACGCAGGGATTTATGATATGTAAAATGAACCGTGGAAAGAGAAACAAAATATTCCTTCCAGTAGCTCCTTAGAGACCAACTAAGTTTGTGATTGGTATGAGCTTTCGTGTGCATGCACACTTCTTCAGATACACTTTGCATGCACACGAAAGCTCACACCAATAACAAACTTAGTTGGTCTCTAAGGTGCTACTGGAAGAAATTTTTTTATTTTGTTTCGACTACGGCAGACCAACACGGCTACCTACCTGTACATGGAAAGAGAAGAAGTCATTGATATCCTAAAAACGAGTATTTTAAATTGTCAAACAGAAACTATAATGAGGTTATATATATATATATATATATATATATATATATATATATATGCTTTCGTAGATTTTCACGGGTACAGGAATGCAGGTTTTGGTGTCTTCGGGTGTCTTCAGGTGTCTTTAGGAACAAAAGAAGAAAAGGCACACTAACCTGGGAACTCCCTCTCTGCCCAGAACGTTGGAGGCTATACACCACACCCCCTCAACAGTATTTATAGGAACTCAAACACTGAGATCCTGCTCTGTTCTAGTAACAAGAAGCCGAAAACACCAGCCTGAAGATGACGAGTGAGACCCTAACCCTAACCCCAACTCTTACACGGGAAGACACCCGAAGACACCAAAACCTGCATATATATATATATATATATATGCAGGTTTTGGTGTCTTCGGGTGTCTTCCCGTGTAAGAGTTGGGGTGTCTAGGCGACGTTTCGACGAGGTCTCACTCGTCATCTTCAGGCTGGTGTTTTCGGCTTCTTGTTACTAGAACAGAGCAGGATCTCAGTGTTTGAGTTCCTATAAATACTGTTGAGGGGGTGTGGTGAAATCACTCAAGATATCCCTCAAGTAATTTAGGAACAAAAGAAGAAAAGGCACACTAACCTGGGAACTCCCTCTCTGCCCAGAACGTTGGAGGCTATACACCACACCCCCTCAACAGTATTTATAGGAACTCAAACACTGAGATCCTGCTCTGTTCTAGTAACAAGAAGCCGAAAACACCAGCCTGAAGATGACGAGTGAGACCTCGTCGAAACGTCGCCTAGACACCCCAACTCTTACACGGGAAGACACCCGAAGACACCAAAACCTGCATTCCTGTACCCGTGAAAATCTACGAAAGCATATATATATATATATATATATATATATATATATGCTTTCGTAGATTTTCACGGGTACAGGAATGCAGGTTTTGGTGTTTTCGGGTATCTTCCCGTGTAAGAGTTGGGGTGTCTAGGCGACGTTTCGACGAGGTCTCACTCGTCATCTTCAGGCTGGTGCTTTCGGCTTCTTGTTACTAGAACAGAGCAGGATCTCAGTGTTTGAGTTCCTATAAATACTGTTGAGGGGGTGTGGGCAGAGAGGAAGTTCCCAGGTTATTGTGCCTTTTCTTCTTTTGTTCATTAATTACTTGAGGGATATCTTGAGTGATTTCTTGAGTGATATTCTGAGTACCACTTAGGAGGGTCATTAGGTGTGGATTAGTTGCTAAAGCTTTCGTGTCTTGACCTCTTGAGCTTGTGAAGAGTTTTTCTGAGTTTTTCTGAGAAGAGTTTTTCTGAGAAGATGGCTGTACTGCACTTAGTTGTGCTCTGGCTTGGCTTCGTGTATAGGGGCGAGCTGTGGTTTTGTGCCCTGTGCCAGCCAGATCTGTGTAGGGATTGCAGGGGGGTGCAGCATCCGGAGGTGCCACTATGGTTTGGCTACTGGATGGTATCTGTAATTTATCTGTGGAGAGGGTCTGGGTTTGGGTCTGGTGTGGTTGATTGGAGATGGCGTTCTGTGTGCCTCTGGTTCTGGTGTCGGTTTTTGTGGGGAGGGCTAATTTCCAGATGTCTGGCAGGCGGGACGTGTCGTCACGCTTGTTCATGTTGTGAGGGTGTTTCTCTATCTCGATGGCTTCCATGATTATTCTCTTGTGGTGATGTTCCATGTTAAAGAGCAATTTGGAATCTGCAAAATTAATTTCGTGTCCTGTTTCTTTCATGTGTTGGTAAAGAGAGGAAGTTTTTTCTTCTTTTTTGACGGCATTCTTGTGTTCTGCGATACGTGCATTTATTCGTCTGTTTGTTTGTCCAATGTACGTGGCTGGGCAGATTTTGCAGGGTATTTCATAGACCCCTTGGTTTTCTAACTGGATTTTATCTTTTGGGTTTCTGAGGATATTGGCTATTTTTTGGTTGGTGCAAAAGGCTGTTTTGATATTGTGTTTATGGAGGATTTTGCTAATTTTATCTGTGGTGCCCTTGATATAAGGAAGGAGGGCCATGCCATTGTTTTCTTCTGTGCCTTGGTTTTTGGGGGGTGTTTCTTTTTGGATTAGCTTCGTAACCCTGTTTTGCTGGTATCCGTTGGCGATTAACACATTTGAGAGATTCTGTAACTCAGTTGTCAAGTGGTCTTCGTCAGCCAGGCGTTTGGTTCTGGAGATGAGAGTCTTGGCTACGGAGTTTAACGAATAAATGCACGTATCGCAGAACACAAGAATAAATGCACGTATCGCAGAACACAAGAATGCCGTCAAAAAAGAAGAAAAAACTTCCTCTCTTTACCAACACATGAAAGAAACAGGACACGAAATTAATTTTGCAGATTCCAAATTGCTCTTTAACATGGAACATCACCACAAGAGAATAATCATGGAAGCCATCGAGATAGAGAAACACCCTCACAACATGAACAAGCGTGACGACACGTCCCGCCTGCCAGACATCTGGAAATTAGCCCTCCCCACAAAAACCGACACCAGAACCAGAGGCACACAGAACGCCATCTCCAATCAACCACACCAGACCCAAACCCAGACCCTCTCCACAGATAAATTACAGATACCATCCAGTAGCCAAACCATAGTGGCACCTCCGGATGCTGCACCCCCCTGCAATCCCTACACAGATCTGGCTGGCACAGGGCACAAAACCACAGCTCGCCCCTATACACGAAGCCAAGCCAGAGCACAACTAAGTGCAGTACAGCCATCTTCTCAGAAAAACTCTTCTCAGAAAAACTCAGAAAAACTCTTCACAAGCTCAAGAGGTCAAGACACGAAAGCTTTAGCAACTAATCCACACCTAATGACCCTCCTAAGTGGTACTCAGAATATCACTCAAGAAATCACTCAAGATATCCCTCAAGTAATTAATGAACAAAAGAAGAAAAGGCACAATAACCTGGGAACTTCCTCTCTGCCCACACCCCCTCAACAGTATTTATAGGAACTCAAACACTGAGATCCTGCTCTGTTCTAGTAACAAGAAGCCGAAAGCACCAGCCTGAAGATGACGAGTGAGACCTCGTCGAAACGTCGCCTAGACACCCCAACTCTTACACGGGAAGATACCCGAAAACACCAAAACCTGCATATATATATATATATATATATATATATATATATATATATATATATATATGCCCCACAAACTAAAGATTCATCATCTTGTTTCATTTTGTTGCGTTGCATTTATAGCTCCAAGGAGCTCAAGGGGGGGGGTGCGTGGTCCTCCCCTCTTCCCTGTTTAATCCCTGCAACAACCCGGTGAGGCGGGTCAGGCTGGGAGGCAGCGACTGGCCCCCAAGGTGAGCTTCATGGCTGTATTGGGCTTTGAGCCCTGGGCTCTCCGAAGTCCTAGTCTAACACTCTAACTGGCACACTGCATTGGCTCTAATTATTATGGGCTTTCGAAACCACTTTTTAGGGCACAGTTGCCCCTCCAAAATAGTGCACAAGGCACCATGAGAAACACAATAGTCACAAAATATTAAAAATTAAGCTATAGTCCAGTTAAGACCATGTCACACCCCCTTAAAATGGAGCACCATGAACAGCCATTATTAATAAAGCAGCAGTTAATGCAGAGCAGACTGAAATGAAAATGGTTTGCATATTCTTGTCAAAAACTTCCAAAACAAGGCCGGCGGGGAGGGTTGCGCAAGAGCGCCATTAAGTGCAGGGCAGCTGCTGCCACACACACACACCCCAGACCCTGACCCTCACATCTGGCAGCTTTCTTTATTCTACAGGCAGGCCTCCTTGGCCGAATGCAAAAGCCCAGGCAGGCTTGTAGGGGGCGCAGGGTGGGACAGGGCAAGCTGCAGCCCTCCAGATGTTGGCTGGGCTTGATGGGAGCGGGAGCCCAAAGAACATCTGCAGGGCCACAGGAGCCTCGCCCTAAAAGAGTTTAGGGCTTTAGAAGCCTAAATTGGGTCCCAAAACGAAGGAGGCAGCCCGTGTAACCGTAGAGAATTGATGTGGCGCGAGGCCCCAACAAGCACTTTCGCTGCCATATTCCCACATTGGACTAGATGACCCTTGGGGGTCCCTTCCAGCTCTGCAATTCTGAGATCTGCTGAATCTGTGATGTTGGTGTTTCCAAACTGTCTTCCAAGGCAGGGTGGGCATCGCAGTGTCCGGAGTGGGCACAAGGTAAGTCAGGATCTGCTTGTGGACCTTTGAGGGATTAACTGACTTCTAATAATATAAGCATAGCAATTAAAAGCTATATGAGGGCTATTCACTTTTCACCCCGTGTTTCTTTCCCGTAAAATATGGATGCCAACTGGCTGCCTTGTCTTGAGAGTTTTGCATTCTAAATCCCTGATCAGGTGCAAGATTGGCAATTCTCTGCGCAGACAATTCCAGTGCATGGTTTATGGAGAACAGTAGCTAACGGGATCCATTCCCCCAGAGACCTTTTTGCAGCTGGCTCTGGTTGGTGGATTGTGGAGTTTCAGCAAAACCACGGAGCAGATCCCACATGCCAGAAGTCTGCCTAGCCCTGTCTTAGAGTCACCCAGCCTGGTATCCCAGAGAGTCCTGTTTTCTCCAGAAGCATCCCTGGCCACCGATTCCTGCCCTGAGAGTACCAAATCCAGGACCACCCCTAAACCATGTAACCCCCCCCCCATGCAACTCCCATGTAAGACAGGTTGCACAACTCCATCCAGATCAGTGCACCCACATCAGTGGGTTTCCCCAGCCAAATCCATCCCCAAACAGCTCCAGAAACTTCTTGTTCTGAACTTCTATCACCTCCCTGGCTTAACGGCAGAAACAAGTGGAGCTGCTTGTCACCTGCAGCCCAGCAAACCTCCAGATGACTCACTCAGCCGTTTCCCATAGGTCACCGGCTCCCAAAGTGGATAATACTGCCCACTGGGGGTGCCAAGAGGCGAGGGAGCCGGCACCGGAGGTGGTGATTTAAGATGCCTGCCTGCTAAGAGACTCGAAACCAGACACTGGGAACCTGCGATCCCGTCATTGAGGCCACCCACCACATTAAGAATTTACTGAACAGTCGTTACTCCGTGTGGAACCTAAGACTCTTAATCTCTCTCAGACTTTGAAAAGCTGATCTCCCTGGATCAAGTTCATCAGTTTTGTTGAATCAATTGAACTAAATTTTGTCCCAAGACAAAATCAGTTTCAGTCTTCCCTTAGCAAGCGTTTATACTCAATGTTTATTTTGAGATTTTGCGCTGTCTTTTTCTGCATAAGGGGTGTCTCTTAAGCTTTGTGGGAACAGCTTGAGGAATCTGTTAGGGTCCCTTCCTTAGCTCCCCACCACAGGCCCATAGAGCAAGAGGTCTGAGGTGGGTCACAAAGGAAGTGCCACAGAATGGCCTGTGGGCCAAGACTTCATACAGGTCTTTGTCAGTCCAACCTGGAGAACTGTCTCTGAAGTTAGTCCACGGCTGGTGCCTTACTCCACAATTTCTCTCCTTTGTGCATCCAGGTACATCTTCACTGTGTTGGAGGGGCAGCCGTGTAGTTGGTACCTAGAAGCACATGTGGTGGGGCTGCTCAAACGTGGCTGAATTTTGGAAAGAGGTGTTTGCCAAGTTCTCTTGGATAACGAATCAAACTATTACTCCCATCTTTCCACCTGGCGCTTTGGAGCCTTCATGTGGAAACAGAACGGGAGTCGAAAAGTACTTACTTCGCATCTCTTAACAGCAGGCTGGGAAGACCTTTAATCTTAATAGTTTGGATTGCTGGTATTCAAGAGTTTGGTAAACGGCCCTTCTTGAGTATCTAAAAGGCAGAGTTTGGATCACCATTTGTGAAATGTATGGCATGGTCTTACTTCTTACAGAGATACTGCAGCATGTGGAAGCTCAGTGCCATCAGAACAGGCACCTGTCTGGCTCATTTAGGACTATGTAGAACCTTCATACTCAATAATGATGGAACTCACAGGCAGAGAATACTTTCATTTTTATGAATCTTTATTATTTGCAAAGGGAATCTTTGTACGAGTCCATACTTTTACTACCCCACTTTGAAGCTGTGCTGGGTCTTTGTACTTTGTCCTTTTGGGGTGTGATGCTTTATGGGCTTAAATCTATGTTTTCTTTTTGTTACATTTTCACTTTTCTGTGTGTGTTGAGAAGCCAATAATATATATAAGGAAGTGCTAAAGAGGGAAGCAGAGAAACTAGGCTCCACTGGGGAAACCCCTGCCCCATGGCGTGGGGGGGGAGGCCTGCTGAGAGTGACCCAACTGCCTCTTCTTCCCTGCAGGGCTCCCCCCCCCCCACGGCATCTCCATGGCCTCCCGCATCCTGCACCGCCTGCGGCATGCCCTGACCGGAGAGGGCGAGCGGGACGGCCTGGCAGGCTGCAGCTTGGAAGCGGAAGAGTTCCCAGAAAGCTCCGAGCTGGAGGATGACACCGAGGGCCTCTCCACGCGGCTCAGCGGGACACTGAGCTTCACCAGCAACGATGAGGAGGAGGAGGGAGAGGAAGAGGAGGACGAGGACATTGGCGTGGCTGGGCAGGGGCAACCCCCAGAGCCAGACCTGCTGGGCGAAGACACGGAGGACGCTGGTAGGGCCCTGGAGCCGGCAGCAGAGAGGGTGGTTTGCGGGCACATGGTCAGTGTGCAGGTGCATAGGAGAGCACATTGGGCAAGGGAACTGCCTGCACCCGAAATGGGAAGGAGCCAAGGGGCCCTCTCCACTATTATTATTATTATTATTATTATTATTATTATTATGCCAGCCAATGTTCAGCCCCTTCAGAAGCAACTAGCACACTGGCAGGAAGATCACTCACAGGTGCGACGCTACGGAACACTGTGTACGGTTCTGGTCGCCTTGTCCCCAAAAGGATGCTGTAGAGCTGGAAAGGGTTCAGAGAAGGGCAACCAAGAGGATCCAGGGGATGGAGGGACTCCCCTATGAAGGGGCTTTTTAGAGAGAAGGCGAGCAAGAGGTCACATGACGGAAGCTGGTGGAAGTGATGCAGAGCAGGGAAATCGGATAGAAAAGTCTTTGCCTTCCTCTCTCAGAACACTAGTGTGGTGTAGTGGTTAAGAGCGGTAGACTTGTAATCTGATGAACCGGGTTCGCTTCCCCGCTCCTCCACATGGAGCTGCTGGGTGACCTTGGGCCAGTCACACTTCTCTGAAGTCTCTCAGCCCCACTCACCTCACAGAGTGTTTGTTGTGGGGGAGGAAGGGAAAGGAGAATGTGAGCCGCTTTGAGACTCCTTCTGGTAGTGATAAAGCGGGATATCAGATCCAAACTCTTCTTCTTCACTAGAACTCGGGGGGCTTTAAAAGTGGACTAGACAAATTCAGGGAGGAGAAAGAATTGCTTCTGAATCCCAGGAGTGGAGAGTGTGGCTCCTGTGCTCAGATTCTGCCTGTGGGTTTCCTAAAACGGGCTCCTGGTTGGCCACTGGGAGAAGATGGCCTGATCCTGCAAGTTCTTCTGTGTTTGGTCCAAGGTCTTCTCCATGCCAGAAACAGGAGTCATCAAATCTTCAGCTCGAGCTCTTGCCCACCAGGAAGCAGGGACACCCCCCCCCCCCGAGCTTGACATCTGCTTTCTTCCTTTTCTGCCCCCCCCCCTTGCTGCAGAGCACAGCCCCCCCACGGAGCGCAGGGGCAGCAACCTGCTCACCCGGCAGCTGCAGGAGCTCTGGAGGAAATCGCGGGGCAGCTTCGTGCCCCAGCGCCTCCTGTTCGAGGTCACCAGCGCCAATGTGGTCAGCGAGCGGAACTCCAAGTACGTGGTGAGTGAGATGGCGGTGGGGGGAAAGGAAGGAAACACCCCCCCCCCCGCCTGGGAAAATACCTGGGATTGGAGGAGCAGCAAAAACAAGACGGGAGAAGGGCCCAACATCTAGAGGGAGGGATATTGTAGAGAGAAGCTGTCTCTCCTGGCCTTAAGCCAGCCAAATGCCCATTGGGGTCCCCGTCCCCCCCCCCCCGCCTCTCAGGCAGTTCCAACTCTACAACCTGGAGAAAAAAGGGGGCGGTCAGACTTTGCCTGCCCCACCCTCCTCTGCCTTCTCGGTGGTGGCACCTGCCCTGTGGAATGCTCTCCCATCAGATGTCAAGGAAATAAACAACTACAGTGGTACCTCTGGATGTGAACATAAGACGTGTGGGTCACATTTCGCCGCTTCTGCGCTTGACGTCATTTTGAGCATCTGCGCATGCGTGAGCAGCGAAACCCGGAAGTAACATGCTCTGTTACTTCTGGGTCGCCGTGGAGCGCAACCCAAAAATATTTAAGCTGAAGCGTATTCATCCCGAGGTATGACTGTATCTGACTTTTAGAAGACATCTGAAGGCAGCATTGTTTAGGGAAGTTTTTAATGTTTGATGCGTTTTTAATATTCTCTTGGGAGCCGCCCAGAGTGGCTGGGGAAACCCAGCCAGATGGGCGGGGTATACTGTAAATATTATTATTATTATTATGATGATGATGATGAAGACTGGGGTTGCCTCTTCTCGCACCCGCCATGCCTTATTGGGAGGGGGGCGATGTCTTGTAGGGTGCCTAGCCATGACTATTTTCTCTTTTTCCTTGTGCTGCTACGGTCTGGGCAGAAGAGCCTCAGGTAACTTCCCCATGGCTGCCGCCGCTTCCCCTGCCTGGCTTTCCCAGCCCTTTCCTTGCTGCTTGGGGATCTGTCTGCGGAAGGGGGAGGTAGGCTCATGCAGCGGGAAGCCAGGGAGAGGGGCACGTCTCCCTGTTTGTCTTGCTGCGGGGTGGGGAGGGGGTTACTGGATTCTGTCCCTTTCTGGGCAGCCCCTCTCACCGCTGCCCCCTCCCTGTCCCACCCCACAGCTCTACACCATCTACTTGATCCGCGCGGGGCAGTTCGACAAAGCGCCCGCCTGTATCTCCCGCCGCTACTCTGACTTCGAGCGGTTAAACCGCCACCTGCGCCGGCGCTTCTGCGGCGACATGGCGGGCGTCTCCTTCCCCCGGAAGCGGCTGCGGCGCAACTTTGCGGCCGAGACCATCGCCAAGCGCAGCCGTGCCTTCGAGCAGTTCTTGTCCCACCTGCACTCGCTGCCAGAGATCCGGCGCTCGGCTGACTACCTGGAGTTCTTCTTCCTGCGCGACCTGCAGGCGGCGCAGAGCCTGACGTGCTCCGGGAGGTACCCAGAGGCCCTGGCCACCTGGGCCAACGCCCACCAGCTGCAGGAGAGGCTGGGTGCCTGCCGCTCGGGCCACTTCCTGCTGACGCTGGCCGGCCTGGCCGTCTGCCACCAGGAGCTGGGCCAGGCTGGGGAGGCGCACGCGGCCTGCGAACGGGCCCTGTGTCTCCTGGAGGCGCAGGACAGTCACCCGCTGCTGGCCCCCTTCCTGCAGGCCCACATCCGCCTCTCCTGGGTGCTGGGCAGGGACAAGCGCCAGGCAGAGGCCCGGCTGCAGCGACTGCAGGAGGCCGGCGGGGCAGAGATGCACCCACCCACCCTGAAGGAACTGCTCATCAAACAGCCCCTGCCCTGAGGAGGCCGGTTGGCTTCACTTTGGATCCTGGGAGGGGTGCAGCCCAGGCAGAAACCGGACAGTGAACTCGTCCCTCCCGAGGACCACCGTGCTTCCGCGAGGAACAGCCGCTGGGGCTGTTTATTTGGGGCTCCGTAGAGGAATTAGATGCCTCCCTGGCTTCTGAAAGGGACTTCTTTGTAATACTTGAATGCCTCTAGGAGGAAAGGGATAGCAGCGTGTTTGTCTGACACTAATAGCTGTTACGGTAGGCAGAGGGGCACAGCTCCTCCCCCCAAGTGGAAGCCTGGGGATCTCCAGAGGTGGGTGGTGCTGTTGCTGCTAGTTGGGGTCCCAGCCTACTGGGGAGAGGGGAGCTGAGGTTCCAGCCCCAGGCTGAAAAAGGGACGCTTTTAGAGTGGTTCCCAGGGAAGAGGGGCTGCCTGCTTCTGCCTCTTGCAATGGGGCAGGGCATCAAAGGGAAATCGGGTGGAAACCAGGTCCCTCCCTCCCTCCCTTGCAGCCTCAGGAGACCAGAGCCTTGGAGGGAGGGGCTGCCGCCCCTTTATTAGCGACAGGGAAAGCCAAGGGCCAGTCTTGTAACTCCCTTCACCCAATAAAAAGGATGCTTGTCAGTGCTTCTGTTTGTGGGTCTCTGTGCAAAAGCCGCCCAGACCAGCTGGCTTCCATCTGCTGCCGTTCCAGCATGAGGCCTGCAGGGCCTGCCCAAGTCCACCTCTGAGCAGGACCGCTCTCTTCCTCGCTACAGCTTGCTGCCGGAGGGCTGCTCCTTCACGCGGATGACGCCTTCCTGGGCGCAGCTGGCAGCCAAGACGCCGTCCCTGCGCCACAGGCACCCGTGCACCAGGCCCCGGGACCCCCCTGCATGTCAGAGAGAGGAGGAGGAGGGTGGTGGCTGAGGACTGTCTGCTGTGACGCAGAACAGCCCTTGGGCGTCTCTTCCCCGCACAGCCCCCCCCCCCCACGCTCCCTGCCTGGCACCTACCTGCCCAGGGGCTCTCGCACTCGTACAGCATCCAGTGGTCGGCTCTGAAGGGGGCGTGGAACCACATGGAGTGGTCCAGGGAGACCATGAAGCTGACCCTGTAGTGCTGGTGGGGGAAGAGGGCCGTCCGCAGGAAAGCGTAGTCCGAGATGTAGGCGGCCACACAGCAATGCAGCTTCATGTCACATTCGCCTGCAAAACAGACATCGCTGGCTGGAGGAGAGAGCAAGGCGCAGGGGGTGGGTAGCAGAGAGCCTGCTGAGGGGGTCATAGGGGTGCTGGGTGCCCCTGTACGAGCTGGAGAGGAGGTGGCGCAGCACTAGGTAAACATGAAAGACCCAAATGATCTCCCAAAGCAAGTTCCTAGGCCTCAGCGTTGTGCAGCAATCTCTCCAGAGACAGAGCTCTAGAGTTCCAGGGCAGGAGCCTGCGTGTTCCACACATCCCTCCCCACCCCATAATTCTCCTCCCTTACCCCAAAATGTGTGTTTGGGTTTCTTGTTCTGTAAAAGAAATAAATTGAATACTGATTCAAGTGAAAGGATGCAGATTCACACAGATACTTGATTTAGAGGACTTTTCTGGGCCTCAGGCCAATCCCTGGGATGCTAATGGGGGTGGGGCAGGTACCCAAGAGCTTACCTATGTGGCCCCTGGCTCTCACCCACAAGAGCTGCTTGGGCTCCTGCGGTCTCCGGTGGAAGAAGTCTGGGGGGTTCACTGGCTTAATCTCGATGGGAACTTCTTGGGCCAGCATCTTGTTGAGCCCTTGCCTGTATCTGTCCAGAAGGTTTGGGTCCCTTTGAAGAAAGAGCAGACACGAGCAGTGAGCTGGTTGAAGGCAGAAGGGGGGCGCCATTGCAGGCGAGCAGGGAGCCTTTGCCCACAGGTCCCAGGCAGCCTGGACAATGTCCAGGGATGGAGCTGCAGCCCCAACACCACTGGGAGGGTCTGGAGGAAAATGGGGATGGGGGGGGGCGCGGGTCTGGAGGAAAATGTTGGGCCTCATTCTCACTGGCTCAGCCAGGCATACCAACCAAGACTGGTAGAAGCAGGGCTTTTTTCCACCAGAACTCACTGGAGCCTTCTTACAAGAGAACAAGGGAGGTGTTCATGGTGAGCTCTGGCACCAGAAAAATGGCACTGGGTAGAAGCTGTCGTGGGCTAGAGGCAGAGCCCTCTCCCCTCCTGCAGTTTCCATCCTGGCTAGTCGCCATTGAGAGCCCTCACTTCCTGATCCTCTTTCAAGGCCACCCAAGTTGGTGGCCACCACTCCCTCTTGTGGGAAGGGGTTCCACAGACTAGCCTGGCCAACCCAAGTTTGCTGGAGCTGCGCAGAGCCAGAGGAGAGTTCCGAACTGCGAGCAAACGCAGAGCTGAGCTCAGTGCAGCTGCTCCAGGAAAGCCCATTGCCCTCCTGGAGGACACACTTTCCCCACATCACAGCTGGCTCCCTGGGCCAGGCAGGAGCCAAGGGCAAGGCTGGTAACTTCTGCCTCAGAAAGCTTCTCTCTGTATATGGCCAAGCGGACGGTCTTCTGGAAGAGAGGTGGGGACCCCGCGCCACTCACTGCAGGTACTTCTGGATGAGCTCTTCCTGGGTCAGCAGTTCCTCTGGAAGGGGCACGTCCGGCATGTGGAACTGGTGCTTGACGGGGCTGGGCTGGTCCTGCTGGAAGGAGGCCTGGCAAATGAGGATGGGCTTCCCATGCTGGATGGCCTTGACCGACCGCACCGAGAAGCTCTTCCCTGTGCGAGTGCGCTCCACCTGGTACAGAACCGGCACCGTGGGGTCCCCTGGAAGCAGGAAGGGCCTTTGGTCAGCTCACCTGCTGCCCCAGAAAGGGAGAGTGATGGGAGCATTATGGCTGCTATGCGAGCAAGCACTCGCTCTCTTGGTTTCTTCTCTATCTCCTTTTTTCCCCCATGCCAGAGATCAAGAGCAGTGTTCAGGCAGCTTCTGGGCTGTGCCCCGGAATAACAGCATGACAGTCAAACGGGGGTGGGCACGGCTGGGCTGGTGGGAGCAGCAGCAGCTTCTGACATGCGAGGGGACAAAGTGCAGAATTTCCTCCCTCTGTTGTTTTCAGACCCAGTCAGACCAAAAGTGGTGATGAACTGGGTCTGATGCCACCACCCTTACAGCTGCTGTTTCAGCTTCCTGGGACACTCTGGCTGCTAAGATGTGGCCTGTCTGGGCCTGGAAGTAAAAGCAGGAGCATCCCCCAGTGGCCAACAACACACAAACCATCATCCACTAAAAGCAGCAGGCTTAAGGCAACAAAAGTAGGTAGTACTTAGATGCTGCACTGAGGAATTAATGGGAATCACAGCTACAATGAGTAATTGTATTTACTGGTTTTGGGGGGATACTGAAAGGAGAGAGAGAGTAAGAACGCAAGACGAGCCTGCTGGATCATGCCAGTGGCCCATCTACTCCAGCAGTGGAATCTGTCTGACCGGAAACAGCCTCCCTTGGGTGATTAGATGTGGAGGTCCAGTAGCCACAAATGGCCATCTCCGTCCATCACACCTTGCCTGTGAGCTTCCTTTGGATCTTTACCTGGCCACTGGTAACACTTTGGGTGTGGTTGTGTGAGTCATCACCTTCTACTGCCAGTTCTGCAGCTTACCAGGGTCTGCTTAGAAGACGCTGCTCAAGAACTCCACCCTTCCCACCCCCTCCTTTCCCAGAACCTGTTATTACCTGCTCTCACGAAGTAGCAATGCAACGAATGGACTTGTACATCCTCACTCACAGCCTTTGCAGCTGCCACCAAGGCCTGGCCCACTATCTGCCCACCGAAGAGTCGCTGTGTGACTGGCACCCAGTAGTGCCTCCCACTAGGAGAAAGGCAACAAAATGAGGTTATTCCCCAAAAGATGGCACCTTTCTGTCTTCCCTGATTCCTGTTTCTTTTAGCATACTATAGGGTGGCCTGTGGGGATAGGGTGGATAGTGTGGAGTCAAGTCAGGCCCGCATAGTTCTTGTTCTCTGCATTGCAAATCAGAACCTTGCAGCCCACGCTCACAACTATCTGGGGTCAGGGTCCAGGACATTTGAATTTCTCCCAAAAGCAATTCCCAGCACAAAGCTTGGCTTGTTTTCAGAAAAGACAGGGAAGCAAGAGAGCCCATTTTGTTTCTTGTGTTATTCCAGACCAAGGGCCTGTCTTTCAAAGGGCAAAGCCACTCACTCAAGTTGTCACCCGTCAAAGAGGCATACTTGGGCTTTGGCACTTTGTGTGAGGTGGCCATTTTTGTTTCATTTGTTTGCAAGACAGATATTAATCCATCAACAAGACTTTGATTACACTGTTGCCTTTGTTGCCTATGCTGTGGAAATAAAAGTACAGCCTGGCTGCTGGATAAAGTAAAAGAAGGTCCATCTAGCTCACTGTCCCGTTCTCACAGAGACCCCCACAGACAGAAGCACTGATAAGCAGCTGTCTTATGATCCTCATTGCAGACAAAAATTTAAAGGGAGGCCTTTTTTTTTTAATCAAACAACCAAAAACATAAGAGCTTTGGTGCCATTTGGTGCTGCAAGATGGGAAGAAACCTTCCAGAAACGTGGAAAAGAGAAAATTGAGATCTCAATACAATAGCCAGCTTCAACTATCTGAAGGGCCGTCCCATGGAAGATGGAGCTAACTTGCTTTCTGCAGGGGAGCAACCGATTGATTCAAATTGCATGAAAGGAGATTCTGAATAAACCTCAGGAACTTTCCGACAATAAGAACTGCTTGGCAGCGGCAGGATCTCCCTTGGGAAGGTGGTGGACTCTCCTTCCTTGGAGAGCTCTGTTTAGGGAAGTTGTTTATGTTTAATGCTGTATTGTGTTTTTAATATTCGGTTGGGAGCCGCCCAGCGTGGCTGGGGAAACCCAGCCTGATGGGCAGGGTATAAATAATAATTATTATTCTTATAGGTTTTGAAACAGACGTTGGACGGCCCCCTGCCAGGGATGCGTCAAGCTGAGATTCCTGCATCACAGGGGGTTGGGCCTTGGTCCAGTATACCTGAAGGAGCGTCTCCACCCCCATCGTTCTGCCCAGACACTGAGGTCCACCTCCGAGGGCCTTTTGGCGGTTCTCTCATTGTGAGAAGCAAAGCTACAGGGAACCAGGCAGGGGGCCTTCTTGGTGGTGGCGCTCGCCCTGTGGAACGCCCTCCCACCAGATGTCAAAGAGATAAACAACTACCTGACTTTTAGAAGACATCTGAAGGCAGCCCTGTTTAGGGAAGCTTTTAATGAGTGATGTTTTAATGTCTTTTTAATCTCCTGCTGGAAACCGCCCAGAGTGGCTGGGGTATAAATAATTAATTATTATTATTATTATTGACCCTGGGGGTCCCTTCCACCCCTACAATTCCGAGATTCTAGGTTCACATCCCCCAAGACCCAAGGCCCGGCCTGCGCGACTCCCTTCCCGCTTCCCGGCCGCCCTCCTCCGCCCCCGCTGACCGAAAGAGGTCCAAGTCCAGCTGCTCCAGGCTGAGGACGCTGGTGAGCAGGACGCTGCGCAGGTCGCCCCCCTGCGAGGCCTCCTCCCCGCCCGCCTCGCCCTCCGCCTTCCGCTCGGGAGCCTCAGGCCGGCCGGTGTCCGCAGGCGACGCCATCTTGAACCGTCACCTGACAGGAGGCCGCCGGAAGTCCGGGCGGTCGAACCCGGAAGCGCTCTCTCCCTCGCTCTCTCCCATTGGCTGCCGGGGGGTGGCAGGCGGTCGCCCCGCCCACTCGCTTCCTGACGCGGCGTCCGGAAAGCGGAAGCTCCCTCTCCGGAGGCGGGTCCTGCCTCGCGATTGGCCAATCCGCTCGCCGGTCCCTGGTCTCGTGGCCTTCCCGTTGGCCGAGCGGCTGGCCATCCTGCGGCGCGGCCCCTGATTGGTGGGTCTCGGGCGAGGGGCGGGCTCCGTCCCCGGTGGGATGCCGGCGGGCCGAGCGGGTCTCCTTCGGCAGGGCGGCCGGGGAGGGAAGGAGCCGGAGGGGGAGAGAGCGGGGCGGAGCGGGGCCGGGAGAGCGGAGGAGGGGAGAGCCGAGGGAGAGGGGCTCTGGCGCGGGAAGGGTTAACGGGCCGCAGCTTACGGCAGAGGGAGGCCAGGCAGGAAGGGGTTAAGCCCCCCCAAAAAAACTCATTATTTCCCCTCTCCCCACACGAAAAAGAGAGAAATCCTTATTCCCTTTGGGTGGGACTGGGTGGGTTTTGGGAGCCTCCAGGCAGGAAGGGGTTAACCCCTCCTCATTCGAAACCATTGTTCCCTTTGGGTGGGTTGGGAAGGGGGCCTGGGGGGGGGCAGCATAGGGGCCTGGGGGGGCTCCCTTCTCCCCAAACCCCCACCCCACCCCAGTTATCCTGAGGGCAGGGATGCTCCTCCGTTCCCCTGGGTAGCATCCTGACCCTTTGCCCTGGGCGGCCATGGAGCTGGGCTCCTGCTTCAAGAACTACGAGGACTTCCGGGAGTGCTTCAGCACCTACAAGAAGGAGAACCGGCTCCAGTACAGCTTGAGGAGCTGCGTCTCCATCCGCTTCCACAACCGCAAGAACGGGACCAACATCCGCGAGGACGTCACGTAAGGAGGCCTGCGCTTCAGCCTCTCGGGCGGGGAGGGGAGGGGGGCCGTTTTTAGAATTCCCGCATCGAAGATACCTTCTGGTAGGACGTCTGCTGCGGTTATGAGGGCTTGGTCTGATGGTCCAGCAGGTTTATTCTACCGCTAATCACCTACAACACGGGTCTCAAACACCCGGCCCGCCAGACCTCATCATGTGGCCCGTGTAGCCCATAGAGAGAGAGAGGAAAAGCGCTGCACGGCGGCACTACCCAATCAGTTCTCTACACAGAAGGTCGGTAGGTGGGGATTTAAGCATGACGGGGCTCGCAGGCGCGCGGCGCTGTCTTGCCAGCGAGACCCAAAGCAAGATCGGTCCCTGCCGCCACCCAGGGGCATTCTGGGAAGGTCCTCCAGCTCCCCAGCAGGGGAGGGCTGAAAGCGAGCAGGCGTGAGGCGCATGCGCAGACGCTATGACCATTTCTCTCTCAAAAAAAAGAGCATGCGCAAACGGGAGCATTACGTAATCCCGAATTAGAGATTTAGTTGAATCGTTTGGGGAAGCGGGCACTAGTCAGAGAGAGAGAGAGAGATTTATGGACTAGCAGCAGAGTTCTTGCTCCGTCATGGTGTTGCCTGCGCAGGTGACTTAATTTTTTTAAAGTTGCATTGTAGACTGTTGATGCACGTGGAGGCCTATTGAAGGATTTGACAGTTCTCCCCTCCCACCCTGCACAACAACAACAACATATCTGGTTTGGGCTCCGTGGCAGTTGTGGCCGTTAACCGTGAGAAACGGGCTCACGCGAGACAGTTCACGTGACCGAGACACATCACGGCATCCCCTCACATGCGTCCATTCGGAAACAAGATTGTTGTGGGACTCCAGCTGCCATCAGCCCCCAGCATAGGAGCAAACTCCTAGGGGCCGAGGTCCTACAGATAGTCCTACAGATACAACCGGCCCTTTGAGGGTGACCAAACTGCTGATGCGGCCCCCGATGAATTTGAGTTTGACAGCCCTGACCTACAATAATCCTAGAATGATAATCTCAGGGTACTGTGGCATTATCTCACTGATTCTCCTGATTAATCCCATTAGTTGGGCTGCCGGGGCAATGACCCTCTTGACGTCCCCTTTCCTCTTCCATTCACCAGGTTTATGCAGGTGAAGTTTGGCTGCTCCCGGTCGAGAGACTCCGGCAAGAAGAGGAGGCAGCAGGCCAGCTTGTGTCCAGCGTATTTCGTCCTGCAATACAACGAGGAAATCGACCGACTGGTGATCAGTGAGCTGAATGGCAACCACGTCCACACAGAGCCCAAGGCTTCCTTGGTCAGCTCCAATGCCCCACCTGGGACCAGGATGGCAACAAAGCTGCCTGGCCCCCCCAAAGCTCATGGCAGCCCCCCAGCTAAGCTGCGCAGGGAGGAGCCAGCGGAGGTAGAAGCCTGTGAAAGGGACAGCGACGTGAGCGTGGAGGTCGAAGTGGACTCTGACGAGCCTCCGCTGCTCCCGCCTTCCCCTTGCAAGGAAGCCGAGGTTCCTCCTCAGGCGGGGGGAAATGGCTCCTCCAGCTCTGCTTTCCTCCAAGTCGCCGAAGTGATGAAAAACTTTCTGCGGGTGGACATGGGCTCCTTGGCCTCCATCAGCGTTGGCAGCGACCAGGACCTGGAGAGGCTGAACTTCCAGACCAGCAAGATGAGGAGCCTCTTCGTCAAGTTCCCCGAGAGCCTTCTGCTACACCGGGTCCAGAGCAAGAAGGGCCACATCCTGTACGCTTTCCTCGTGGAGAGCAAGGAGAGGGTGGGGAAGTTGGTCCACCTTGCCATCTTGAAGGAGGACACGCAGGAGAACACGCGGAAGATGTTCTCCGTGTTCAAGGAGTTCAACCCCGAGTGGCAGAAGGTCAAGGTGGTCTTCATGGACATGTCCTTCCTCCACCGGGCCAGTTTGCAGGAGCTCTTCCCTTCGGCACAGGTCCTCCTCTCCGTCTACCACACTGTGCGGCTCCTGGAGAAGAAGCTGAAGGAGTCCCACGCGTCTTTCTCCTTCAAGTACAACTTCAAGCTGGCCCTGAAGGACGCCGTCTTCTCCACCTCCACCTCGAACCTGGACGCGTTGTCCCAGCAGGTGAGGCACGTGGTGGACCAGGACTTGTACAAGTACCTGCGGACTAACTGGTTCTCCTGCGAGATGCTCTGGTACATGCACGCCAAAAAGGGCCTCCATTCCTGCAGCACCTACATCGACAGCTTGGACCTTGTCGCTCAAAAGCTGTCCCAGCTTTTCGGCAACCAGCCGTCGCTGGAGACCAGCATCCTTCGCTTTGTGGAGTACGCTGACAGCTTCAACACCAAAGGCCTGGAGAACCTGACCCAGGGCCTGGCGGAGGACAGCCGCAGCGGCCTCATGCAGGAGCTGAAAGTCCTGGCCCGGCCCGCCGTGAGACGCAGCTCCAGTACTGCCTCGCAGCAGCAGCAGCAGCCATTGCCCGGGAACGCAGCAGAGGAGCCTCCGAAGCAGTTCACCAAATACAGCCCAGCCAAGCCTCTTGCCACCATGCTGTCGGCCCTGCGGGAGAGCTGCACGGACGTTGCCTACCAGCTGTGTCTGAACGAGTGGGACGTGGTGCAGAAGTCGGTCCAGCTCCTGAGCTGCGGCAGGTTCAAGACCACGGTGCAGCTGCTGGAGGAGACCCACCAGGTCAGCAGGGACGGCAAGAGCTGCAGCTGCTACTTCCACTGCCGCTATCAGCTGCCCTGCCGACACATCATGTCCATGCTGCTGGCCAACCGGGAGGTGGTGGGGGAAGCCATGGTGGGCAAGCGCTGGCAGAAGGAATACCAGCACCTTTCCGTCTTGGGGGAGAACCTTCTCGAGTTTACAGAGCCCTCCGCAGGCCCACTGGGGGCAGTGGGGGCGGCCTCAGGGGAGCGGGGGGAGAAGATCCAGTCTCTCAGCAAGGAACTTGGGAACCTCTTGCTGCAGAGCGAGGGGGAGGAGCTGGAGGAGCGCACCTCCACCCTCAAGATGATTGTCAACATCTGGACTAAGTGTTGCGAGCTGCAGGGTGGGGAGGGGCCAGAGAAGAAGCCCCTCAACGTCCGGAACGTAGGAGACCTCCCCTTTCTCTGGGTGAAAAAGGAAGAGATGGAAGAAGTTGAGGTGACTTCAGGAATGCCCAGCCCAGCCGTTGAAGACGTCCAGACTTCCCTGGCTTGAAATCCATGCCAGCGTGGAGTCGCAAGCAACTGGAGGCGACCTCGACTGTGTTCCAGGCCCACTGTGGTTTTTCCCAGCTAAAGAAACTCAGGGTTGCTGTTCAGTTTTGCAGCAAGAAAGCAGACTTTCTTCTGGTCCTCCTTTGGTGGCTGCTCTTCGTGACTTGGTGTGCAGGTGGTGGGCACAACCGTTCCTCCTGACCTGTATGCTACAAAGGTCCCCGTTGACTAACTCTGACGCACACACGCATTCTCCAGGTTTTGCAGCCCATGGCTGCAGGCTTGACAATCAGGGAAGGCCTCCTTCCCGTGGGGGGGGGGGGCTTCTCCAGGGCATCTTCCTTGCCAAACCTTCGTCCGTCGCTCTTGACTCACACGTCTTGTTTCCTCGTTGCTGCCTCCCTTGTTTTTTCTTCTTCTTTAACGCAGGTCATTTTATAGGGTCGCAGAGCTGGAAGGAACCCTGAGGGCCATCACCTCCTACCTCCTGCTATGCAGGAATCTCAGCTCCAGGGCAGATGGCCGCCCAGCCTCTGAGGAAGGAGAGCCCCCCTTCCAGGGGTAGTCGTGTTTGGCTGCTTCAACGTGACTCTCTGGGCCTGATGCATGCAAAGAATTGCTGTCTTGGTTCTAGCTGTATTTTTACTGTAATGCTTCTGGGGTGGAGGCTGGGCCCCCCCGCCTGGCTTCAGCGGCAGGGAAAGGCGATGCCAAGTTGTTGCTTTCTTTCTTTGTCCTGAAGCCTCTCCCAGTAGGGACTAGTTTTGCTGCTATGTACTTAGACCAAATTTATTGCTGGAAATAAAAGTCTGACCGTCCTCCTTTGGTACCTGAACGTACTTTTCAGTTTGCCTTGTGTTTCAATTCTCTTCTCTCTGTTTGCCGTTAAAAAGCAAAACAAAAGACCAGGTGCCCGGGATATCCTTGAAGCCAATACTCCGAGCAGAACTCCAAAAGTGGGTTTGTGAAGCGCACTGTTTCTATCTCTGCCTTTTGGGAAGGTAATTTGTTGCACCAGCTTTCTGAACTAATTACCTTCCCAAAAGGCAGCGAGAGAAGTGCGCTTCAAAAACCCACTTTTGGAGTTCTGCTTTTCAAAAGCAAAGGCTTTTCATTTAAGTCTCACAGTCCAGTTAAAGGCCTAAACTACTGCGCTGTGGGTTAAACCACAGAGCCTAGGGCTTGCCGATCAGAAGGTTGGCGGTTCGAATCCCCACAATGATGGGGTGAGCTCCCGTTGCTCAGTCCCTGCTTCTGCCAACCTAGCAGTTCAAAAGCACATCAAAGTGCAAGTAGATAAATAGGTACTGCTCCAGCGGGAAGGTTAACGGTGTTTCCGTGTGCTGCTCTGGTTCGCCAGAAGCGGCTTAGGCATGCTGGCCACATGAACCGGAAGCTGTACGCTGGCTTCCTCTGCCAATAAAGCGAGATGAGTGCTGCAACCCCAGAGTTGGCCACGACTGGACCTAGTGGTCAGGGGTCCCTTTACCTTTACTGCGTGCAAACCCAGCGGCGTTTGATTTGCCAGAATGATTGAAAAGGTTTTGGGAGAGGGTGATGAGAACGTGTGGTGGTACACAATACTTTCCCCCACTCGCAGCTTCTCTGCTCTGAATTGCACCTTTAGGAGCTATATTTCTCCCACCCACTTTGGGTTTCTGCTTGTGTTTGCTAGCGGGAGATGGGGGGAGGCACCCAATGTAGAGCAGAGGTGTGGGGAAATACATAAGCCCCCCTCTTCTCAAGTGGCGTAAAGGAACGCCTGAAGAATAGGCAAGTGATAGAGGAGACTGTCCTCACACCTTGTGCTGAGAGCCTTCCTCTCTGCTCAGCAGCAGTTCAGCCCTTCTTGGGAGTTCAGTTCTGAACATCACATTTCTAGCCGCCTGGACTTTTAGAGGTTGCCCCTTATACCAATCGATTGTGCTCCCTCTTCCACGTGGCAGCCCTTGAGGCCTTAGAAGGTGGCTACCACATCTCCCCTCAGTCATCTCTTCTCTAGCCTAAGCACCCCCAACTGCCTCAACGGCTTGGTTTCCAGACCCTTGATCGCCCTCTGCACACCTTCCAGGACATTTCCGCCTTAATGGCGAAGGGCTATGGATGGTTGGCAGAGCACAGGTTATTTCTCTAATTTATACCCCTCCCAAAGGAACCCACAGTGTCTAGACAGAGAGCTGGGAGACAAACACACACACCCCACACCCTTCTGAAATCCTGGACAGTGAGTGCATGCCAGAGGTGCCCAAATTGTGCTCCGCAAATCGCAGCTTGTTGCTGGGGGTCCATGGTGTGACTCTGAAGATGGACGCACACAGAAGCGGCTTTGTTGCTCTACAGCTGTGTGTGATGATCATCTACCTCCAGCTCAGTGGTCTTGGAGAAGGCTGTGAGGAAGCTCCTTCTCTGAGCTGCTTGAAAGGAAGACTCAGAATCATGAGCACCAGAAGGCTCTTTGGAGTTTGCTGAGACACACACACACACTTACGATACGATCATCTTTATTGTCATTGTCCCATACAGAACAATGAAATTGAAAAACCTACATGAGACATTCAAAAACCAACAAGCCTGGTATCCCAGCTATCCCAACCTGGTTAGCCCCCTAAAAACTCTGATACCCCATTTTTAAATAAACAATTTGTCCTAACAAACCCTGACTCCCCTCCAGGGAGCGCTCAGCTGCAGCGTCTGCACGCGCCGCCATCTTGGAGACCTGCACGCCAAGCCGATGGTCCAGTCCTGCGCTATGGAGACCCCTACCCTGCCTGGAAGGATGTGGGGATGGTCTCCCTTGGGGAAGAAGGAGGCGAAAGGAAGATGCAGCCCAGCTGAGAGAGGAGCCTCCCCTCTGGGGAGGGGCCAGGTGGGCCCAGGTCCAGGTGGGGGGTTGCCACGGTGACCAGGACCCGCCCTCCTTTGTGACCTCTCTTGCTTCTGTAAAAGCCACCCACTTGCAGGTGGCCATTGTGGGTTAGCAGTGAGGCGAGGAGAGAGAGAGGAGTTAGTGGCAGTTGGTGGCAGTTGGTGGTGATTAGGAGAGGAGTTTGGTTTGTTGTTATTTTTCCGGTTTCTTATTTTGATTTTTGACTTTTATTTGATTCATTTGATTTAATTTATTCTGATTTGATTTATTATTATTATTTTACAATAATATTTTTTATTAAGTACAAATTAGAAAACATACATATTCACAACAATACTATACAAAAGGGAAAAAAATACATCTAACCAAGGAAAAAAAATTAGAGAATATTTTGTCTCTTTTCATATTTACAGTTATTTATACCTCTATAAAATGCTATTCACAATAAAGCAGTGAAATGGAAGATAAGATATCAGAAGAAAGAAAAAAAGAACAAAGAAAGAACAAATAGTATAAGAAAAAGATGATAGGTGAAAATTTTTAAAAGTAAATAAGTACTCACAATACATAGCCGTTTCCCATCTATATTTATATTCAATTGTATAATTTCATCTTGTCCTTAGCTACCTTAAATAAAGTGTGTTTTTTTTAAAAAAAGACTTCCACCGTTTACCTCACGTGTTTTTAATAATCTGTTGATTTATTATTTTACTCCTTTATTTTAACACTTTTACTTTTTCTGCTTTTACTATTTTTATTTTTGTTTTTTGTTTTTATTTAGTGCACATCTGTGCCTATTTTGTATATATTTCTTTTGTTTGTAGAGGAGTAGTTAGGGTTAGGTGTAGGCTTAGGGCTGGGGGTTGGGGTGAGAGTTAGGCTTGGGTGGGCATTTTAGAGAGGAGGGTGGGACTTTTTCGTGGAGGAAATGGGCATGCTGTAAGTAGCATTCCTTCCTTTCTCTTCGTCTCCGGGGGTGGTGGTGGTGGGGAGTCCTGGGGTCCCCTGCAGAGTCTTGGCTCTCTGGTCTTTATTCAGTACTCTTGCAACAGGACTTCCAAGGGCCACATGAAAGAAGCAGAAAGAAGCCCATTTTACCCACAATGTCCTACGTGCACCACATCTGTGTCACAAACTAGGAGGGTTTTTCTGGCGGAAACCTGAGTCTCAGGTTTGCCCCTGTCCCTGCCTTGACCTCCACCTTACACCCATTGACTAAATCAAAGGGAAATAGAGACATGTTCCTGTTTCCCAGCCCAGGTGAGTCCCCGCTCTTGTCCCGGCCAAGTCCCCAGTCCATGGAGGTTGGGTCCACTCTGGTCCTTGAGATGGCGACCCGTCTGGCCCTCGGAGACCAGGATGGCAGGGATTCTCACCCAGGCGGAAGGCTTGCTGTGGACGTGGTCTCCTGCTTCGGGGATCAGGGCTGCCCCTAGCCATATCCCAAGCATAGATGTCAACTTTTCCCTTTTATTGCGAGGAATCCTATTCGGAATAAGGGAATTTCCCTTAAAAAAGCGAAAACGTTGACAGCTATGATCCCAGGTGCCTCCTCTGGGAGCCCTCTTCCTTCGGAGCAGAACAGCATTGGAACGGTTTCGGTCCGAGATTGGATTGCTTTTACAGGAATCTTTGAAGCTTTTCCCGCTGCAAGAGTAGGCAAGTGCTACAACCAGATACTAGGCAAACTTGAACAAGACACAAAAGACTACTTCTTCTTCCTCCTCCTCCTCCTCCTCCTCCTCCTCCTCCTCCTTCTTCTTCTTCTTCTTTTGTGATCCCTCATGGCTGAGGAAGATTGTCTTCCACAGTGGGGACATAGGTTTCCGGGCGAGAGTTGATCCCGGTGAGGGTTTGCCAAGCGTGCCTTCCTCTTAGCACGTTTCTCCCTTGCGTCCTGAGTTTGAGCGTCTTCAAAGCCCATGACACCTTTGGTCAAGGCTGTTCTCCAACCGGAGCTCTCACAGGCCAGTGTTTCCCAGTTGTTGGTGTTTACACTACATGTTTTTAGATTGGCCTTGAGAGAGTCTCTAAACCTCTTTTGTTGACCACGAGCATTATGCTTCCCATTTTTAAGTTCGGAATACAGTAGTTGCTTTGGAAGATGAAAATCAGGCAGTTGGGGCTTCTGGCTTCTGAGTCGCTCTCTCTGCTCATCTCTTCTAGAATCAGGTGCTTAAGGCGCCTGTTCAGAGGCTGCAACAGGGTGGCCCCCCAGCAAGGCCCAGAGCAGCCTGTGGAGCCAGGTGAGCAAGTGGCCCCCCTTTGGGGGACAGAGGAGGGCAGGAATGGGCATGGGGGGCAGCTAGACAAAAGTGTTGGCATGCAGAGGGCCGTCTCCTTCCAGCAGCCCATGGCGAAGACCATCACCTCTGCTCTGACCTAAATCAGTGACCTGGGCTTACTCAACCAGGGCACACTATCAGCAGATCGAACTGCGCACACAGAATAGGTGAGAGGCTTGTGGAAGTATACTACAACTACAGATTTATTAATCATAAATCAGGGCAAAGAAACATGTCGTCTCTCTTACTTGTCTCAGAGAGAACAGCAAAAGCAATACACAATGGAAGTTCCCAGCAAGCTGTGCTGGAATGTAAACAGACATGTGACACGTAACACTCCCATGTCTGTTCCTTAAGGTGGAATGGAAATGTCAACATCAAGATGCAAAGAGTCAGACGGCTGGATCCGACCCAAGGTCCATCTGGGCCAGTGGCTAGAAACCCAACCCCTCCCCCAGTGACCACCCTGTTTTGTGGGGGCCAATGAAGGAAGCAGGGTGCTGGGCTGGGGGGCAGTTGTCAGCTGGAGGGGCACCTTCCCTGGGGAGCCACATTCTGGGGGAAGGAGGCCGGGATTGGCCCCCCAAGGCTTGGGGTGTCTCACCCATCTAGTAGGACTTGGAATCCAGGAGAAAACTCTTGGAATAGCCTTGCCAGGGGCTCAGGGATGGACTCACCTCTTCCCATGTCTTTCTCTTTGCAGTTCTGCTGCGGTTCCGCATCCCTGTCCCAGGGGTGAGTATTGGAGAAAACAAGAGCAGAGTAGATCCCTCAGACCTGCCCTCCCCCTCCCCATTGCCTGGGCTATTTGCCCCCCCCCACTCTGTCCTCTCGGATGCAGAGAAGCCCCCAGCCCACCCGTCAAGGACTGACAGCCTGACTTTTGTATTTCAGCTGCTGGAGGACGGACAGCGGTACCTCCTGGGGGTGATCCAGGAGTGCCAGGCAGCTGAGCTCAGTGGGTTCCGAACCCTGAAGTCCTCCAAGCAGGAGACGGCCCAAGCCCTTCTGGCGAGTGATGGGGGGGGGGTGAGGGACCCCCAGGGGGAGGGACAGGCTTTGGGGAAGGGGTTTTGTATCCCCCGGAGAGGAGGACTCTGCTGGCATAGGGCATTAACGGAGAAATCTGAGGGCTCCCTTGGACAAAAAACAAGGACACCAGCCGGGAATACCAGAGCAAAACAGCAGCCAGGAGGCTTGGTCTTGATTGAAGACTGTCGAGACAGGACTCCCACCTGCCACCGGGTGGAACAAGATGGAAGCCCAGAACAAAAGAGAACCCAAACTTTTATTAGCTGCTAATGCCCCTGTTACACCCCCCCAAAAAAAACCTACATCACTCATACATCACGGTTACATCATGAAAGGGGAGGTCTGGTGGCCGTAATCTGAGCATCCTGGACCTACCCGATGGTTCCCCTTGCCCTCCACCAAACACCCATCAAGTGTAACAAACAAGATCTTTACATTTCCCTGTTTCCCAGCCAAGTTCATCCCACCCTTTTGTCTCCATCTGGGTTTGTTATTTCTGGAATGGCACTCAGGTATCAGGATGCCAGGGATTATCACTCAGGCAGAGGGGCTGCTGAGTAGCTGAGCTCACATGTCTATATGAATTTCTGAGGTTTTCCTTGTGAGCCAGTACATAGATACATTTATCAGCAATTTCTTACATTTGGTATCGTGCAGCAGAGTCCCTTTGAATAGATAGGAAGAAACTGTGATGAAGTGTTTTGTGGAGACAAATCACAAAAGTGATTGTGCTGGTTTTGGTAGTGGGCTGCATGTGCATGATATCTGCTGGTGGGGCAACCCCCCCCCCAACCTATACATAAATTCCTGCAACAAGGGCAGGAAAGCCAAGCCTGGCCTTGGGGGTCGGAGCCGTCCTCTGGAGGCCCCCTGAAAGAGCTGAACTTCCTCCTCTGTTCTCTTCCAGGGCATCTTTGGCCACCTGGAGCGCGTCAGGGATCACCCCCTGAGCCTGGCTCTGGACTTGGTGGCCCTCATCCAGCTGAGGTGAGTGGGGCCCCTGGGATGGATGGGGTTGTGGGGGGTGGGGGGTGTTGGAATTCTGCCTGGGTCAGAGGAATGTGCCACAGCGTAGGCACTGGCAGATATTCCTGTCGACCTCCCCGCGTCTCCACTCTGCTGATAAGCAGGCGAGGTCCCGGCGATTCATCTCAGATGTGTGAGAGGAACACACCGTTCTCCCTCTCTCCCCTTTGGTGTCCCCCAGAGAGGGGAAAGAAGCAGACAGAAAACTATTTACATCCTTTATTTCTGTCTCTCATATCAGTACAGAGAAACACGTCTGCACTCGACAACAGCAAGAAGAAACTCCACCCATGTACTTCCAGTACGGGTCATATGACACACACACTGAGCTAACATCCGGTGCTCAGTACAGAATGGACTGCCCCTTTGTTTCCATGGCAACAGTCACAAACATCCTGTCTGGCTTTCCAGCCACAAGCAGCTGACTGAGCTGCTGGAGCCTTTGCTTGCTGCAGCATTGGTGCTTTATGGTAACAGGGGGCAGAACTCTAGGGGGAGCTCCGGGTGGGGACGAGCAGGCAGGAGGGAGAAGGGGGCAAGGGAGACTGGGAGGGGGCAGCGTCTAACCCCTTCTCTTCATCTCTGCAGCATCATGAGGCCAAAGTTTAGTGGAGACATGCTCAGCGCTATCCTTCACAGGACCCTGAAGGCTGTTTTTAGGGGCCCACAAAAGGAGGGGGACAGAGAGGTATGTCCTTGGTCTGGACTTCCCTCCTCCTCCTCCTCCTCCTCCTCCTCCTCCTTCCTCACACACATGCAGAATCTAACCCAGCACTCAACTTCTTTTCTCTCTTTTCCCACAGGAACTGAAGCGGCACTTCTGGCTCCTGCTGGGGAGTCTCCTGATGGAAGCCCCCAATCCTGGCACCCTCCTCCAGCTGCTCAGTGTAAGTGTCCCCCCAACTTGCTCGGGGCTCAGGCCCTGGAGCCTGCCCTGCTGCTTTGGCCCCAACTGGCTCTTTCCTCCCGCAGGACCTCCAAGGATACGCCCTTGGCGAAACTGGGGAGGCTCAAGAACTAGCGGCCAGCAGCGTTTCTCTGCTTCTGGCCGTGGCGCGGAGATTCCCCCAAGTCAGAGTAAGTCCCTCGCCTTCTTCTCTTTATTTCTCTGGTTGCTTCCATCCCCACAAGAGCACACCCCCCAGCGACCTTTATCGCAGGTGATGCGCTGTGTGTCCCTGGGGGCCAGGATGAGGCCAGAGGCTTTTCCTGCCCCCTTCCCTGCTGCTGCTGCCCTTCCAGCAGGGCCCAGGGAGGTCCTCTGGGACAAGGGATTGGGCCCAAGGCAGAGGGAGGCCCGTCCTTCCTGGCTTGGCGCTGATTCTGTGCTCTCTTGCACCCATTCAGGGTGGATTTCGTAGTATCATCTGACCTGGATTTTTCTTTGCAGATGACAGTAATTCAGCCAGACCTGGCCAGCTTCCGGAGGAGACCCAAAGAAGGTAAGCCCCACACCTTGGAGACAGAGAACTCCCTTGTCCCTTGTTTGCTTGAAGGTCCCTGCCTCCCAGGTTTTCTTGCTGGGAGTCCTGCAGGACCTGCTCCCACCTGGCCGGGGAGGGCAGCACCCGGACTGAGTCTCCTTTCCATTCTCTTCCATCCAGATGACATCATCCTTGAAGACTTGTAGTCAGGGCAGATCTCTTGCAGAAGGTGTTACAGAAAAATCTAGGCGCGAGGCTGCTCAGCAACCCAGCTGGTCAGGCAGAGACGGCGGTTCCCTGCGGAATAAAGGAAGGAGTCCAGCCACCAACTGGAGCAAATAGCTGTAGACCAGAGTTTATTGCGCAACTGGCTGAAAGAGGATTTTTGAACCCCGAGAATGGGGTGACAATGACTTCTTATATATATATATATATATTTATCAAGAATTTCAACACAATAATTTTAACAAGAATACATCACCCACATTGTCCCCCCCCCATTTATATTATATGCACCTTTCAACAATTTTACTTTCCCTTCTATCACTTCTTTTTGAAACCTAGATGTCATGTAGCTTAATCTTTTCTTATTATCTTCTTTGTATGTTTCGTATAATTGTCGATAGTGTAACCAACTCTGAAAATGGTCTTTTATCTCTTCATAGTCTTTTAATTTCCGTTTTCCGTCTTGATCCTTTAACAGATCTGGGTGACAATGACTTTTAAAACTTTCCCACCATATCCCAGAATACAATTTGTACAGCATCACTGATACATCACTGACATGTCACAAAAGGAGAGGGGTAGACAGGGGTTCCACTAGTTTAACTTTGGCAAACATGCCCAGGTTTGGTCCTTGGTACAAGATTAGCATAAGCAGACATGGCAGGGCAAGACTCAGGTATAAGATGAGCCTAGGCAAACACCTCTGAAGTCCCAGCACCCAAAGTACAATAGAACTACCTTTGCGTGTCTGGACCTCTTGGCAAGTCCGGTGATGGGATTTGGCTTTCCTTGACCAACAATCAGCTCAGCAATTGCCACCTCTGGGCACTTCCTGGGGTAGGAGGTGTGTCTACATGTCTTCATGCTTGGGGAGGTGGCAGGGAAAAGAGTCCTTTTTCCAAGGGCAAAATAGTGTTGAAGTGGAGGAAAGTGGCAAAGGAGTTGACTTTATATGATTTTTAAAGCTAGGTAACTTCCCTGAGCTATCAAGTCGAAAGGATATATTTATGCATAATATTTGTAACATTTAACAACTTCGAAGATGTGCCCCCCCGTAATTTCCATAACAAAGGAAAGTCTCACTTCCCATGAAAGATTTCAGAAAGGGGAGAAACCATATTGGTGCTTGGAATGCGGGAAGAGATTTCCTCCAGGCTCACACTTCCACCAACACCAGAGAATTCACAGAGGGAAGAAACATTTTCAGCGTCAAGAGGGTGAACAGAACTTCAAGAATGTGGAAAGAGCTTCAGGCACAAGAAAAATCTCACTTGGAGGTGTTTCCGGAGAGTGATGGCTGGCTGAAGACGTCTTTTGCTGACCTCTGTCCTCTAAGGCGGTGAGGCAGTGATGTAAAAGCATCCAGACTACAATCTGGTGGCTAATTTCCCTTTCTTTCAATAAGAAAGGGTTGAGGAGCAAACCACAAAAGTTCTGAAGAAGCGCCTGTCTTCTAGAGCAATTCTAAGCCCACCAGAGGGTGCTCAGATTGGGGACAGAAATCAGCTCCAAACTGTTGTAGACTTAGAGTCAGCTACTCATTCCTAGAATTATTTTAATTAAGACTGAATAGGAAACCAAGAGGATGCCCTATTTGTTGATTGAATAACACACAGAGGTGATAGACTGTGAATGGTCATGAAAGAACTGATAAAACCAGGCTGGATGAAGAGATCCAAAAAGCATTAACATTATTTTGCCTGAAAAGATTTCACGGATTTATGGCTTTTTCAGTTCCTTAGGATATATCATCTACTCCCTGCATAATTCCATGCGTCCTGGTGTCAAGCTAATTGAAGGCAGAGATGGATGCCCACAAGCGACTCTCCCCTCCCAGGGGTTCCAGCAACTGGCATTCAGAGGCATCCAGCTGTCTCCTCCTCCTGCCAGACCCTCTCTTTAAGGCGTCCCAAGGTGAGGGACAACTCAGCCTCCTGCAGCAGAGAGTTCCACTGGCTAACTACGCGTTGTGTGCAGGAGGGCTTGCAGAATCCTCGCCCGGTGGAGTCGGGGTGAAGCCTTATTTAATTTGGGAATCCCATTCGCCCGCAGTTCCCCAGGCCCGGAGGAGACAAAGGCACCAGGAGTCCACTTCTCTGGAGAAAAGAGTTTATTGAGTTCTGCGCAGAGGCAGCCAGCGGAATAGCTTCCAAAGACTGGCGGCCCCTATACTGTGTCCAGCAAGCATTCTTATACCTGTTAGCGTTTGTTTGCTTCCCCAATCTGCTGGCAGAGTTACAATTTATTACCTTCTATGGCATATGGCCAGTTAAGCTAAGCTACTCCCCCCCCCTTCTATGTGTTTTCTCTCCCTTGCAGTTCTGCATCTCGGAAGCAGGAAGCAGCTTCTGGCCTACATGGCTGAAGCAATTGCTGTCTGACCACAGCTGCGGCCAGCTGCTGAACCCCAACTGCAGCAGTTCGCTTGGGTCCTGATATTATGGAGATTAACCCTTCCCTCTCCCTTCAGGGGTCCCAGGGTCATCTAGTCCAACCCCCTGCAATGCAGGCGTCTCAGCTCCCGAGGCAGCCTGGCCTGGAGCCTTCCTTGCCCAGACCCCATTCCTCTGGGGTGGGGAGCAAGAGCCCACTTTATCCCTTTGACACGTGTTGGGGGGCTTCCTTTCACCCTTGTTTCCCCCCCTGCATTTCGTGTTGACCCCCCCCCCCCGAGATTTCTGGCTGGGGGGCGTGATGCCCATTCAATAAAGAAAACCACGGGTCAGACATAGGCCAACTCAGCCCTCCAGCTGTTGGACTACAACTCCCATCATCCCTGACCACTGGTCCTGTTCGCTAGGGATGATGGGAGTTGTAGTCCCCCAACAGCTGGAGGGCCTATGCCTGCCCTTTACCAAGAGCTCAATGAGCGCCGCCACAGCGCCCTCTGCCGGGCCGCCCGCCGCGCGGCAGCCCGGGGCGGGAATGGCGGAGGGTCACGTGAGCGCCGAGAGCCCGGCAGAGCCCCGAACGTCACGCGTTTCCTGGGCGACGGCGCAAGGGCGGGGCCTGGCGAGAGCGACGGAGGAGGAGGAGGAGGCAAGATGGCGGCGGCGGCCGGGGCCGGTGAGGGGCCGCGGGGGGGGGGCTCAGTGGGGGGGGGCTCAGAGTAAAGCCAAGGCGAGGGGCGGAGGGGCTGCGCGGGGCGGACGCCGCTTCGGGGCCCCCCGAGTGGGGCTGCAGAGGCCGGCCGGGGAGAGAGAGGCTCCGTTGCAGCCGGGGAAGGAGAGGGAGGGACGGAGCAGCCCGGCCTCGCAGGTGCAGGTGCGCCAGGGAGAGGCTGCTTCAGTTCCTCCTCCTCCTCCTCCTCCTCCTCCTCCTCCTGCTTCTTCTTCCTTCTTATTCTGTTTCTTTTGCTCCTCCTCCTCCTCCTTTTCTGCTTCTTCTGCTTCTTTCTTCTCCTTCTCCACCTTCTCCTCCTCCTGCTTCTTCTTTTCCTTCTTCTCCTTCTGCTGCTTCTTTTCTCTTCTGCTTCTGCTTCTTTCTCCTCCTCCTCCTCTCCTCCTTCCTCTTCTCCATTTGCTTCTTCTGCTTCTTTTTCTTCTTCTTCTCCTTCTGCTGCTTCTTGTCTCTTCTGCTTCTTCCTTCTTCTTCTTCTCCTTCACCTTCTCCTTCTCCTACTTCTCCTTCTTCTTCTTCTCTCTTCTTCTCCTTCTTCCTCTTCTCCATTTGCTTCTTCTGCTTCTTTTCCTTCTTCTCCTTCTGCTGCTTCTTGTCTCTTCTGCTTCTTCTTCCTTCTTCTCCTCCTCCTCCTCCTCCTCTCTGCGCTCTTCCCTGCCGCCCTTCCTCCTCTGCTCACTGCTGTGGCTGCCCACCTAGAGAAATCAACTCCCAGAGGAAAGGGCCAAAGCATAAAAACACCCCCCTACCCAATTCCCCCCCCCCTTGCTCTTAATGCCTCTGCGGCGGCAGCGCTGGCCTGGCTGGTACATCTGAAGTTGCTTTGGCTTGTCCTGGGCCAGATGAAGCCACAGAGCAATCCAGAGAGTGGTAAAGATAAGGTTCTACGTAGGAGCCTAGGAAGCTGGCCTTCCGGGGGGCCTTTACCCCCACCCAGCCCTCCCTGGGGTCAAAGCCGGGGCCTCCTGCGCACCCGCTCTTCCCACTGGGCTGCAGCGAAGCCCCTTGTGCACATTGCCCTTGTGTCGTGGCAGAAGGCACTTGGCTGCCCTTTGTGGCGCAGGAGGCTGTGTGGCGGCTCATGGCCAGGACAAATGGCGTCTCTCGAGGCCCTTGGTAGAGCTGCGCCCAGGCAGTCAAATCCTGTGTGGTGCTGCTTCATAGAATACAGTCCTGTGATGCCACTGTTTTGTTCAATTTCTGTGCAGGAGGCTACGCTCTCTTCTGTATAGCTCCCAAACTTTCATATATGTAAAATAAAAAAACACTTAGCCCTGCAAATAAACAAATAAATAGCCTAACTGAAGGGACTGCCTAAGCAGCTTTGTATTTCATCAGGAGTAATAGATGAGGCCCTGGTGACATTTTCTCCATCTTCCCGTTGCACCTCAGTGCCTCTGATGTCATTGGGAGAACGAGTTGACCTAACTGGGCCTTCTGGCTCTGTGTGGTTTTTTGTTAACCAGATCCAACTGCTTTGCGTAAACCAAAACTCTTTGTAAGCCGCGTTTGTAGAACACACTGAAAAATATAGATGTGAAGCTTCACTCTAAAAATACATTTTATAAAACATGATGGGAAACACAATGGACTCCATTTTAAAAAAACCACCCAGTGTGCTACTGGTACAGCATCTTCACTCTCTTTGGTGGGTTAAAAATGTGGAATTTGTCACCTTCTAGATCTCATAAGAAGATCCCTTTACACACCAAAACAGAAGCACCAATCGGGAGAACTGACTTGGCTTCACCCTTTTCTTTCACTCTAGGTCCTTCGGTCTGAGACAGACCTTGGTCACTCTTGACCCCGGTGTAAGAGCAGCAGAAACTTGAACTCTTTCCCTGGCAGGCATCCCTGGGGAAAGCTCTCCAAGGCAGACGCTCAGGAAGAGAGTGCACGATGGCCCTGGAAACTGTGAAGGAGCTCTTGAGCTTTGACTGCGGCTTGCTGGTGGCTTACCAGGTGTACAAAAGCTCCCAGCTGGAGTCCATCAGCTTTCAGACCAGCCAAATGAGGGACGTCTTCTTACAGCACCCTGAGGTTGTGCTCATTCATCGAACCCACAACCCGTGGGGCAAGGCCCTCTACACCTTCATGGTGGACCAGCCGTTCATGCAGCTGGAAGGGGAGGTGACCAAGGTGATCCACTTCGCAGTCCCCACCAGGGAGTCGGCGGAAGGCCTGGCTCAGATGTACCGCACCTTCAAGGCCTTCAACCCCGAATGGAAGCAGATCAAGACCTTTCTGGTTGACCCGCACTTCCGGTGGCTGCCGGCGCTGTCGGAAGCGTTCCCCTCTGTGGACGTCCAGCTGTCCGTCTTCCACATATGCAAACACTTGCAGCACAAGATCCAGCAGGTCTCCCTGGAAGCCCACACGGAAAGGCTGGTTCTGAGCGCCTTGAGGAACGCCATGTGCGCCCCCAGCGAGAGCAACTTGAGGAAGCTGTACACCGTCCTGTGTGGCTTTGTGAAGCCCAACCGCTTGCCCCAGCTCCGCAAAGAATGGCTGCTCAACGAGAAGATCTGGGCCTTTCACCGCTGGCGAACCTGGGGCCAGTGCAGCCAGTATTTCAAAGATCTGGAGATGCTCACACACAGCTTAAGCCAGATCTTCTGCATAGGACCATCCCTGGAGACCTGCATCACCAAAATAGCAAAGACTTACCAGAAGGTTGCCCAGAAGAGCTCCGTGGAGTCTGCGCCAGGCCCAGGCCCTTTGCTCGGGGAGAACGGCTCCTCCATCCAGAACCTGCTGGTGCTTCGCTCCTCTGCTGCACACTCTCAGAGGTTTCTGCTTCCAAGGGATTCTGCTCCGACCGCCGCGCCGACTCCCCTGAAGCCGGCGGCAGGGGTTGCTGCGGAAGAGTCGGCTTGCGAGGAGGAGGCAGAGGCGACTTCCAGAGAGGCTGAGGAGCGGATCAAGCAGTCCTTGAGCGACATCTGCACAGAGCCGGCCGCCAGGCTGTGCTTGAACGAGTTTGCGGTTGTCCAGAGCTCTGCGCAGTTGATGGGAAACAACGGAGAGGTTGCCAGCGTACAGATCCTGGAAGACGCCCAGGCCGTGCGCCACAAGGGCCCCAGCAGCTGCACTTGCCACTTCAGCCAGACCTTCCAGCTGCCCTGCCGGCACGTCCTGGCTGTGCTGAACTCCGAAGGGAAGGCTTTCAAGCCTGGCAGGATCCCAGCCCGGTGGCGCAAGGGAAACAGCACATCCCAAGAGGGACAGAGCAGTTCTGATGGGCTGCTGGAGGTCCTGAGTTGCTCGTGGGACAAGTTGTTGGACAAGTACCTGGCTGTGTCGTTTCTCACTGCGGAGATCAGCCGGCTTCTGAGCCAGTGCAGTCACGAGGAGTTTGATCGCAGGTACAGCACCCTCCGCGAGCTGGCCGACAGCTGGATTGGGCCTTACGTGCAGGTGAAGTTGTAATTAGGCTCAGGGGCGCTACTGGGAGCAGACCCTTGGGCTCGGTGGTCTGGGGGAGCAGCCTCCTAGCAGGGCTCTCCTCAGAAGTGCCAGAGACTTGAGGTTAACATTTCATTCAGCTCCGAGGGTCTGTGGGGCTCCTCCTTTGTGGAGGGAGCTTTGATGAGCAGCCCAAGACGGTGTACACAACTGCAAACCTGGGCTCTTGTCTGAGACTTTGCTGGCAACTCAGTGGTGGCTCAGGGGTGCCTGACATGACCTACAGTCCCGTGAAGTCCACCCCCTCGTCTCTCTGCATTACTATTCCCCTAAGTCAGTTGGTTTTAACCCCGGCAGCATGTCTGGTTCTCCATGTCAAAGGGGACCAGGTGTGTCCCCCAAGTCCTTTTTTCCTATCCCTCCCCCCTTGATTATTGAAATGGGCCCCCCTGCACCCAGCGAGAGCACGACTTCTCTTTCGTAAATGTCGTCAATAAACAAGTCTTTCCTGTTTGTCGTTTCTCAACATCAGCCTTTAAATACCAGTCAAAATCTCATTAGGAAACAGGGCAGGGCTTCTCTGCTGTGGCTTCTCTGCCAGGCAGCTGGTACCGGGCTCAGTGGAAGCGCTCTGTGGGCGTTGTGTCAGACTGGAAACACTGGTGACACGAGGGGAGAGGGGCAAGAGCTCCAGGAAGCAGCTGCCATTTGGGCTGTTATCTCTTCCGCTTGGTCCCAAGGAGCCTGGCTGGGTAACCCCTGTGGTGGTGTGGGAATGGGAATGAAGGGCTGCCTGGGGTCCAATCCAGACAGCTGTTTGGATCAGAGGATCTGGCCAACAACCTGCTTACAGAAGCAGAAGCACAGACATAAGCAAAGAGCCTTGCTTTTCGCAAACCCTTTATGTTGGCTTTTCAAAGCAGAATTAAGCGTTTCTTCCCCGCTGCCCTCACTTCTCCAGCTGCGCCAGGAACAGGGGCAGGAGGCTCCTGTGGGTGGCCCTCTTCCTTGGCTTGTCCCCCCTCTTGCAGGAAGGCCCCAGGGGCTGCATGGCAGCCCACCTCCTCCTCCTCCTCCTCTGTGCTGCCTCCCCTTGCGCGCTGCCAGGCTCCAGGTTCTCCGCCACAAAGCACTGGGCAGCGTGGACCATGTCTTCCTCCCGCACGCCCGGCACGGGGACCGTGGGAATGCCAGCGATCATCATGGCCAGGGTCAGGATGCAGATGTTGGGGGGCAGGTGCAGCGGGGGCTGGGCCTCTCTGTCCTTGCCAAACTTGGCTGACATCAGGAAGACCCCGCTGGGCAAGAATCCCCACCTGGCCAGCGCAAAGTCTCCGCCGGAGCTGGCAAAGTCCTTGGGGGGCTGGCTGAGAGGGAGGGGCGGGGGCACAGAGGAGAGGAAGAGCCACCGGTCGCCCGTCTGCTCGGCAGGATATTCCCGGTCCGGTCCCTGAGGGCACGGCTTCCTGCAGCAGAGGCCTCGGTGTGGCTCCCACCTTTCTGGCGCCCCTTGCCCAGCTGTGCCCGGTGACCAGCAGGCTCCTCCACAAGGCGGCTTGGCGTCCGGATCCTGGAGCAGCTGGGGGCCGCTGAGCTGGTGTGGAGCCTCCTGCTTGGCTTGCAGCTTCCTCCTCAGGAGCCCGATGGCAGAGGAGAGCCCCCCCGAAGCCGGGGCCTCCCTTGGCATCCCAGGGTAGAGGCTCGACGGGCCACTCGGTGCCATTTCAACCTCTCCGCTGCCCGATTCTCCTGTCCAAAATAAAGGTGTGTGTTTGGGGGGGCACCAACTGGAGTGTCTGGGGCAGAGGTGGATTGGCGAGGAGGGTGTGTGGGGAGGACAACTTGGGGGCTCTTGTTCTCAGGCTAGATTGAAGGCGGGGTGAATTGAGGGTGCTAAATTCCTCCCATGCCCTCGATACCAGTTTCCACGGCCCACACACTCACTCGCCTCCTGGCGCTGAGTAATCTCTTTCCCAAGAGGAAGATAAACTGGAGCGAGAGTCGAGCTGCAGCTGTAATTTTCATTCCATGGGTTCCCGGCTTCCCACTCCGCCCCAGAAGCAACCAGAGAGCTTAGGAGATTGTTCCGTGTGGCCCATATCAGCTGCCCCCCCCCCGCCTGCCTCTTCCTCGGGCCTCATCCCTGTAGCGCTGGGGCCTCTTCTCTGGCCTTGTCAAAGAGGGGTTTGGCAGCGGAATGGACCACCTCAGAAGGTGCTGGACTCTTGTCCATTGGAGGTTTTCATCCCTGCCCATCTGCCAGGGATTATTGGGCTGTGATTCCGGCATTGCTGGGGATGGGGGTGGATCAGATGACCGTTGGAGGTCCCCCCTCTTGAAGACCCCCTCTAAGAAGACAGCCACCCATCTCTGGGGTGGCATGAAGAGCTCCCTCCACACACCAATTCAGTGGGTTGGGGGGGGGAGGAAAATGTTTGGGGCCACACAGAGGAGGGCGTTGTCTGCACAAAACACCTCGGGGGACGAAAGGGGAGCCATTACCTGGACTTGGAGATGGAAAGAAGCCTGCGGAAGGTTTCCCCACCCCATAATAGGACATGGTGTCCGCTGAGAGCTGGCCTGTGGCTGCCTCAGTGCTGTGCCTGTCCTGAACTCTCCCCATTCTAGAACCAGCGTCACAGGGCTCGGCCCTTACCTCACACAGAGCCCCTGGACAGCCTTGCCCCTCGGCTGCTCCAAGGAGTTGGGGAAGCCAGCAGGTTGCGAAGGCTCTTCCGGCCCCCAGCATTTGCCCCCCCCCCCATAAGTACATAAGGAGAGCCTGCTGGATCAGGCCAGAGGGGGCCCATCGAGTCCAGCCTCCTGTTCTCACAGCAGCCAACCAGATGCCCATTATGGGAATCCCAGAAGCAGGATCTGAGCACGAGCGATTCTCCCGTCAAGCAGTTTCCAGCAGCTTGCAGTCAGAAGCAACGCTGCCTCCTGTGGAAGCGAGTTCCATAGGTTATGTGCTATCCCCAGATGTGGGTCCCCAGATGTTGTTGAACTACAACTCCCATCACCCCTAGCTAGCAAGGCCAGAGCTCCCGGATGATGGGAGTTGTAGTCCAAGAACATCTGAGGACCCACAGGTGGAAAACCACTGCAAAAGTCCCAAACACTGCAGCCGTTCTCCACCCCCTTGATCGTTTCATTGCCATTTACGCTGCCATTTATGTACTGCAGTATCAGGGCAATAAAACCAAGCTTCCCTCGCTTGGGGGGCCTCTGCTGCATAACCAGGAGGGAAAGGGAGCTGAGGTTGCAGGAAAGGGACACTCCCAGGACTTGTTGCTGTTCTAAGGTAGCTTTTATTGAACTGGCATGACTTCCATAAAGCCTAGTGTGCGATGCGCCCCCCCCTTTCCCCACAGCAGCAACACCTTCTGGGCCTCGGAGGTCTACATTTGAGAGCCAGTGTGGTGTAGTGGTTAAGAGCGGTGGACTCATAATCTGGGGAACCGGGTTCGCTTCCCCACTCCTTCACATGCAGCTGCTGGGTGACCTTGGGCCAGTCACACTTCTTTGAAGTCTCTCAGCCCCACTCACCTCACAGAGTGTTAGTTGTGGGGGAGGAAGGGAAAGGAGAATGTGAGCCGCTTTGAGACTCCTTAAAGGGAGTGAAAGGCGGGATATCAAATCCAAACTCTTCTTCTCCTACATAGTGCATTTCTTCCATAAACACACTACTGTGATGTCGGGTCAGAACAACAGCGGGCTGCTGGGGAACCCACAAAAGTGGAGCGCGTGGCCCTACAAACTTCACACGCTTGCGTAGAGCTGCTCCCTCGCCTTAGCTTTACACGTGTGCAGAAGTTAAGTCACCTTCTCGGAGGGAAAGTATGCCGTTGTTCTGAGAGCTGGATCGGCGAGAAAAATAGGGCACTTCCTCGCTTACCAAACTCGCTCAAGGCTGAATTTTTCCTGCAGAAACATTCTTGGCATGTTCTGAGTAAGCAGATTCCCCTAGTGATCTTTTTTTAAAAATCTCTTCGCATGTAGGCTGTCTGTCAGAGCATATTCTGTAGTTCCCAGTACACCTAGAAACAGGGCAGTTGGCCGGTGCTTCCAGTTCACTGCTACATCTTGCCATCTGAAAATCAGATCCTCCCTTGGACTGTTCCTGCTATTTCAGGGTCCTGATGTTGTTTGGAGGGCTGGGGCTGGTGGTCTTGCCCCTTCAGTGAGTCTCTCGCCATATACGTGGCTCCCCAGTGGCTATGTGGGAAGTGAGGCCCATAAGGCTGGCATTCTGGGGACAGAGCAAGGACGAAGCGCGGCTTCACTGCTCTCGGCTTGTTCTTGCGGACCCTCCGTCAAGTCTCTTGGGTGGGCGACTCATGCAGGTGAAGAAGAAGCCTTGGTCACTTCACTCATATTTGCAGAAGTTCTTCAGCGATGGAGGGAGGTCGAGCCCATCGATGTCTAGCCGGTGGGCAATGTGCTTCTGGATGGCCAGCCGGCAGAGGGTCTGCAGGGAGGGGACTGGGAGGAAAAGAAGAGAAAGAAGGGGACTTGGCTGTGAGACAACCTCAGCATGAGGATTGGGACACGTTCCTCTTGTCTGGAGAGAGCACCCACCCCACCCCAGCCCTAGCAAGACAAGAAACCTTCTGTAGGTAAGAGCTGTTCAACTGTGGAACGGCTGACCTCAGAAGGTGATGGAGGTATTTAAAACAGGTTGGATAGCCATCTGTTGGGGATCCTTTAGCTGCGATTCTTGCCTTGCAAGGGGCCCAATCCAACTCTACAATTCATCGATGACACTGACCAAAGAGCTCCCTCAATGCCTGAACAGCTCAAGGGAACACAGTGGCTGTTGCAAGAGCCCTTAGAAGTACTCCTAGGCTGGGGCATTAGGCAGGAGGCAGCATCCCTACAGCTCTGGAGAGACCTTCCAGCTGAGGCTCAGTGAGAGTGACATGTTTCCTCCTTGCCCATGAGGAGGAAGGAGCACCATCAAGAGCCTGGCTGCCTTGCCAGCTCCCACTGAGGGCAGAGGAGCAGCTGGTGGGCCTGGGCTGCTGCAATGCCGTTGTTTGGAAAGGCAGGTAGTTCAGCCTGGCAACACATCTGAATGTGTGTGCCCCAGTTTGCTCTCCTGCCAAGACCTCCTTCCCCTGTGAGTCTCCATCTGCAAATCCCCAGAGCCAAGTGACTCAAGAGGGAATGGAAGCCCCTTTTGACTGCGCCCTTGCTGGGCAACGTGAGGAGACCGTTCCTCTTCCTGCCTGCCTGTTTGTAATGAGTTTTCCTGCCTCGGTGGTTCGCCTGGCCTTTCGCCCAACAGATTCACCCGGGCAGCATTTTCGAGCCTCGTTCTTGCAGCAGATTCCTGTCCTAAAGCTTTTGCTTGGGCTTCTTCAGTGCCCCGCACCCCTGGCGCTTATGGTTAAGATGGCCCTGGGCTTGTGAATGTTTTTGTTAAGATGAAGGCTTGATATGTATAAGCCCATGGAGGGCCGGCCCATGGGGGGCACCATGCCACTTTGGCATGGGGAACCAACTTCCCCCTTCGTTCCTCACCCACTTTGCCAGTATGTACATGCCAAAGACAAGCTGCGCTCACACCTTGGGTGAAAACCTCCCTTTGGCTCCCTGTCAGAGGCAGCATCTCTCTTCACCTCCTGGTGCTTCCAGACATAACTTCCATGTTCCTAACACAACAACCGGGCTTGTTTTGCTAACGCTGCTGCCTCCCTTTCAACGCCCTAAAGGCTCCTGAAGACTGAAAAACACCAAGCGGCCTGACACTCTGCTAATACACTCGGACTGCTTTCGAAGTGCGAGCTGAATCCTCCAGCAATGCAAGACTCTGTGGTTTGGTTACCATAAGGACATGAGAAGAGTCTGCTGTATCAATTGTGACACGAAGGCTGGCAACATCAACCCCAGTGTGTGGGAATCCTTTGCAGGTGACCGCAGTGCCTGGAGGCAGACATTCACAGCAGGAAGCAGAGGAGGAACGACCGCTGGGAGAAGCGCAGAAAGGAAAAAAAAACGCCCTGGTGCATCTGTAGCAGCACAACTGGACGCCTTCCTTTGCCCCAGCTGCAACAAAACATGTCTCTCCCATATTGGTCTCTGCAGCCACAGAAGCCTTCTTGTTTGGACAGGTCTCATCCAGAGGTGGGGGCCTGAACTGAGGTGGGGCATCAACCCTGCCTTGGGCTTAATGCTTCTTGCATGCCTTTCCCAGGTTACCGGGAAGCAGAGGGGGGAGGAATTTGCATGCAGGCCAAAGAGGAAATTGGCACACCTCTCCAAGGAGGTTTGTTCACAGCCTGACATCCCAGAGACACACAAAAACAAAACAAAAAAAAGGCCTTTGCGGAACTAGACCCAGTTCTCAGTGTGTTTTGGTGAAACTCCTTGCCAAAGAATGCGGTGGAAGTCTTTTATAATATTTTAACTAGGATTTATATAGTGTAATGTTTGAAGTATGAATTTGGAATAATTGATTATGAAAAGTATTTTTCCCCCTTCATTCTTTTTCTTGTTTCTTTCTTTTACCTTTTGTCTTTCTTCTTTTCTAGTCTGCGTTCTGGAAAATTGTGTAGATGAATGTTTTACTGTATGGTTATGTATTGTTTCTATTTCTTTTTTTCTTTTCATTTTTTGGGTAACATTTAATAAAATTTAATAATAATAATAATAATAATAATAATAATAATAATAATAAAAGAAGGAAGCTGCACTGCAGCAGAACATTGTTGCTAAGAGGCATCAGATATTTAACTTGAGAAATTGATGCTCGGAAATGCGTACTCAGTTTTTTGACTGCAAAATGGACCCCCCTCCCCATTTCAAGAAGAAATGTAACCTCCAGGTATCTTTTAAAGACTACCCTAAAAGGCGGAAAGGAAACGCTCCAAGTTACTCGGAAGTTGGTGTCCTTCACTGGAGGTTTTTGGGTGGGGCTTGTTAGGTGTGATTCCTGCATGCTGGGGGTTGGTCTGGATGACCCTGAGGGATCCCTTCCAACTCTGCAGCTCTGATTCTGTGATTCTATATTCCCTGGTTCCAGCAAATCTGTGGAGCCTCCCACTGTTCCCACACACGACGCTGAAAGCACCTTTGGCCTCCCATCCTCTCTGTGCGAATGTCAGCTAGAGAAGGAAAAGGTCCTTTCTGGCCAAGGAAGGCCTTGCACTGCAGGAGGATTCCCACACTTGCCAGCTCATCTTTCTTTGCAGCTTCATGGGGCACAGCGGGCAAAGCCAGGCAAGGACCTCCGCGATTTGGCACTGGGCATGGAATGGCCGGAACCTGGAGGAAGTGGAGCTAGGCTTTCTCTGCAGCACAATGAGCCCTCATGCCTGGCCCTCCGCAGCCTCTCTCTCTGCAGGGCTCACTCTCTGTTAACACCAGAAGAGCTTGCTGGATCAGGCCAGGGACCCATCTAGTCCAGCATCCCAGCCTCACAGAGGCCAGCAGGATCCAAGCCCACAAGCAGGACCCGAGTGCGAAAGCGTTCTCCAATGGTTGTTCAGAGATAGACTGTCCCTGGGCCTGGAGGTTCTGCTATCACAACAAGCCTCCATAGGAAGAGGGTGCAGGATCAGGCCCATGGCCCGCCTGGCCCAGCATCCAGATCTCACAGTCGCTGAGCAGAGAAACGCCAAAACAGGATTCAGGCACAAGAACATTGTGGAGGCAGAGCAGAGCCGCTGCGGCTGGCAGCCCTCAGTAGCTTTATTTTCTTCTATGAATTGGTCCAATCCTCCTTGAAAACCAAAACATCTTGGAGGTCCCGGGCCACAGGGAGGTTCGGCTGGCCTAACCAGAGTCAGGGCTTTTTCAGCTGTGGCCCCGATCTGGTGGAACGCTCTGCCATAAGGGACTTGACATCTTTCCGCATGGCCTTCAAGACACAACTGTTCCACCAGAGCTTTGGCCAAGGCACAGCCTGACCCCCTCTCTCCTTCTGTAATCCTCACAGAACTCTAGCCCAGTGGTGGCCATTAATTTGATTTTGAATTTATTTTAGAATGAATTAATTTTAGAATGCTGTGTTACTTCTATTGTTGTTAGCCGCCCTGAGCCCGGCTTTGGCTGGGAAGGACGGGATATAAATAAAATATTATTATTATTATTATTATTATTATTATTATTATTATTATTATTATTATTATTATTATTTTGATGGCCATTGCTGCCTCCTGTGGAAGGGAGTTCCGTAGGTTAACTACTGAATGCCACCTGCAGCTAAGCCACAGCAAGCCCCGTGGGGTGGCTGCATTCCATGGCCTCCCCAAACCTCGCACCCGGCCCACCACCTTCCTCCTTGCCTGGGCAGGAGAACCACTGGCCACAAAGGCAGGCAGGCAAAGGGGCAAGGGCTTTGCCAGTGTGGCAGAGAAAACAAACCCTCCCTAAAAATAGATCCCTTGCGCACATGGGACTGAAGAGAGCGGCCAGCGCGGGATGCTTGCTAATTATACCCCTGCTCTGTTTGCCAACAGATAATGCGGCCAGAAACACCTCCTGGATCTCCCTGAGCCCCGGATTCAGATTACGAGAAAGGAGAGCGTCTTTCTGGCGGCAAGAGTGGTTGGCGCTCTTGATCTGTGCTTCCCGGGGCTAGAAGACCCTTTGGGGTCCCGCATCCCTAGGATTCTGCAATCCTCTTTGTCAGGCTCCCTCCCGGATCCCTGCCTCTCTGGCTCCAACACCTCCTGGTCTCTCTGCTCCCAGGCGATTGGGCTTGACATTCAGACAGCCTGTTTCAGAGCGTCCAAGGCGCTTTGTTGTCTTCTCATAATACAGTGGTACCTCGGGTTAAGAACTTAAATCGTTCTAGAGGTCTGTTCTTAACCTGACACTGTTCTTAACCTGAGGCACCACTTTAGCTAATGGGGCCTCCTGCTGCCGCCATGCAATTTCTTTTCTCATCCTGAAACAAAGTTCTTAACCCGAGGTACTATTTCTGGGTTAGCGGAGTCTGGAACCTGAAGCGTATGTAACCTGAAGCGTCTGTAACCCAAGGTACCACTCTACTTAGACTAGCTTTGGCAATTGAATCAGTGCGGACGGAGGGAACAGGGGCTTCGGTCTCCCAGTGACAAGAAACGCACCTGGAACATCCAGAGTTATCGCTCCATCTCATTCCTGCCACTAGGCTGGACCAACCTGCTGTGATTCCTGCACGGCAGGGGGGTGGGACCAGATGACCCCTTGGGACCCCTCCCAGCTCCACAATTCTAGGATTCTCCTGCCAGCCACTCTTCAAAGTGTCTTATTTGTATGGACAGCGTTAAACCTCCCTCTCCTCCTGCCTTCTTATATCAGCGGCAGACCCCTTTGGGGCAAGGCTCGCTTTCTCTGTCCATCGCCCCCCACCCTTCCTAAGACGACCCAGCAGCCGGCTGCCTGCTTCTGGGCTTGACCACCTCCTCTCTCCCTCTCCCCTTCACCTGAGTAGCCCACCCAGCTGTTGCCTTGGGGCCACCAGGATCCAAACCTCCAGAAAGTCTCCCTTCTTGTGACAATGCCATCCACCAGCTCTGATCTGCCTAGGAAGCTGCCTCGTGCAGTCTGCCCATTGATCTATCTAGCTTAGTACGGCCTACACTGACAGGCAGCAATGGCCTTCCAGGATTCCAGGCAGGAGTCGGCTCTCCCAGCCCCACCGGGAGAGGCTGCCATGAGCCTGCTCCACCTTTGAGCTACGGCCCTTTGCCCCATGGTCCGGGGGCCATGCCAGTTTGAGAGCTGAGGATACCTACATCCGTATTCCACCTGGATGAGGCGGACGCTCTTGGTGGAAGCAAAGATGTCGACCACGGCGTAAAGGGGCCGGGAGCCCGGGAGGCCTCTGGCGCTGGGACCCATGTCCTCCCCGTTGATGACAATGTGCATGTCGGCTGTCCCGTCCGGCTGCGGGGCGAACAGCACCCCGATCCTGCTCCTCCGGGCTGTGGCAGGCAGCACGTTGGTCCTGTACAGGTCATCCAGGAGGTGGCTGTAGCGGCCTGGCCTGCTGCGGCCCACCAGCTTGTCCCGAGGGATCCTGACCTTCTCGATGAGCAAGTAGGGGTCAGAGAAGAAGCCCCTCACCCGGGCGGAGGCCTCTTCCCCGGCAGCGTCCTGGGTGACCCGGTTGTGGTTGCGGGTGATGGCGAAGACCCAGCTGTCGCCCAGGTTGACCAGGTCTGGCAGGGAGTACTCGGGCACCGTCTCCAGGCTGCGAGGGTCATGGGCGGTCAGCCCTACCCGCAGGTGGCCGCACCAGCCCAGCTCCTTCTCCTCAATCTCCACCAGGAAGATCTGCCCGGGCGCCAGGGGCTCCCGGCTGAAGCAGACGCCATTGGCGAAGCTCTCCACGCGGGTGGCCTGGGTGCCCGAAGGGTCGACGCAGACATTGGCCCCATGGATTCGGTGGAAGCGGGTGGGCGGGTGGCCTGCAGCACTCATCCCTGGGCTTCTCGTGGGCAGGACTGAGGCTATTTTAAGGGGGCTCCGAGTCAGGGCAGCTGCTGTCGCCAGCACACTTGAGGTCTCCAAATAGGGAATGGTGTGGGCTGGTAGGAGCTGGCCGGGTCCTAATGTCCTGTGAGTTGCAAGGAAAGGGCAGCCTGGCCTGCTACAGAATGGAAGCCCTGGGCATCAGGGTGGCACAACAGAGGGCACCATGTGCTGCTTTTGGGTGTGGGCAATGCCAGCTTGCTTCAGCCAGCGTATAATTATTTGATGGACGGCAATGCCATGAGGTGTGGTAATAATAATATTTTTTTTTATTTATACCCTGCCATTCCCGGTTCAAAAACCGGGCTCAGGGCAGCTAACAACAAATTTAAAACACCTAATTGTAAAAGCAGCATAAAATACAGTATAAAAGCATGAATAACGATAAAATTCAAAGTTCAGAAATCAATTCAGTGGAAATCCATCTAATAAGCGTTAGATAATAGAAGAGTGACTAGTGGGGTGCCACAGGGTTCTGTCTTGGGCCCGGTCTTATCAACGACTTGGATGATGGACTCAAAGGCCTCCTGATCAAATTTGCAGATGACACCAAACTGGGAGGGGTGGCTAACACCCCAGAGGACAGGATCACCCTTCAAAACGACCTTGACAGATTAGAGAACTGGGCCAAAACAAACAAGATGAACCTTAACAGGGAGAAATGTAAAGTATTGCACTTGGGCAAAAAAAAATGAGAGGCACAAATACAAGATGGGTGACACCTGGCTTGAGAGCAGTACATGTGAAAAGGATCTAGGAGTCTTGGTTGACCACAAACTTGACATGAGCCAACAGTGTGACGCGGCAGCTAAAAAAGCCAATGCAATTCTGGGCTGCATCAATAGGAGTATAGCATCTAGATCAAGGGAAGTAATAGTGCCACTGTATTCTGCTCTGGTCAGACCTCACCTGGAGTACTGTGTCCAGTTCTGGGCACCACAGTTCAAGAAGGACACTGACAAACTGGAACGTGTCCAGAGGAGGGCAACCAAAATGGTCAAAGGCCTGGAAACGATGCCTTATGAGGAACGGCTAAGGGAGCTGGGCATGTTTAGCCTGGAGAAGAGGAGGTTAAGGGGTGATATGATAGCCATGTTCAAATATATAAAAGGATGTCACATAGAGGAGGGAGAAAGGTTGTTTTCTGCTGCTCCAGAGAAGCGGACATGGAGCAATGGATCCAAACTACAAGAAAGAAGATTCCACCTAAACATTAGGAAGAACTTCCTGACAGTAAGAGCTGTTTGACAGTGGAATTTGCTGCCAAGGAGTGTGGTGGAGTCTCCTACTTTGGAGGTCTTTAAGCAGAGGCTTGACAACCATATGTCAGGAGTGCTCTGATGGTGTTTCCTGCTTGGCAGGGGGTTGGACTCGATGGCCCTTGTGGTCTCTTCCAACTCTAGGATTCTATGATTCTATGATTCTAGGAACACACATTCTTCTTTGGCAATCCCTCGTAGCCAAGTAAGATTGTCTTCCATAAACACGGTCTTAACAATGAGTCTGTAAGTGACTGTGGGGGCCAATTCTGGATCCACACGTCCTTCCACAGTGGGGACATAGGTTTCCCGGCAGGAGCTGATCACGCTGTGGATTTGCCAAGCGTGCCTTCCTCCTGGCATGTTTCTCCCTTGTGTCCTGAGTGTGAGTGGTTTCACAAGAGTCTGGCTTGCAAGGGATCCTCCTCCCTCCTCCCTCGGAGTCCCTCGCCAAAGCCCAGCTTATCGTGCTGCCTGAAGAGCTCAGAGGAGGGAGGGAAGGAAGACTAAAATGAAGAAAATGAATTTTGATAGGGAGAATCGAAGCTCAGGTTCTGCACTCAGGAATCCTCTGACGCATAAATACAGGCTGGGGGGGCACCTGTTTCAAGTAGTAGGAAAGAATTGGGGGGGGGTTCTTTGGAGACCACAAGTTTAACAAGAGGTGGGGTCCCTGATTTTTAAGCAGGGGTTGGGTGGCCATCTGCCAGGGATGCTTTCCCTGTGGTTCTGGCATTGCAGGGGGTTGGACTAGATGACCCTCGAGGAAGGGTTGCCCCACGAAAGGACTTCCCCCTACATTTCTGGGATTCAGCCACCAGAAACAGTGTCTGGCCAGATTCTGGCGTATTTCCTTTACATTAGCTGAAAAACTTCTTTTCCTTTTGCTCTGGTGCTCGGATCCTGCTTGCGGGCTTCCGATAATAGACCTCTGGCCGGCGCCTGCGAGAACAGGATACTGGACTGGCTGGGCCCCTGGCCTGATCCAGCAGTCTCTTCTGATGCCCTCCAGTTCTTACGCCAATTCTCTGGCGCACCAGGCGCCTGGTGAGCCGTCCATGAGCCACTCTCCCCAGAATCAGCCATGGATGACTCAGAGTTGGGGGGCAAAGAGCTGTGGAAGCTGATAAACTGACAGGCCTTGTCATGATGGGGATGAGCTTCTGCAAGGATGAGTATCCTTTCAGCAGATGGCCTGAGGCAACGGGCCATTGGCCCAGCAAGCCTTTGGCCACCACAACTGGCCTGGCCAGTCTCCCCATCACAATCCCGTGTCCCCTCCCGGGGGGACCTTGTGACTTTAGTTCTGTGCCCAGAGGAGGAAGTGCCTCTTCAAAGAACAGCAGGTGCTTCTTGTGTGGGTGGAGAAGTTGCTCCCTGAAATGGCGACATTTGCATCTGGAGGGTGATGCTTGCACAACAGGGATCAGCTGCTTGTGACCCAACGGGGAAACTGACGTCACACTTGGGGTTTAAGCCACAAACGTCCTTCCCTAAAAACCTACCTTCCTTCCACCTGCTCTCAGACAGCTGAAGTCAGTTGAGACGGCTGGCCTGCTCCCCAAGGAAGGTCTGGCCATTTTCTTGAATCCTCAGCCATTCTGTTCAGGCTTGTCCCACCAGTTAATAATAATAATAATAATAATAATAATAATAATAATAATAATAATAATAATTTATTTATACCCCACCCATCTGGCTGGGCTTCCCCAGCCACTCTGGGCGGCTTCCAACAAAATATTAAAATACCTGTAGATCCCTGGCAGAGACATCACCTTGCCAACAAAGGCCCGCATAGTTAAAGCTCTGGTTTTCCCAGTAGTGATGTATGGAAGTGAGAGCTGGACCATAAAGAAGGCTGATCGCCGAAGAATTGATGCTTTTGAATTCTGGTGCTGGAGGAGACTCTTGAGAGTCCCATGGACTGCAAGAAGATCCAACCGATCCATTCTTAAGGAAATCAGCCCTGAGTGCTCACTGGAAGGACAGATCCTGAAGCTGAGGCTCCAAGACTTTGGCCACCTCATGAGAAGAGAAGACTCCCTGGAAAAAAGACCCTGATGCTGGGAAAGATGGAGGGCACAAGGAGAAGGGAACGACAGAGGACGAGATGGTAGGACAGTGTTCTCGAAGCTACGAACATGAGTTTGACCAAACTGCGGGAGGCAGGGGAAGACAGGAGTGCCTGGCGTGCTCTGGTCCATGCTCCTCCAGCACCAGAATTCAAAAGCATCCATTCTTCGGTGATCAGCCTTCTTGATGGTCCAGCTCTCACTTCCATACATCACTACTGGGAAAACCATAGCTTTAACTCTACGGACCTTTGTCGGCAAGGTGATGTCTCTACTTTTCAAGATGCTGTCTATGTTTCTCATTGCTTTTCTCCCAAGAAGCAGGCGTCTTTTAATTTCGTGACTGCTGTCACCATCTGCAGTGATTATGGAGCCCAAGAAAGTAAAATCTCTCACTGCCTCCATTTCTTCCCCTTCTATTTGCCAGGAGGTGATGGGCCCAGTGGCCATGATGTTCGTTTTTTTGATGTTGAGCTTCAGACCATATTTTGCGCTCTTCTCTTTCACCCTCAATAAAAGGTTCTTTAATTCCTCCTCACTTTCTGCCATCAAGGTTGTGTCATCTGCATATCTGAGGTTGTTGATATTTCTTCCGGAGATCTTAATTCCAGCTTGGGATTCATCCCGCCCAGCCTTTCGCATGATGAATTCTGCATATGAGTTAAATAAGCAGGGAGACAATATACAGCCTTGTCGTCCTCCTCTCTCAAGTTTGAACCAATCAGTTGTTCCATATATATTACTAAAAAGGAAACAAGCTACCCGTAAGGGGTCTGCTGCATCTGACAAGCGGCCCAATAGCAGGTCCCATAGCCTGCTTCTCCTGGGAGCCCCCCAGATGCCCCCCAAGGAGGAAGGAGGGCAACAGGCCCCCCTGTGTTGCTCACCCTGCCATCCCAGCATATTAGGAACATGCACGAAGCTGCCTTCGGCCGAGTCGGATTCCATCGACCATAGCAGCCAACTCCGAGGGGCTGAGGTCCCTTCAGGGCCCCCAATAAAATATTTGAGCCCCACCCCAAGTTGATGGGCATTGCCATTCAGATGATGGGCATGTGCACCCAAGTTTGGCCAACACGGGGTTACTGCTTTCGGTTTGATTTTATATGTTGTAATCACCCTGAGACCTCCGGGTATAGGGTGGCGTATAAGTTGAATAAATCATAATAATAATAGTGCTTTTTTCTAAATATATATATATATAAATGTTTAGGGATGCTCTCATTTTTAGTCTAGAAAATCATCATTTTATAGTTCAAATTGGGGGAAAGGGAATACAGGAGACTGAGGTTTTTAAAGTCATAATTAGGAAAAATTCTAGTAATCAGAAATAAAAGAAACAGTACACAAGAAGTAAACAAGGAGGCCATTGCGAGGATAAAGGAAGTCTTGTATTTTTAGGTTATGCTTTCTTTGTGTAAGGGGATAGGAGTTTAATTTTGAGAATGAAATTGTCAATGGTGGTGGGTGGGTGGGCTTGTTTGTTTGTCTGTATGAGTTGTTGTGGACTATGTTGTAAATAAATAAGTACAGTAAATGGACAAAAATACAAAGATTTATAAAATGTTTAGGGGTATGTGTCCCCTTGCGTCCCCCCAGAAAAAAGCACTGATAATAATAATAAAAAATAAGTAATTAAAAAAAATATAATTATAATTATCTGTGGGATTGAGTGCAGGTATGTTTGAACATTTCAAAGGATTGTATGAAATGTATGTTTGTATGCTTGTATATTGGCAATATGTGTGTATTAATGCTGAATTATTTTAATAATAAATACTTTTTTAAAAAAATTATAATGCAATGAATAATAATTAAACTAATAATAATAATAATACTGACCGTGAAGGGCCCTTGCTCTGTCAGGGGGTCGGCGATGTAGCTAATAATAATGATAATAATTTTGTAAATAATAAACCTTCTTCTTCTTGTTTCTGTCGCGCGCCGCTCCGCGCAGGAGATTACGGTAGCGAGGGCGCGTCGCGTACGGTCAATACGGCCCCGCGACGGCGGGGGGGGGGAGAGGGCGCTGCGTGGCTCCGATTGGCCGCCCGTCCCTGGGGCCCCGCCCCTCTCTTCCGTGTCGTCAGCTGACCCGCCCGGGCCATATGAGCGCGGGTCACGCGCGCGCGGCCCCAGTCGAGCCAAGGCAAGCCAGGGAGGGAAGCGGGGCGGCAGGGCGGGCGGGTCCGGCTGGATGCCCTCGAGGGGTCCCGCTGGCAGGGTCTGATCTCTCTCTCTCTCCTCGCAGATGCCGCCTCTCCGCGCTGCTGCCTCTCCGATGCTGCTGCTGCCGCTGCTGCTTCTCCTCCTCCGCGGCGCTGCCCAAGCGGCGCCCGCCGGGCACGAGGTCACCTACCTGCCGGGGCTGGCCAAGCAGCCCGCCTTCAAGCACTACTCGGGCTACCTGGACGCCGAGAGCGACAAGCACCTGCACTACTGGTAGGTGGGGCGGGGAGGGGGGCTCGCACCTGGGGCCCGCGGGGCCAGAGCTCTCAGCTTTCAGGCTGGAAAAGAAAGGATCCGCAGCCGCAAAAAGAAGGGATCCGCAGCCTCGAAAATAAGGGATCTGCAGCCTCGAAAATAAGGGATCTGCAGCCTCGAAATTAAGGGATCCGCAGCCTCAAAAATAAGGGATCCGCAGCCTCGAAATTAAGGGATCTGCAGCCTCGAAATTAAGGGATCTGCAGCCTCGAAATTAAGGGATCTGCAGCCTCGAAATTAAGGGATCTGCAGCCTCGAAATTAAGGGATCCACAGCCTCAAAAATAAGGGATCTGCAGCCTCGAAATTAAGGGATCTGCAGCCTCGAAATTAAGGGATCTGCAGCCTCGAAATTAAGGGATCAGCAGCCTCAAAAATAAAGGATCTGCAGCCTCGAAATTAAGGGATCCGCAGCCTCAAAAATAAGGGATCCACAGCCTCACCTGTCCCAGGGACAGTCTATGGGATACAGTGGTACCTCGGGTTACAGATGCTTCAGGTTACAGACTCCGCTAGCCCAGAAATAGTGCTTCAGGTTAAGAACTTTGCTTCAGGATGAGAACAGAAATTGTGCTCCGGGGGCACAGCAGCAGTGGGAGGCCCCATTAGCTAAAGTGGTGCTTCAGGTTAAGAACAGTTTCAGGTTAAGAACTGACCTCCGGAACGAGTTAAGTACTTAACCCGAGGTACCACTGTATCTAACAACCCAGGATAGCAGCGGGAAACGGCGCTGGACTAAGGGGATTTCCCACAAAAAAAGGGGAGCTTGACAGCTCTGCCTGGGGCTGCTCACCTCCTTCCGCCTCCCTTGCAGGTTCGTGGAGGCGCAGGGCAAAGGCGACGCAGACAAGCCCCTGGTGCTGTGGCTGAACGGCGGGCCCGGCTGCAGCTCCATCGCCGGCCTCCTGACAGAGCATGGGCCCTTCACGGTCAGTATCCGGGACTGATGGAGGGGGGGGGCAGGGGCGGGATCTGGTGGGCAGGGGATCCCTTTCCCCTGGAGCAAGTGGGGAAGCTCTGGGCATTTGCTATGCCAAGGCGGGAGAGAGCCAGGCATGGAAATCTGCATTTCTGTTGCAATTGCTTTTGGAGGTGTGATTGCTGCCTTGAGTTCCTTTGGGGGGGGGAGAGCAGCAGCATATGGATTTGATACAGTCAATGGCAATAATTTATTTAACTTTTTTTTTAATTCGCTATCCATATTTATAACAAACAAATAGAAAGAAAACATCCTAACTGTAATAATTCCACTTTTGTTAACATTGTTGGGTGCCTTCCTCGAGTCCCCCTGGCTGAGTTTCCGTATAAATCATTGTAGCAGTTTTCCAAAACTATTTTCACATAAAATTTACTTGGTCGATTAACATCTTTCTCAGTAGCAATAATTTAGAAGAGTTCCGTGGGATCCGGCCAAAGGGGCCCCGGAGCCCAGCACCCTGTTTTCCCAGGGGCCAACCGGGCCCCCCTGAGAAGCCCGCAAGCAGGGCCACAGTGCCACACAGCCTCCAGCGCCTGGTTTGCAGAGGCCTGTTGCTCCTGACCGGAGTTAGAAATTCAGATATATATATATATGGTGGCCCCAAATGGCTCCTTAAACCAAGGTTGCCGTCGTCCCAATGGAATGTCTAGTTGCCATTTGGGACCAAGGCAGCTCTAAAGTCTCGTTTTTCAAATGGCAGACTGACTTGTGATTCTCAGTTAAACATCCGGCTAATTCAGAGGACAGTCTTGAGCCAGGCTAAGAACTCTGAGAACCGAAAACAGAAAAGTCGCTTGATCCAGAGACATTCCACCCAAATATTGGCCTATTCCAGCCTCTTTCTCTGAATGGTGACTGCTCCTGCTCGGGCCACACAGAAAAAGCAGTTTGGTTCCTGAATGTTTTAGTGATTGTACAGCTAAAATATAATGGATCAAATTCTACAGAGTGGGGTAATAAATGTGTTTAAACGGTCCCGATCCAAGGCAGGCTCATTTGAAACACACAGGGGAGATTCCGTATATCTTTCTTGACTAGTAGCCATTGCTAGCCTTATTCACCTCTTCCTGACAGTAAGAGCTGTTTGACAGTGGAATTTGCTGCCAAGGAGTGTGGTGGAGTCTCCTTCTTTGGAGGTCTTTAAGCAGAGGCTTGACAACCATATGTCAGTAGTGCTCTGATGGTGTTTCCTGCTTGGCAGGGGGTTGGACTCGATGGCCCTTGTGGTCTCTTCCAACTCTAGGATTCTATGATTCTATGAAACACACGGGAGATTCCCTATATCTGTCTTGACTAGTAGCCATTGCTAGCCTTATTTGCCTCTTAAGAATTTGTCTAACCTTCTTGTAAAGCTGTCCAGGTTTGTGGCCATGGCTGCATCTTTGAGGCTGATGCCACAACTGGCCTAGCGGTTCCTTGTTCTCCAAGCTGTGGCGCTTTCAGGGTGGGAAGGTGCACGCCAGCCGTGGGTGACGAGAACTCAATCAGCGTTTATGAGATCAGCCACCCGCCTGCGCTTGGCTTGTGACGAGGAGGATAATCTCTTGAGAGCCTGGAAGTGCAATTGTTTTCCAGTATCACTCATCACAAATAATGGCCTGTCAGCTCCCTTTGCAAAATAAATAATCTGAATTGGAAGTTAATTGGGATGATGCACCACGAGGTGACTCAGATTCGAAACCTGAATGTGTGAACTTTCTCACCGTGAGGCCGGCTGCCTCCTGATTTGCCCAGGCCTGCTCCGCACAGAGCCTTGCAATAAGGATCTGCTGCGATTTGGGTCACCGGAGAGGGAATCCCCTTGCCTTGTGTCGCAATAACAGCCCCTTCTCCCTCCCTTGGCAGATTCAGCCTGATGGATCCACTCTGGGATACAACAACTATGCCTGGAACAAGGTGAGGCCTCCTTCCTCCCCCATCCGTCAAGGGGGTCCCTAAGAAATGCTTGCTGGGAATCAAAATAGAATTCCTGGCTCTTTCTGAAAGGGCAGTGGCAGCAAAGGATCCCGTTGCCTGTCTCTGGGCAGCTAGAGAGCCAGTCTGGCGTGGCGGCTGGAGTGTCGGAACAGGACCCGGCAGACCAGGGTTTGAATCCCCACTTGGCCACATGCAGCCCATTGGCTGTGACCAGTCAGTGCTGCCTCACAGGGTGGTTGTGGGAATAAAATGAGGAGGGGGAGAATCCTGGACACTGCCTTGAGCTCCTGGGAGGAAAAAGGTGCAGTGAATGAAACCAAGCACTTGAGGGCACCAGGTGTAGGTCGCCCCCTGGTGGGTGAAAAGTGACTTGCTGTCACCGTCTCTTTCAGCTGGCCCACATCCTGTACTTGGAGTCCCCCGTTGGGGTGGGCTACTCCTACTCCGATAGCCAAGACTACCGGACCAACGACACCGAGGTGTGTATTGTGGACTGGGAGGGGGCCCTGGGGGCTTCCGTTCCCTTACCTGCCGTGCGCTCACTTTCCCCCTCCCCCCGGCAGGTGGCTCGCGTGAACTACCTGGCCTTGAAGGAGTTCTTGCGCCTCTACCCGGAATACAGCAGCAAGGACCTCTTCCTCGCCGGGGAGAGCTACGGCGGGATCTACATCCCCACGCTGGCGCAGTGGGTCATGCAGGACCCCAGCCTCAACTTGAAGGTGTGTCTCTGCGGGGTCCTCTAGGGGGAGGAGGAGGAGGAGGACCAAGGGCTGGGCTGGGGATCGGGGCCTCTGCATCCTCTGCCTGACAAAGGAGGCGGCTGCCACTCACCTGCTCTGGAGGATTTCAAGATCCTGGCGCTGAGCCTGCGCTCGAAAGAGTCGTGGGTGGCAGCCGCGTGCAGAGGCTCCTCAAAGGCCGCCTGCTTCATCTGTCCCAGGAGCTCCGGAGGAACCAGTCTCAGCTGGCAGCTCCTTCCAGAGGAACGAGAACGGACTCCCTCGGAATGTGGCGCCTCGCCTTCCTCGGAGGTTTTTAAGCAGAGCTTGGGGGGCCATCTGTCAGGGATGCTTGAGCTGAGATCCCTGCATCGCAGGGGGGTTGGGCTGGATGACCTTGGGGGGGTCCCTTCCAACCCTACAGTCACGTGATTTTGATTCTAGAAGCTGCTTTAGCTTTGGGGACGAGGGCGGAGAGAAGCGCACAAAGGTTTGACTCTCAGGCCGCTGGGATTTGAGGGTACCCAGTGGAATCTCTGGGCGGTTCAGTTCATGGCAACGGTTGTGATGTTTAAGGCAGCTTTGGCTGGGTCAGAGCTTCAGCAGCCGCTGGGGAAGCCACAAAAAGTGGAGGCGGCAGGTCTGTAAATCGCAGAGGCATTTTCTCACCTTGACACACCTGTGGAAATTAAGTCACAAAGAAGGCAGAGTTGCCATCGGGTAACTAAGCAACAGCCTGGTTGGGAAGCAAGAAGGGAGATCCCGGGCTCAGAGGAAGAAGCGTCTGGGCCAGAAACTCAGCGGAAATTACTTCACTCGCGTCTTCCTAGGACCTTGTGGCTCCTTTCACAACAGCCCAGGGAGCAAGCTTGTTTTCTCCTGCTTTCTGAAAAACTTAACGATGGGAAGAGTTGTTGGGCAGTGGAACGGACTCCCTGGGAAGACAGTGGACTCTCCTGCTCTGGAGGGTCATAAACAGAGGTTGGGGGGGGGCATTTTCCAGGGGGTTGGACTAGATGACCCTCGGCTCCCTTCCAGCGCTATGATTCTGTGGTTTTAACACTATAAGCTCTCTGTTGGGGAATATACATCAACACGTTTTCCACGGCAGCAGAGCAAAGGAGAGCTCAGCTTTCCAAATGTAAGAGAAACATGCCACGTTTTGTGAGGGCAGCCCCTTCTCGCTCGGGTGCCAAGGGGTCTTCCTCGCTGATGGGGCTGTGCCTGTGTTTTCCAGGGAATCGCAGTGGGCAACGGGCTCTCCTCCTACGAGACCAATGACAACTCCCTGGTTTACTTCGCCTACTACCACGGCCTCTTGGGGAGCAGGTGAGAGTCTGCTGGCTTGGGGTGGGGGCTGCGTCCTTGGGTGCAGAAGAGGGCAGTCTGAATTGCTGTTCAATTGGGCCTTATCAGAAAGACTTGTTTGCCACGCAAAGGTTGCAAAAGGAACTTCCCTCGTGTTTCTTACATCGGGGAACGTGGAAGCGATTTCCCATTGCCTGCTGCACAAACAGATCTTCAGAAAGTCTAGCTCAGCAATTAAGTTCCTAAATGCAGAGATAAGAGCACACTTGGAACATTTTAGTCGTGGCGAATGCGCGGTGCAAATATGTGATGCCGGAAGGGCAACAACAGTTTATGTTTCTGCATTGTGAAAAATTGATAGAATTAAGTTCTTTGATGGAGAAGATGGGCAGTGGGGAGGGAGTGGAAGGGGAGAAACAGGGGTCTGCTTTGGCTGGGGGGGCGGCATGGCCAAGCCCAGGGCTTTGGTGTGACGATGGTTCTGCCTCTTCCTGCAGGCTCTGGTCGGACTTGCAGGCCTCGTGCTGCTCTGGCGGGAAGTGCAACTTCCACGACAACAAGAACCTGAACTGCACTCTTGGGGTGAGTGGAGGGCAGCTGGCCAGGGCATCTCTCCCTGCCCCCGAACCCACTTGTGGGGCACTGCCTGGTCAGAGGAGTGGGGCTGGGCCCTCTCTTTCTCTCTCTCCATTTCCTCCTGGCTGGAGCCTTGCATTTCCCTGTGTCTCGTTGCAGATGGCGGAGGTGATCCGTATTGTGGACGAGTCCGGCCTCAACATCTACAACCTGTATGCCCCGTGTGCTGGTGGAGTGCCTGGGAGCTACAGGTAGGCTTGGCTGCTGGCAGGTTCGCTCCCCAGTGAGATGCGGGGACTGCCTTATAAGCCACGCCCAACTCCAGCGCCCGCTGCCCTGCCCTGGGTGGGTGAGAGTGGCAGGAGGTGCCAGAACGTCAGGCAAGAGCTGAAGCTCCGGGATTCTTCAGCGGTGGTCCCTGCGTGGGAGGGGGTTGGGCTGGATGACCCTTGGGGAACCCTTCTGGCTCTGTGAGGTGAGACTAAGCGGGACCCTTCTTTGGCTTCCAGGTACAATGATGGGATGCTGGTCAGCTACGACCTGGGCAACAACTTCATTCGGCAGCCGCTGCGTTCCTCTTGGAGGGAGGTGAGAGCAGCTCTCTAGAGGTTGGGGGGGCATTCCGTCTCCAATTCCCCTTGGCGTCAGGCTCTCCCCTCGAGTGTAGAGGCAGAGGGGGCAACAGGCCCAGCTCAACGCTTTCCAGTTGGGCAGACCCGGAAGACAGAGAGAGAATTGGGGGGGGGGTGGCTTGTGAGAGGACACCTGTATCCGTTACCACCACAAAATCGCCCCCCTCCCTCAGCCGTCGCTTCCGCCAGTGGCCTAGCAGACCTGAGCATGGAAATACTTATGTCGTCTTGGCGGGGAGGGTCAAAGGCATGGGTAGGCAAACTAAGGCCTGGGGGCCGGATCCGGCCCAATCGCCTTCTAAATCTGGTCTGCGGGTGGTCCGGGAATCCGTGTGTTTTTAAATAATAATAATAATAATTTTTATTTATACCCCGCCCTCCCCAGCCAAGGCCGGGCTCAGGGCGGCTAACAAGCAAAAATAAAAACAAGTTGAATGAATACAACTTAAAAACAAGATTAAAATACAGCATTAAAATATTGAAACATTAAAATATTAAAATGCAGCCTCATCACAGGAGGAGAAAGAAAAAAGAAAGGTTGAGTAGAATGTGTCCTTTTATTTAAAAGGCACCTCTGGGTTATTTGTGGGGCATAGGAATTCGTTAATTTTTTTCTCCAAAATATAGTCCGGCCCCCCCACAAGGTCTGAGGGACAGTGGACTGGCCCCCTGCTGAAAATGTTTGCTGACTCCTTGTCAAAGGGCAGCTTCTAGCAACCAGAGCAGCTGCTGGCACCTTCAGCATACTTACTTTGAAATGTGTTCGCCCCCCCTCTGCCCCAGTTCCTACTCACCTTGCCGGTCGCAAGTAACAAGGCTCGCCTGGACCCCCCCTGCATCAACACCTCGTCCCCCACCACCTACATGAACGACCCCCAGGTGCGCAAGGCCTTGCACGTTAAGGACAATGCCCCGGAATGGCAGATGTGCAGGTGAGAGAGGACAGGTGGGGGGGGGACGGCACAAAGGTGGCCTCTGGAGGGGAGGAGGCCTTGACCTGGCCTGGGACTGCGCAGCTCCACCCCACCCCTCCTAACGCTCCTTGCCCCCCCCTTCCAGCTTCCCCGTCAGCCGGGGTTACAAGCGCATCTACATGACGATGAACGACCAGTACCTGAAACTGCTTGGTACCATGGTGAGTCTGTGGAGGTTGAGGGAGGGAGCCCCCTGTGGGGTTTCTCCATTGCAGGGGGTTGGACTGCTAGGCCCTTGGGACCCCTCCTCAGGACCTGGGGGCGGGGGAGACATGGGTGGGCTGCCCCAGAGAGCACCAGTGGGCTCCACTAACTCCAGACTGGCCCTCCTGCCCTCAGAAATACCGCATCCTGATCTACAACGGCGACGTAGACATGGCCTGCAACTTCCTGGGGGACGAGTGGTTTGTGGACTCCTTGCGCCAGAAGGTGGGTTGAGCCAGGAGCCGTGGGGGGCTGCTTGGAGAAGGGTGCCACCCACGGGCCCCTGTGCCTTTCAGCGGGACCCCTTCCCTCCAGGGCTGCTGAAGGACAGAAGAAGATCAGAAGGTCCTGGGGCGCTTCCTCCCCTCCACCTGCAGGTTCTGCTGGAAACTAGGCATCCAGAGCCTTTGGAAAGGAGGGAGCCAGTTTGCAGGGTTGGAGTTCCCTTGGTGTGAACTCCCCATCTTTCTGGAGGGTGTGTGGGGGGGTGACGTCTGGCCACTGCTCCCTGGAGACTGGGTCGGACCGAGGCTGCATCAGGTGTGTGCCTCCTGGGAAATGCCTCAGCCGCTTCTGCAGTGAACCACGATGTCCTTCCCACAGTGCCTTGTCACACTGTGGAACTCACCGCCACAGGACACCAACCTGGACGGCTTTAAACAAGGATTAGATATCTTAATAATAATAATTTATTATTTATATACCACCCATCTGGCTGAGTTTCCCCAGCCACTCTGGGCTGCTCCCAATTGAGTGCTAAAAATAATACAGCATTAAATATTAAAAAGCTTCCCTAAACAGGGCTGCCTTCAGATGTCTTTTAAAGATAAGATAGCTGCTTATTTCCTTCGCATCTGAAGGGAGGGCGTTCCACAGGGCAGGTGCCACCACCGAGAAGGCCCTCTGCCTGGTTCCCTGTAACTTGGCTTCTCTCAGTGAGGGAACCGCCAGAAGGCCCTCGGCGCTGGACCTCAGTGTCTGGGAAGAATGATAGGGGTGGAGACGCTCCTTCAGGTATACAGGACCGAGGCCGTTTAGGGCTTTAAAGGTCAGCACCAACACTTTGAATTGTGCTCGGAAATGTACTGGGAGCCAATGCAGATCTCTCAGGACCAGTGTTGTGGTCTCGGCAGCCGCTCCCAGTCGCCAGTCTGGCTGCCGCATTCTGGATTAATTGCAGTTTCTGGGTCACCTTCAAAGGTAGTCCCATGTAGAGCGCATTGCAGCAGTCCAAGCGGGAGATAACCAGAGCATGCACTGCTCTGGCGAGACAGTCCGCGGGCAGGTAGGGTCTCATTCTGCGTCCCAGATGGAGCTGATAAACAGCTGCCCTGGACACAGAATTGACCTGCACCTCCATGGTCAGCTGTGAGTCCAAAATGACTCCCAGGCTGCGCACCTGGTCCTTCAGGGGCACAGTTGCCCCATTCAGGACCAGGGAGTCCCCCACAGCTGCCCGCCCCCTGTCCCCCAAAAACAGTACTTCTGTCTTGTCAGGATTCAGCCTCAATCCATTAGCCGCCATCCATCCTCCGACCGCCTCCAGGCAGATGCTGGAAACCACAGGAGGGAAGAGGGGCTTTTGTGCTGGGATCCTGCTTTTGCTGGTTTCCCACAGCAGGGGCACCAACTTGGGCCCCAGGTTTGGGTACCCAATGGCACTTGCGCCTTAATGTGACGTCATGGCTTCACGGTGCCTGACAGGGCCTGGGATGTGGTCTCCGAGCCTCGCAAGACCTCCAACGTGACTCCCACCTTGCGCTGTGGGTGCCTGGGCCCCCAGAGCCCCCTATAGTTGGCACCCGTGTCCCACAGTGAGGACAGGGTGCTGGACTGGGTGGGGCCCCAGCGGTCTGATCCGGCAGGCTCTCCTCAAGTTCTTACAGACCCTAATTGGGAAACCAGGAATGGAAGAACTTGGAAAGCTGGGGGCTGCCAGCTCCCATATTTTGGGGGGAATACTTCGTTCCTCTTTCCTCCTGTTCACCCAAACATTCAAATGTTGCTCTAGCCCAGTCTGTTTCCAGGGACGGAGGGGCGAGAGGCTTTGCACTTGCTTTCTGTTCCACGTTTTCTCTTTCGGTTCTGCTTTCCGACACAAGTGAGCCGCGAAATGCAGAGCCCCTCCTTGCATGTTTTGAGGAAGCCGGCTGGTTTTAATTTAACCTCAGCACCACCAAGAAGCTGGCAAGAACCACTCTTAACCCCCAGCCAGCTTTTCGCCTAAGACAGTAAGAGCGGACTCCATCTGATGGTGGTCTGAGGACTCTCCTTCCTTGGAGGATTTTAAGGTCCATGAATAACCATAGTTTAGAGGCCTCGGGCCCTAAGGAAGTCAGACTATCCTCCCCCAGGGCCAGGGCCTTCTCAGTGGTGGCTCCGACCTGGTGGAATGCTCTGTCCCATGAGACCAGGGCCCTTCAGGATTTAACTTCCTTCCGCAGGGCCTGTAAGACAGAGCTATTCCACCTGGCCCTTAATTTGAATTCAGACTGATCTTTTATTCTCCTTCCTTCCCTCCCCGCTGCCCCAGGGATCCCACAGCTAACTCTCCCCTGGTCTCCTCGCTGGCCCAAATAGGACTAATTTAGCCAGATAGCCCTGGTGATCATCTAATGTTTATTGGATGGATTTTCCCCGTAAATTGATTTTTAATTCTGAATTTATTGTTGTTCACGTTTTATATGGTATTTTATGCTGTTTTTTGTTGCATCAATTAAGTGTTTTAACTTTGTTGTTAGCCGCCCTGAGCCCGGTTTTCTGAACCGGGAAGGACAGGGTATAAATAAACATTTATTTATTATTATTAAAGCAGAGGTTGGGTGGGCATCCGCCAGGGATTCCTGAGCTGCGATTCCTGCCTTGCAGGGGGTTGGACTAGATGTCCCTGGGGGGTCCCTTCTGGTTCTAAGAACAGGGTCTCTGCTTGGCAGGTGCAAGTGGCCCGGCGGCCCTGGATCTACGCGGATGAGAACGGGCAGGACCAGATTGGCGGCTTCGTGAAGGAGTACACCAACATCTCCTTCCTCACCGTCAAGGTAAGTGGTCCAGGTGTGTCTGTGGCTGGACTCCCGGCCAGGGCATCATTTCTGCCCCCTGGAAACCCTTCGGCCACCCCTAACCCCCTCTTTTCTTTTTCCTTTCTCCTTTTGTGATGGAACTCCTTATTTGGGGACTTCCCTGGCTTTTTTCTGGCTCATGTAGGACCAGTCTGGATAGTTAGCCTTGGTGAAGACTTGACGTTTTCATCCCCAAAAGTTTTTGATTGAGTTTCCACTGAAACGAGGCTGCATTTTAATATTTTAATGTTAATCTTGTTTTTTAAAGCTGAATTTCAATCAGTTGTTTTTATATTGGGTGTTAGCTGCCCTGAGCCTGGTCTTGGCTGGGGAGGTGGGGTATAAATAAAAATTTATTGTTATTATTATTATTTATAACCCTGCCATGTTCTCCGATCTCCGACCCACAGGGAGCAGGTCACATGGTGCCTTCGGACCGCCCAAGACCCGCCTTCAACATGTTCCAGCGCTTCATCACGGGGCAGCCCTTCTAGCCCTCGCCTCGTGGCGCCCTCTTCCGCCTCCGAGGGGAACTGCGTCCTCCGTGCGTCCGCACCCCCTGTGCCAAGGTGGCAGCTGGGACCTCCCGCAGGGCCGCTTGCCCCCCGTTGCCAGGCGCTGGGGAGGCACAAGGACTCTCCTGACCCTCCGCCTTCCGGCCGCTCTCCTGGGCTTCCAGGCTGCCCCTGGGGGCTGGGGTGGGGTCCGCCGGGCCCCCTCTTCCTCCTCCTCTCCTCCTGGGGCAGCCCTCCCCTCCCTCCCCAGCACTGCCTGTGGGGTTTTTGCACTGCCTTTGGGGAGCAGGGTGAGACCTGCCTCCCTCTCCCCCCTTGCACCCCTAACGGGACCACCTCTCTCAGCCTTAGTTCTCGGTCAGTCTTGACGAAGGGATCTGAATCACTGGTGAAAGAAAAGCCGCTCCTGGGCTGCACCCGCGTCTCTGGGCCGGGGCCCACGATTAAAACTTATTTTTCTAAGGGGACTGGAGTTCTGCGTCTGTCTCTGGAGGCACCTGGGGGGGGTCTCACCTGGCTCTGCAGCTTCTCTTCCTCTTTCCTCCCCCTCTTGCTATCCTCTGCGTTTTGGGAGGAGGGATGGGGGCTAGATGACCCTGCCCGCCCTTCTCTTCCCTGCCCCAAATGGCAGATCCTGGGAGGGGGGGGAGTGATTGACGGCTGCCAGCAATGAGAGCCAAGCCCCTTCCCCACAGCTTCAGCCAGCAATGCTTCCGAATAGCGCTTGCTCGAAACCAAAGGAAGGGAGATTTCTCTTGCGGCCGGATCCTGCTTTGTGGGTTTCCTACAGGCCTCTGTGGCGATGCTGTTTTTAAATGGCCTCAGTCGAAAACTGAGAAGCGCAATCACGTGCTTTCTCTTCCTTCCCCTCTTGCTCCTTGGCCATTTCTAGATGCTGGAGGAGGTGATGACTCAGCCGAGGCTCATTATGGGATGGCGTTTGTAGCGGGGGCAGGTTGGGCCCATTTTCCCTGAGCTCTGGCTCCCGAACTCTGCCTTCCAAGAGCTGCCTTGGGTGGGGCTGACATGTTCAAGCATGCATCTCGGCAGAGGTGGCTGCAGGTGTGTCTTTTGCCTGGTGGGGGGGCGGAGCATTCGCACCAGCTACCTGTGTCTCCCAATCTCACCTGTCCACAGGCCCTGGAAAATGCCTGGCATCCTGAATCCAATGCGGTGAATCTGCTTTGTCATCTCAACACATTTTGGGGTCATTCACCAAATGTTGAAGCTCAGAAACGAAACAGCTTCATTTTTTAGTCACACATCAAAAGTCTTTCGCTAGATGTCTAAGGCATAAAGAAGGAAGTGACTCTCTAAATTGTTGGGGCAGCCACTGCTATTTAACCTACTAGTTGTGCAATAGAATCCTAGAACTCTAGACTTCGGGGACTCCTAAAGTTCATCTAATCCAGCCCCCCTGCAACATGGGGAACTCTGCTAAAGAAGCCCTGACGCCCCCCCCGCCTCTTTTTAAAGCCCCCCAGTGAAGGAGAGACCACCTCCTTCCCAGAGAGTCTGGTCCACTGTTGGACAGCTCCTGCCGTCAGAAAGTTCCTCCTGATGTTTAGTCAGAATCTCCTTTCTTGTAACTTCAATCCATTGGTAAACGAGTGACATTATGTTTGCAGAAATCACCCGTTTTTGCAAGCAAGCCATAACGGTGCAGAATTCCCAAGCGCCTAAACTCAGAAATGCTTGTTTGTTCCCCATTAAATCACGGCTCAGTGCAGGCCCACTTCCTCCTGTGGAGCGAGGAGAGTCTGCCCTGGGTGGGGCCAGGAGAGGCCCTGTGGCAGAAGAGATCTGGCATTCCTAAGGTCTAAAGTGCCAGCCCTGGTTTTGCTAGGGAGGCCTTTGGGGCCGCTGCCGGCCTGGGTCAGCGGCTGAGCTCGATGGCCCATTGACTGACTTGGCACAAAGCAGGTTCCTGTGGCTCCCTTGACAGCAATAAAGCCCACGGAGACTGGACTGCTGCAGCCCCAAGTAACCAAGCCAGGATTAACGAGGAAGGGAATTTAAAAATAAGCGGCCGGCGTTATGCCCTTAGAAGCAGCCGCCTTTCCCTTGCCAATCTTCTGCGCTACAACCCCCAGTGTCCCTGACCCCCCTTGATGGGTCTGGTGGGGATGGCAGCCCAGCATATTGGGGGGGGGGGGGTGTGCCAGGCTGGTATATAAGGTCTGGGCACTCAGCGGGACTCCTCTGCAGCTCTGAAAAAGGAATCCCATCTGCCAAAGTAGACCAGGATTTGGATTCGAAGACCTGTTCGTGTAAGGAAGTTTATGGAAGAAAATCTGTCTTCCCATCCCAGGAGAAGTCCCTCTCCCACTTCCATAGAGGCTTTTTATTGGGGGGGGGGGTGTCACGTGACTGACAAAGGGGCTGGGACACGATCCTCCTGCAAACATGCAAGATTACCTTGCCTTAGATCTACAATTCGTACGCACCTCGAACACCCCTTGAGGGCCAAAGTGGCTTTTCAGATTGGAAAGGTGGGAGCGTTTGGAGAAAATTAAAACATTTTAATCTAAGTGCAGCTGCAAAGTGAGAGGGCTGCATCTTCTGCTGCTCTGAAACTCATTTCAAACTCCTCAGGTGGCCTTGGGGGAGCCACATTCGCTCAGGCCCACTGCCCCCACCTGTAGTATGGAGATCATGTTACTGGTCTACCTTCTAGGGTCGTCGTAACTTGCACCATGATGGTGCAGATGCAGGTGATGCGCTGGGCTGCGCAGGTGCCAAGTGGGCAGCAGCAGCAGTGTTACAGGCCTGTGGGCATGGAGTGGGGCACTGCTTGCCCTTCCACTGTGGACTGATTTTCTCCCCTGCATATCGACCCACATAGGGAAATAATAAGGGCTACCCATCTCAGTGAGAGCTGGACCATCAAGAAGGCTGATCGCCAAAGAATGGATGCTTTTGAATTCTGGTGCTGGAGGAGACTCTTGAGAGTCCCATGGACTGCAAGAAGATCCAACCGATCCATTCTGAAGGAAATCAGCCCTGAGTGCTCACTGGAAGGACAGATCCTGAAGCTGAAGCTCCATACTTTGGCCACCTCATGAGAAGAGAAGACTCCCTGGAAAAGACCCTGATGTTGGGGAAGATGGAGGGCACAAGGAGAAGGGGACGACGGAGGACGAGATGGTGGGACAGTGTTCTTGAAGCTACCAGCATGAGCGAGGCAGTGGAAGACAGGAGGGCCTGGCATGCTCTGGTCCAGGGGGTCACCAAGAGTCGGACATGACTAAACGACTAAACAACAACATCCATCTCAGTGGCTTTGCGTTTCCAAAGAGGGGAATTCAACCCCCCAGGATGTTGCCACGCTGTCTGGGCCAGAGTGCCTGCTCTGTGGCAAAGCCCCCCTTGAGGCCTGGTGCCTTCCTGCCAGACGCTGCCCCTTGGCGCAAGGCCCTCAGCAGTCCTGGGCTGAGCTACAGAGTGTAGAAGAAGAGTTTGGATTTGATATCCTGCTTTATCACTACTCGAAGGAGTCTCAAAGCGGCTCAAAATCTCCTTTCCCTTCCTCTCCCACAACAAACACTCTGTGAGGTGAGTGGGGCTGAGAGACTTCAGAGAAGTGTGACTGGCCCAAGGTCACCCAGCAGCTGCAGGTGGAGGAGCGGGGAAGCGAACCCGGTTCCCCAGATTACGAGTCCACCGCTCTTAACCGCTACACTACACTGGGCAAAGCACCTCCTCAGACTGGCACACTGGGACTGGAGCAGCCCCGTCCCCACAGAAGACAGCAGGCAGGTGTCCAAAGATGAGTGGTTTTGACCTGTTTTATTGGTTCAGGTTCCCAAAGCAGCAGCAGCTGCTGCCACCGCCTTGTCCTGCCTTGCTGGTGATGCTGCCTGCTTGGTCCTGCCGTGAGCTGGCGAAGGGCAAACCAGGGCAGGCAGGCGCTCTGCCTTTCAGAGGGGGGGAGGCCAGAGGAGGGGCTGCTGGTGGAGCCCCTCAGGCAGCCACGGAGGTCGGCGGTGGGCCCTGCGGGGTCCTGTACTTCTCTACCACCTCTCTCAGGCCTTTGGAGAAATGGAGGTCTGCGCCAATGGTCAGGTAGCCCTGTGAAGGAAGGAGAGAGAGAGAGGTGGGCAAAGTTGGGGCAGGATTGGCGCTTCGGCTGCTGCCACTTCCCAGGGGAGGGAAGACTCTGGAGCTCCTGGAAAGGGGAAGTGGAGGCGGTGGCAGCAGCAGCAGCACTATGGCCGCATCGTGCCAGAGAAGCTGGACTCTTGCTCTTTTTGCAAAAGGAGGCTCTAAAATGCATGGCGGATAAAGGCTGTCGAGGACTGTGAGGCAGCTGGCTCTGCCTCTGTGGTTGGAAACAGTGAATGCTTCTGGAAGCCCCAAGAGGGGGGGGCTCAGATCCGGCTTATATCCTTATGCCTACCTTGTGGTAGGTGACAACTTCCTTCATGAAATCCATGCCTTCGGGGAGTGGGATCTGCACCCCCTTCTTGGTTCTCTCTGCAAGGAAAGGAAAAGAAAAGGAAGAGTTAAGAGTTATGGAGGAGAGGGCTCTTGGGGGCCACTAGCCGCTGCTGCAGGAATTTATGTATAGGTTGGGGGGGCATTGCCCCTCCAGCAGATATCATGCACATGCAGCCCACTACCAAAACCAGCACAATCGCTTTTGTGATTTGTCCCCACAAAACACAGTTTCTTCCTATCTACTCAAAGGGCCTCTGCTTGTATCTGTGTACTGGCTCGCTGGGAAAACTTCAGAAATTCATCTAGACATGTGAGCTCAGCTACTCAGCAGCCCCTCTGCCTGAGTGATAATCCCTGGCATTCTGATACCTGAGTGCCAGACAGGTAGCCATTCCAGAAATACCAAACCCAGATGAAGACAACTTGGCTGGGAAACAGGGAAATGTAAATATCTCTTTTGTTCCACTTGATGGGTGTTTGGTGGAGGGCAAGGGGAACCATGGGGCAGGGTCCAGGATGCTCAGATTCCTGCCACCAGACCTCCCCTTTCATGATGTAATCATGATGTGTGAATGATGTAGTTTGGGGGGGTGTAACATGGGGATTAAAATGGTCAAGAGACCCCTGACCATTAGGTCCAGTCGTGGCCAACTGGGGTTGCGGCGCTCATCTCGCTTTATTGGCCGAGGGAGCCGGCGTGCAGCTTCCGGGTCATGTGGCCAGCATGACTAAGCCGCTTCTGGCGAACCAGAGCAGCACACAGAAATGCTGTTTACCTTCGTACCGGATTGGTACCTATTTATCTACTTGCACTTTGACGTGCTTTTGAACTGCTAGGTTGGCAGGAGCAGGGACCGAGCAACGGGAGCTCACCCCGTCGCGGGGATTCAAACCGCTGACCTTCTGATCGGCAAGTCCTAGGCTCTGTGGTTTAACCCACAGACCACCCGCGTCCCACAACATGGGGATTAGCAGCTAATAAAAGTTTGGGGGCTCTTTTGTTGGGGGCTTCCATCTTGTTCCACCTGGCTGCTGTTTTGCTCTGGTCTTCCTGGCTGGTGTCCTTGTTTTTTGTCCAAGGGAGCCCTCAGATTTCTCCAGTGCGCAATGGCTCTTCTCTGTCTCCACAGTTGGGGGCAGCAATGCTTCTGAAATACCACTTGAACCCAGGGAGCCAAGGAACCGTTACTGGCTTTGCGCTGAAGGACTGGCCTTTGCGATGTCTCTGGGCTCCCAGAGGCCCCTGTGGCCAAAAGTGACGGGGGAACTTGCCACCCAGCTGCAATTGGTGGGGGGGGCACAGAGTGACCACACTGATGCTGAGCATTGTGTCCCGTCCCGTCCCCCCCCCCGCTGCCCCAGTTCAACAGAGAAGAGAGGGAAGCGCTCGTTCTTGTCTGGCCAGGCTGAGTCAGAAGTCGGCCCAGGGCTTCTACACAAGGACGTTTCTCCTTCTCCCAGGCGCAGAGGCGTGTGACGCCTCCAGGCCTCTTACCGTTGATGATGGGCATGATGGTCAGCTGCAGCAGAGTCTTCAGAGGCCCTTGCAGAGGGATCAGCTGGGGAGGGAGGGAAAGAGTGAGACATAGAAGAATCGTGGGGTCAGAAGGGACCCCAAAGGTCCTCTAGCCCAACCCCTACAATGCAGAAATCGCCAGGTTCCGGACAGGTGGTCACCCAGCCTCTGCTTAAACAGCCCCAGTGGAGGAGAGCCAGCAGCCTCAGTTTCCCCTCTGGCTCTTCAGGATGGCAGGAGCAGGGAGCTCTTTCTAGGTGCTTTTGGGGGGAGACACAGGAAACGGAGCCCCAGCACTCCTGGGCGCTCAGCAAGGCATGGGAGGCGACCCCCATTCTGAGCTGCAGCCCTGCCTCGCCTCTCCCAGGTCCCTCCCCAGCACTTACGGCCAGGGATTCCAGCGCTGACTGGTTGGAGTAGATCCGGAACCTGAACAAGGCAAAGAGAGAGGAAGAAGTGAGTGACAGCCGTCCGTACTGGGCCATGGCTGCCCCTTCTCCCCATCCTGCGACTCTTCCAGTACCTTCTCAGGTCCATCAGCACCTGCAAAGTTTTCTTGCGCAGAAGCACCTTTGCGCTCAGCCGAGCTTCCTGGAAAGGAGACGAGGGGCAGGTCAGTTTCAAAGGAGCCCGGCATCCTGCCTGGGAAGGGGGCGACTGCCACCTCTTGGCTTTCCAACAGAGACAGAAGCAGCAGTTGGAGGCCAAGAACTGTCACGGCCTCCTAGAAGAGCTCTTTGACCATGAACTGGGACCTTCAGGGCCCTAATCCTATGACAACAGACCCTCCCCAACAGCACTGCTCCCAGTCCTTCCTCCCAGCGGATCTCCTCCAGAGTTACGCTCTTCTACAGGCAAGGAGCTTGCTGTGGAAACAGCTGCAGGTGACTCAGGTGAACCACGCCACAAGGAGATGGAGGAGGAGGAGGAATCGTAGAATTGCCAAGTTGGAAGGAACCCCAGGGGCCATCTAGTCTAACGCACAGAAATGCAAGAATTGCCGCTGCAGGAGGACAAGGAGTCACAGGAGAGTCAGCAGCTCCTTTGAGCTGGGGGGGAAACACCCAAAGGAGCAGGAGGGAGCAGGAGAAGAAGTTCTGGCCTCACTCAGAGATGCCCTGAGGGTCCCTTGTGCCCTTGGCAAAGGGCTGTATCAGCACGCAACCACCCCTGGAAAAATCAATTTACTGTAATAGCTGCATTAGAAATTACAGCATTTTATGCCACCCAAGTCCTCAAAGAGTGAGGCAAGGAGGAAGGGCATAATAATTATAATTATAATTTATTTATTTATTTATACCCCGCCCATCTGACTGGGTTTAGCCAGAAGAATTGCACCCCCTTGTTCTGTGGTGCGAGAAGGAGAGGAAACGTCTCCTGGGTTTTATCTTGCTGCGACGGTGGTGGCCCGTTGCCCCAAACATCTCTGCCCTACACCCCACAGTCTGGTTTTTGTGCCCCCCCCCCGGAGCTGTGTCCCTGGCGGGGGCCGGTTTCCCCAACCTCTGGCCTCGCCTGCACCACTCACCATGGTCATGCTGGAAAGCTGGACCAGGGGCTGATCCACGGGCGCCAAGAAGATGTTGAGGGTGGCTGTGACGGAAATGGACATCCCCGAGGCCTTGATGGCGCAGCTGGGCGGCGAGGAGACCCGCAGCCTCAGCATCAGAGGAGCATCCACCACGGAGGGGTTCTGGAGGAAAGAAGGAGGGACTCCGATGAGGAGAGCCTGCAGGATCAGGCCAAATCTAGCGCAGCATCTTCCTCTCACAAGAGCTGGTCTGTTGCCTATGGGAAATCTGAAAGCAGGATTTGAACGCAAGAGCCCTCTGCCCCTCCTGGGATTCAGGAGCCATCTAGGTCCGTGGCCATCCCTGCTTCCAGTGGGAGGGAGTTCCACAGTTTAGCTGTGCACTGCATGAAGAAGTGTCTGTATAGTTAAAGCTCTGGTTTTCCCAGCAGTGATGTATGGAAGTGAGAGCTGGACCATAAAGAAGGCTGATCGCCAAAGAATGGATGCGTTTGAATTCTGGTGCTGGAGGAGACTCTTGAGAGTCCCATGGACTTCAAGAAGATACAATCTCTCCATTCTGAAGGAAATCAGCCCTGAGTGCTCACTGGAAGGACAGATCATGAAGCTGAGGCTCCAAGACTTTGGCCACCTCATGAGAAGAGAAGACTCCTTGGAAAAGACCCTGGTGTTGGGAAAGATGGAGGGCACAAGGAGAAGGGGATGACAGAGGACGAGATGGTTGGACAGTGTTCTTGAAGCTACCAGCATGAGTTTGACCAAACTGGGGGAGGCAGTGGAAGACAGGAGGGCCTGGCGTGCTCTGGTCCATGGGGTCACGAAGAGTTGGACACGACTAAATGACTAAACAACAGCAACAATTTCCTGGGGCGGAGCTGAGGGAGACTATCAGATCACACACAGAAAGAGGTGGAAACCTCTGCTGTGCCCCTTTGCCCACAACTCAGCTTCTCTCCCAGAGCTCTGCTGCCACTCTGGTGGGCGAGAAGCATGGAGTCTGGATGAAGGAAGGAAGGAGCTGGCCCAGGGGAAGCGCCTTCCCTGCCGCCCCACTCACCATCATGACGATGCTCCCGAAAAACGTGGCTCTCAGCAGAACCTCCAAATCCTTTGGCACCTGGAACAAGAGTGAAGCGTACCAGCAGGTCAGAGCAGCGGCTGTGGGCTCCCCGGCCTCTGCCCGCTTGGCGCAGCTTTTGACCATCTCTCCACCATCACCACCCCGGCCCCATGGCTTCTCTGCCCAACCAACCTTTTCGTCGGCAATCTCCATGCTCAGAACGCCAGCCTGGAAGTAGGAGAAGAGGGCGGAATCGAAGAAGTACTCGGAGGCGGCCAGGTAGACCATGCGCTCCGTCTCCAGCACGACAGGCTCCACGGCCAGATTGGGGAGGGTCTTGTTCTCGTCCCCCAAGTAGAAGAATTTGCCCTGGGGGGGGGGAGTGATGACCCTGGTCAGACCCAACTGCCAGGAGCCACCTGCTCACAGCTCGCCTGTGCCCCAAGCACGCCTGCCTGGGACCACAGGGTGGGTTTTGACTCCCCAGATATTCAACCCCTTGCTGCTCCTTCTGACGCAAACTGGAGGCCTCCCCGTACCAAACCTCTAGGATTTAAATATTGGCAAAGGCTTCTTCCGGGAGTGCAGCCAGAGCGCACGTCAGTCCCCAGTTCCTTGGGCTCTGCCTACCAATAATAATAATAATAATAATAATAATAATAATAATAATAATAATAATAATAATATAATATTTATGCCATCTGGCTGAGTTTCTCCAGCCAATCGAGTGTTAAAAACAATACAGCATTAAATATTAAAAACTTCCCTGAACAGGGCTGCCTTCAGATGTCTTTTAAAGATAAGATAGCTGCTTATTTCCTTGACATCTGGTGGAAGGGTGTTCCACAGGGTGGGTGCCACCACCAAGAAGGCCCTCTGCCTGGTTCCCTGTAACCTCACTTCTTGCTGGGAGGGAACCGCCAGAAGGCCCTCAGCGCTGGAACAATGGGGGTGGAGAACAAAGGCTCCTCCTGTCCCCCTCGGGCAGAGGTTGGGCACAAGCTGTTCAGCTGCTCCACCCCACGTTTTCAGCCCTCTTCCCTGCCCGGGACCCCCACCCAAGTCCCGGTGTTCCCCAGCCCTGGGCTCTGCTGGATTTCGGCACCTCGAAATCCATGTCCATGGTGTCAGACGTGACGACGGGATTCTTCAGCAGGGAGTAGTCTATCCCAATGTGGTCGTCCACCGGGTTCCGCACTGCAGGGCAGGGGGAGAGAGAGTGAGAGAGCGCAGCTGGTGGCCACAGCGTCCCTTGCCTGCCTGCCTGAGCCACATGGCCATGTTCCACCTCCATGGTCAGAGTGAAGATGCCTCTGAACCCCAGTTGCTGGGAATTGTGTTCGAATCCTGCTTGCAGGTTTCCCACAGGCCTCTGGTCGGCCCCTGTAAGAACAGGCTGCTGGACTCGAAAATGTTCCAATTAACATTTGTAAAAAAAACCTGAAGCCTTTCTGTTAGGGATTGTAGGAAAAGACCTGCCAAGGAAACTGAAAAACATTTTCATGTATGCGACAATGGCGTCAAGAGTCTTAATAGCACAGGGATGGAAGAATGAAGAAATCCCGACTAAAGAACTGTGGCAAGAGAAACTGATGGACTATGTGGAATTCGCGAAACTGACATATACCGTATTTTTCGCTCTATAGGACGCACTTTTCCCCCTCCAAAAATGAAGGGGAAATGTGTGTGCGTCCTATGGGGCGAATGCAGGCTTTCGCTGAAGCCTGGAGAGCGAGAGGGGTTGGTGTGCACCGACCCCTCTCGCTCTCCAGGCTTCAGGAAGCTATCCGCAAGCCTTCAGAGCGCTCCGAAGCTTGCGGATAGCAGCCTGCAGGCTGAACCCCGCTGCGCTCCCCGGGCTTCAAGCAGCTATCCGCAAGCCTTCTGAGCCCGGCGGGAGTTCCCACCGGGCTCCGAAGGCTTGCAGATAGCAGCCTGTTCTGGTGGCTGGTGTCGGGGCAAGCTCAGGCTTTGCTCTTTGGGGCTGGGGGGGGGAATAATTCCCCCCCTTTATTCCCCCCCTAAAAACTAGGTGCGCCCTATGGAGCGAAAAATACGGTAAACTACGTGATAAGGACAACTGTGATTTTAAGGAAGAATGGGAACCCTTTACAAAGTACATAAAGAAACGGCAAAATGAACTGGACTCCTTGGCAGGTTTTGAATAAACACTCACAAACTTTTCATTGATAATAGCCAATCAGATAAATTAAGGATCTATATAATTTTGTAACATGCAGAGAATAACATTGAGGGGAATTAAGGATGATATGTTTTTTGATAAAATGTTTTGTTGAAATTCCTAATAAAAATATTATATAGAAAAAAGAGCAGGCTTCTGGACCTGATGGGCCATTGGCCTTCTCCTGCGTCCCCCCACTCTTGACCCTCGAGCTCAGGCAGGCAGCGGGGGCAGAGTGTGGGTCGCCCTGCCTTGCCTTCCTCACCTGGCACCGTGTCCAGCAGAGAGTTGATCAGCACGAGCCCCGCGTGGTTCAGCACCGGGCAGATCTGAAAGCGAGAAAGGGAATGGGGGAGTCTGCGGGGAGCAGGAAGCAACAGCCCCCAGTGCAACGCAGAGGGCAGGGAGGGTCTCTCCCACTCTCCTCTTTGGGACCTCTTCCTGCCCCCTGTCGGCGAGAGGGGCTGCCCAAGGTCCCCTGCCCCACCTACCTCTGGCTTGGTGGTTCTTACCTGCTGGTTGAGAAGGTAGCGCATCCCCGTGGTGAGGAAAGTGCCAAGGAATTCATACACCTTTCTGGAGAGAACGCAAAAGCATGAGAGTGGAGCCCAGAAGGGATAAAAATCAATGGTTTTCTTTAAAAAAATAATTCTATTTAAATCGGAAATATTTATAATAAAATGCTTTTGGAGGAAAAATCTTTCAAAAGATAGTTTTCTATTTAAGTTACATTATAGTCCAAAGGCTATTCATCAGGAAATAAGGATTTGTTTTAATAATAAATTAATAAATTATAATAAATTGAGTCTTACTGACTAGTGATTTAAATTGATTTGATTTAAATCAAATCCACCTTGGTGGTGCCCCTTGATCCTTTCTAAGGGGAAGTCCCAGAATGCCCCTCCCTGTCACAGGATCTCCTAACACAAGGCTTTCTGGACCTTCAAGAATGCTGAATGTCGGAAGACTCAGGACAGATGAGAGAAAGTCCTTCTTCACGCAGCACATAGTTAAACTGTGGAACTCCCTCCCACAGTAGGTGGCCACCACCCTAGAAGCCTTAAAAGAAGATAATGAAGAGCTATCGAAGGCTGCTAGCCAGGACGGCTGTGCTCTGCCTCCCCCTGGAAACCACAGGAAGGGGGAGAGTTGCTCTTGTGGTCAGATCCTGCTTACTGGTTTCCCATTGAGGCATCTGCTTGGCCACTGTGACAACAGGATGCTGGATTAGATGGGCCACTGGCCTGATCCAGCCAGTGGCGTAGCGTGGGGGGTGCAGGGGGGCCGGCCGCACCGGGCGCAACATCTGGGGGTTAGGGTTAGGGGGCGCAAATCCACGGGTTAGGGGGCGCAAATCCACGGGTTAGGGGGTGCAAATTACTTGCCTTGCCCCGGGTGCTGACAACCCACGCTACGCCACTGGATCCAGCCAGCTCTTATCTATTCTGCCCAGTGGGAGTGAGCCACCCTAACTCCTTGCTGGACCTTCCAGCCACTGCCCTGCCCCCAAAGCATCCTCAGCCACCATGGGCTCCTCGATTGCTGCCATGGGCTCCCCGCCGCCCCTTCCCACCATGCCGCTGTGATGCCACCTTAGTTGCCAGCCTGGTCCCTGAAGCAGCTCGCCACCTCTCTCAGCCCTGCTGAGAGGCGCCCCTGGGGACTTGCTCCCCCAAAGCAGCAACCAAGGAGGCGCCAGGGGCCAGTTGGAGGCAGGCGTACCTGAGCGTGCCACTGAATCCGGCATGCATGCGGGCGATGGAGGCATTGCAGCTGAAGTTGGAGATCTTGAGGCGGCCGCTGTTGTCCTTGGAGAGCTCCAGCTGAGTGTGGATGTGGACCCCCTCGGCCGAAGTGTTAATGGAGCCGATGTCATAGCTGGGGCGGAAAGGGTTAAAAGTAGGCATGGGGGTGGGAAGGCTGACTCTCCAGGCGTCCCACAGGAGGCCAACCCCCAAGTTGCAGTACAGTGGTGCCTCGCAAGACGAAATTAATTCGTTCCGCAATTCTCTTCGTCTTGCGGGTTTTTCGTCTTGCGATGCACGGTTTCCCATAGGAATGCATTGAAAATCAATTAATGCGTTCCTAGGGAAACCGCCTTCAGACCAGGTCCGGGGACAGTCTGTCCCCGGACCTCTTCTGAAGGCTGGGGGGGGGGGGACAAGGGCTTTTCTTCCCACCCCCAGCATTTTTAAAAACCCTGGGACAGCGGAGGACTTCTCCGCTGTCCGGGCGATCTTAAAATGCTGGCGGGCGGCATTTTAAAATCGCCCCGGACAGCGGAGGACTTCTCCGCTGTCCGGGGCGATTTAAAAGCCCCTGGGAAGGCAGGCAGGGGGGAGCAAAGACTTTCGCCCCCTGCCCGCCTTCAGAAGGTGTTCCCACCCCCCCGCCCGGCTTCGCAGCAGCGCTACGAAGCCCGGCAGCTGGGGCAGCTGTTCCCGCCCCCCCCCTTCGGAACATCGTTCCGAAGTGGGGCGGCTGGGGCAGCTGTTCCCGCCCCACCTCCCCACTTCGGAACAGCGTTCGGAAGTGGGGCGGATGGGGCAGCTGTTCCCGCCCCACCTCCCCCCTTCGGAACATCGTTCCGAAGTGGGGCGGCTGGGGCAGCTGTTCCCGCCCCCCCTCCCCCCTTCGGAACATCGTTCCGAAGTGGGGCGGATGGGGCAGATGTTCCCGCCCCCCCTCCCCCCTTCGGAACATCGTTCCGAAGTGGGGCGGCTGGGGCAGCTGTTCCCGCCCCACCTCCCCCCTTCGGAACATCGTTCCGAAGTGGGGCGGCTGGGGCAGCTGTTCCCGCCCCACCTCCCCCCTTCGGAACAGCGTTCCGAAGTGGGGCGGATGGGGCAGCTGTTCCCGCCCCACCTCCCCCCTTCGGAACATCGTTCCGAAGTGGGGCGGCTGGGGCAGCTGTTCCCGCCCCACCTCCCCCCTTCGGAACAGCGTTCCGAAGTGGGGCGGATGGGGCAGCTGTTCCCGCCCCCCTCCCCCCTTCGGAACATCGTTCCGAAGTGGGGCGGATGGGGCAGCTGTTCCCGCCCCACCTCCCCACTTCGGAACAGCGTTCCGAAGTGGGGCGGATGGTGCAGCTGTTCCCGCCCCACCTCCCCCCTTCGGAACATCGTTCCGAAGTGGGGCGGATGGGGCAGCTGTTCCCGCCCCACCTCCCCCCTTCGGAACATCGTTCCGAAGTGGGGCGGCTGGGGCAGCTGTTCCCGCCCCACCTCCCCACTTCGGAACAGCGTTCGGAAGTGGGGCGGATGGGGCAGCTGTTCCCGCCCCACCTCCCCCCTTCGGAACATCGTTCCGAAGTGGGGCGGCTGGGGCAGCTGTTCCCGCCCCCCCTCCCCCCTTCGGAACATCGTTCCGAAGTGGGGCGGATGGGGCAGATGTTCCCGCCCCCCCTCCCCCCTTCGGAACATCGTTCCGAAGTGGGGCGGCTGGGGCAGCTGTTCCCGCCCCACCTCCCCCCTTCGGAACATCGTTCTGAAGTGGGGCGGCTGGGGCAGCTGTTCCCGCCCCCCCCTCCCCCCTTCGGAACATCGTTCCGAAGTGGGGCGGATGGGGCAGCTGTTCCCGCCCCACCTCCCCACTTCGGAACATCGTTCCGAAGTGGGGCGGATGGGGCAGCTGTTCCCGCCCCACCTCCCCCCTTCGGAACATCGTTCCGAAGGGGGGCGGATGGGGCAGCTGTTCCCGCCCCACCTCCCCCCTTCGGAACATCGTTTTAAAATGCTGGGGGTCGGCAGCGAACGCTCCCGACCCCCAGCATTTTAAAACCTCCCCGGGACAGAGACTTCTCTGCTGTCCCTTGGAGATTTTAAAATGCTGGGGGTCGGCAGCGAACGCTTCGCTCCCGCCCGCCAGCATTTTAAGATCGCCCGGGGCAGGTGGGGGGAAGGCAGGCGGGGGGGAGCAAAGACTTTTGCCCCCCGCCGGCCTTCAGAAGAGGCCGGCTGTGGGCGAAAGTCTTTGCTCCCGACCGCCAGCATTTCCCTATGGGCTTTCGTCTTGCGACGCAAGCCCATAGGGAAATTCGTCTTGCGAAGCGCCCCCAAAACAGAAAACCCTTTCGTCTTGCGGGTTTTCCGTCTTGCGAGGCATTCGTCTTGCGGGGTACCACTGTATTTTGCTGGAAGCCGCCCAGAGTGGCTGGGGCATAAAGAATTAAATGATGATGATGATGATGAGGCCAGCAGCCACACAATTCAGCCACAAAGGGAGCCCACCACAGGGCACTTGGAAGCCCTGGCCCAGGTTTCAATGCCAGGATCAGGCCAGGGTCTCAGCAGAGAGAGCGCTGAGGACCAGGCTGGGAGGGCACCATTGGCCCATTAGACCAGGCACCCCCAACCTGCAGCCCTTCTGATGTTTTGGCCTACAACTCCCTAGCTAAGAGGACCAGTCGTCAGGGATGATGGGAACTGTAGTCCAAAACATCTGGAGGGCCGAAGGTTGAGGATGCCTGCATTAGACAGAGGTTTCGGTGGGAGATTGCAGTCAAATATAATAATGCATAAATACTAGTTAGTGCACGAAGGGGTTAAGACTACAGAGTCCTTTTCCTAGACTTAGCTAGGTCACGCCTCCTCTTCTCTGAAGAGGGAGGAAGCTAAGCCTTCTCTTCCTGTTCCCTCTCTTTCTGTGCCATATAACTGATCAAGGAAGACGTGCCTAAGCAAACTCCAACCTTAGAGCCCGTGAGTTTGAAGCGATCTTTCTGTGTTTTCTACCCAACAGTATTCTGCCTGTGCTCTCTTTGCTGCTGCTTGCATAAATGCATTAATCCGGCTTTTGGAACATTTTGTAAGTAAAGCATTTTAAGCTTACTTAACAGTGGTCTGTTCATTGCAAAGGGGTAGAAAGAGGGGGGTGCTTTGCAAACAGACTAAACAAGATATTCAAGCAGCTTATATTCCTCTCTCTTGACTTTGTGAGTTTAAACTCTGCAACTGGGGGCTCTCCCTTGCTGGAAGGCGAGCTTAGCCCCACACTTTGATTCCAGGCACCCACTCAATTCTTTTGTTATTTACCCCACACATGTGGGTCACAGGGATTCAAATGTGCCCCATTCCCATGCATGATACATGCTATCCAGGCAGACTCATCAAACTGTACAGCTGCAAGGCCATTTAGTCCAACACTTTGCAATGCATGAATCCCAGTTAACGAGAAGGCTTGCTACTTCAGGCTCACAGCTCCCTTGCAAGGACCCTCTGCCTGTGGTGGGAAGGAGCTGGCTCCCTGGGGGCTTAATAATAATAATAATAATTTATTATTTATACCCCACCCATCTGGCTGGGTTTCCCCAGCCACTCTGGACGGCTTCCAACAAAGTATTAAAATACAGTAGTCTGTTAAACATTAAAAGCTTCCCTGAACAGGGCTGCCTTTAGATGTCTTCTAAAAGTCTGGTAGTTGTTCTTCTCTTTGACATCTGGTGGGAAGGCGTTCCACAGGGCGAGAGCCACCACCAAGAAGGCCCTCTGCCTGGTTCCTTGTAACCTCGCTTCTCGCAGGGAGGGAACCGCCAAAAGGCCCTCGGCGCTGGACCTCAGTGTCCGGGCAGAACTTGACCGAGGCTTAGTTACCCCCCTCCCCAAGCCGGCCTCCTCCAAGGCTCCCTGTTTGGGCTGGTGCCAGAGCCTGGGCTGGTGTGAGAGTAGAATGCGAGTAACTCACAAGAACCAGTAGAGCAGCTGGCGGCGGAAGCGCAGGCTGATGGACCCGTTGTTGATGTTGAAGGCCAGGTGTTGCTTGGGCTCAAAGCGCAGGTCGGAGGCGGACAGGTGGAGATGGGTCACTCTCACCCTGCGGGGAGAGATGCAGCCTGGTACTGAATTGCAGAGTTACAGCCTGCAAGTAAACTATGGAACTCCCTGCCACAGGAGGCGGCCACCAACCCAGGGTGGGTGATTGGTCCCTGGCCAAGCACAGCATCTTCTAAGCTAGGAAGCAAAGCCCCTGTGGGGCAGCCCCCCCCCCCAAATAAACTCACTTGCTGATGTTGTAGTGGAACTGGCCCTCCTTGCCGTGGAAATCAGCGATGGTGATGTTCTCCAGCTCCTGTTCCACAAAGCGGAGCCCCTCCTGCTTCACTGCAAAAGCCCCCAGAGGGGTGTCACCGCCAGCTGCTCCCCTCACAAACCCAGGAGGGGGGTCAAGCAGCCACCCACATCCCTTGGGGCCAGGAGGTGCCGGCCAAGAGACCCGCCAAGACCCCTTTGGCAGGCAGAATGGGGCAGGACCCCAAGGCCAGAGGTGTCCTTGGCAGCAGCAGTGCTGGGGACCAGGCAGGTACCCCAAAGAGAACCGCTTTGCAGGATCCCCTCCCCTTGCCCCCCGCCTCCTTACCCAGGTCCAAGCCCTTGGCTGTCATCCTGATCTTGAAGCCTGGAGTGGCAGCGGCAGCCACTGTGCCCAAGAAGGGCAGCAGGAGGAGGAGGAAGAGGAGAAGAGGAGAGTGGCACAGGACCATGGTGGCGCTTGCCCTGCATAAGGTGGCAGAGGAGAGCAAGTCGTTGGCCTTAGAACATAGTTCATGCAGGAGCACATCGTTAAACTGTGGAACTCCCTCCCACAGGACTGGACAAAACCGGTTCTCTTACAACACGATTCAAGAAAGCTCTATGTGCTTTAACTTTTTCATACCACAAATACGTTGTAGATTCTGGGGCGACATTTCATCTTTGATGCATGCCAAGCAAAACTACTGTTGTGACCTTCAAGGTCTAAAACATCAGTATCCATTCCCTTGTGCTCAAATCCCACTTGTGAGTTTCGCATTGTGTACTGTGAGGACAGGGGGCTGGACTAGATGGCCCCTCTTTGGCCTGATCCAGCTGTAGGTCCGTGGGCAGCAGCTCCCTCTCCCTCCCTGGCAAGGGATGTGTGCCAGGGGCTGCGCAGGACACAGAAGGGGCACCAGTCCCTCCCACAGTGCTGAGGGCCAGTGATTTCATGGGCCCTTGGCCATCACTGCGCACCGTCCTCTGAGGAAACCCTCCTCCACATTAGAGGCAGAGCAACAGAAACCTCAGCTCCTCGGCACTGGGGGGGGCAGGGGGGGATCTGGATGCAACTGGCTCTGTGTCAGTCTAAGACGAGAACTTCCTGGGCCCAATTCAAGGTGCTCAGCTGGAGGCGAAAGTCCCTGAATGACCTGGGGCCCCAATTCCCCAGAGACCGCCGCCTCCCACACCCCCCGGCCCATGAGCTGTGATCCCCACCTGGGACTCTTCTGGGGGTCTCCATACTAAACTGCGGGTGGGGCCTGTGGGACAGAGCCTTTTTGGCGGGGGCTCTGTGCCTGTCAAATGACCTCCCCACTGAAGTGTTTCTTCTCCCAACCTTATCTTCTTTTAGGTGCCTGATTTAAAAAAGAACTTTTTTCTCATGTTCTTAAAGGCTGGCGTGTTGATGATGTTCTTTATGGGGTATGGTAATTTGAATATTTCTATGTCTTTATGTGATCTATGGGCTACTTTAAAAATGAGACTGCACTTTAAATTGCATTTTAACCTGTATTTTAAATTGGGTCTCCCCCCCCCATTATGTTTTTACTGTAATTTTTACTGGTGTTAGCTGCCCTGAGCCCGGCTCTGGCCGGGGAGGGCGGGGTATAAATAAAATTTATTCTTATTATTGCACATTACACTTTTACAGGATTTATTTTCTGAAATTGTTTACCGTATTTTTCCATGTATAACACGACCCCTCTTTTGGGGGACTCAAATTTATGAAAATGGATGACCCCTACGTATAAGACGGCCCCAGTTTTTTAACATTATTTTAGAGTAAAAAAACCTAGTCTTATAAACAGAAAAGGACAATATTTATTGAATGTATCTCCTTCCTTGAAGAGGCCAGATGGCCGTCTGTCCTGGAGGCTTCAGCTGTGATCCCTGCATTGCAGGGGGTTGGACTGGATGACCCTGGGGGGTACCTTCTGACTCTACCATTCTAGGGCTTTTGTCTCCCACTCTTCCTCTAGGAGAAGCCTTGTTTTTGCAACAATTTTTCGGGACACCAGTCAGTCCACGAGTGAAGAAAGACCCAAAGCTCCTTTTGCCCAAAGTGCCCGTCCGTTGGGCCACGCTGAGAGGGCTGGAGAAGACAGGCCTTTGGGTCAGAGCTGGGGGGCATTTTCTTCAGAGCACGGCTTAGGTTGTTTCAGATGGTCACACGCCTGCATTGCAGAGGGTTGGACTACATGACCCTTGGGGTCCCCTCCAACGTCACAGTTCTAAAATTCTAAGCTTTTTAAAGACTGACAGGAGGCCGGACCCAGTTCATGGGGGGAGGATCAGAGGGGTCCTTGCTGGGAAGCAAGAAGGATCCTCTCTGGACCTCAGCCGGAGCTTCTAGACGGGACCCACCAAGCGCAGCTTTCTCTTCTAAGGAAAAGGGAGGCTCCTCCTCCAGCAGCTGCTACCCTGAGCTCTCAGCAGAGCCTCCACCTTCAGAGGCAGTTATCCACTAAGTTCCAGAGGACGGCCAATACGCACCAGGGACGCAAACGCCTGGCCAACGGGGCTGTGGAGATCTGGCCGGTGGCCGAGAGGGCTCTGCGAGGGAGGGGGCAGTCCAGCCTGCGGACTCTTTCTTATGCTCGTCCTTTGTGTGTGTGGCGGGGGGGGGGGGGTCTGGCGAGCTGCTGGAAGATCAGGAGTTTGAGGTCAGGCTGGGGCCAGAGTTTTCCAGCGGCTCCCTTCGGGCTCGCTTCTCCTCCACTTGGGCGCAGCATCGGGCGCAGCCCCGCCGGCCTCTCGCTGCCCACTGCGCGGGAGCGGGACTGAGGGTGATACAGCCCCCCAAGAAAGAGGAGTTCCACCGGGCAGTCCCGGGGATGAGGGGCAGCTCTCTCCAGCAGCCCTCTGAGCTTCCCCCACCCCACCTCGAGCCGGAGCCCCCCCCCTCTCCAAGCCAGACCCAGACCCGGGGGCGGAGACGAGCCTGGCCCTTGCCCCCTACCCAGCCCCTCGCAACTGCCCCCGTCCCCGAGACCCCGGGGCGCTGCGCGTGGGGTGCCAGGCTCCCGCACCCCTCGGCGCCCCCCCCTCCATGCCCCCTGCTGGGAAGGGGCTTCTGGAAACGCGCCGCCTCCTCCTTCCCCCCATCGCGGGCAGGTCTGGGCCGGTCGTGCCCGCTGCAGACGCCCGGAGGCTCCTCGCCAGACGCGCATCACGAGCCCCGGCTCCGCGCTTCCCCTTTTCAGCAGCTTGGCGGGCGACGCCGCGCTTTGTCTCTTCCTCGCGGGGAAGGGGAGGCTCTCCCTCGCACACGCGAGTTGCCCGCGACCGTGTGAAGGCGGCGGCGGGGACCCAACGCTCCTTTCTCCCCCGCCCCCTCCCGCTGCAGAGATCTCGTGACTTGCGGACGAAGCCCGCTAACTCCCCTCTGTCCCCCCGAAGCCCTGGCCAAGCCAGCAGCCTCCCGGCGCATCACCGCGCGCGCGCGATGGAGAGAGGGGAGATGGGGGTGGTCGCTTCCCAGCCGATGCTTCCACCCCCCGGCACCGGAGCGTGCTTGCAGGGCCAGCTGGGGCCGGGGGGTCCTCGCCTGCCCCCCACCCAAGGAGGGGTTCCCCGGGAGGCTGGTGAAGGAGGGTCCTGCAAGCGGGGGAAGCGCCCCCCCTCTCCAGCCCTTCTCTGCAACCGGGAGAGAGGCACCTCCGCACTTGCCGGCTGCGCTGGTCCCTCGGCGGCGTCTGCTCCGACCTCTCCTCGCCCCGGTCCCGGCTTGCCCGCCTGCGCGCCCGCCCGGCGCCTTTATACTCCCTCCTGGCGCTTCCTCGCCCGCCCCAGCGGAGGAGGGGACAGCCCGGGCGGGAGAGGCGAGGCCACTCGGGGCCGGGCAGGCAGGCAGGCGAGGGAACGGGGCGCAGTTGCTCCGGGGTTGGCGCCCCGGGATGTGCAGAACAGGAGCCTCGCCGCGCCCTGAGAAGCTGACCTGGAGGCTCTCCGGACCGCGCCTGGCTTGCCCCACCGGCGCCTGCTTCGCCCCGGAATGAGCGCTGGGAGGCCAGCGTTGTCAGCTCTGGCCGGCAGCAGCTCTCAGTCCCAGAAGGGCCTCCTTTCCACCGCCTGGCCCTCCTGCCTGCTGGAGCTGAGCAATCACCTTCTTGCCCCTTCCCTTCCCAAAGCGCCTTGGGGGTCTCTCTGACTGGGTTATCTTCACAACAACCCTGTAGGCTGGCTCAGCCTGAACCAACGTCGCCCACGGAGCAGGGAACAGACCCTTGCTCTGCCCCCCCCCCCAGGCTCCATCAGGAAATAAATAAACCAGATTTGCTGTGTGAAAAATGAGTTGCTTCTTGCATTCCTATCCCAACTTTTTCTTCCAGGCAGTCTGCATGATTCTTCTTCCCCTCCTCATTCAGTCCCCACAACAGCCCTGTGAGGTAGGCTGGGCTGAGAGGCAGTGGCTGGCCAGTGAGCTTCATGGCTGAGTGGGGATTTGAACCCAGGTCTCTTCCAGGACCTAATCTGGATCTCACTTTTGATGCCGGGAGAAGCAGAGCCCAAAGAGGCACCAATTTAGAGCACAGGAAGTCACATGGCAGAGAATCAGGCCCCCACCCACAGGGGAATTGAGGCAGGGGCCTTTCTCTTGCTCTCCCAATCGGGAGGTGCTTGAGATTTAATCCGGAGCCTCTTGCGGGGTCAACCATTGAGCTTCTCCAGTTCAGCTTGCACCATTTGGACACCAATTCCCGCCTTCGTTTTTTCCCCTCCCTCCCGCTCAATTGCACCTTCTGAATCGGGTTGCAAGGCTGGCCTGGCTGTCTTTCCTTTTGTGGGCTGGAGTGGCCTAACTGCTCGGACATTGGGACATCAGTGTGACTCAGCCATCCTGACGGGGTCCATAGCCTTCTCTGGGTTCAGAGAAAGCAGCAGACTCCTCTCCTGGCCCCATCTTCCCAGGGCGCTCAGCTCCCCAGGTGACCTGGCCGACCCACAGAGGAAGGCCTTGAAGGGTCCCTGGAGCCCTGGGGAGTTCCAGACACGAGGTGGGGGAGGGTGTTACTTAGGAGTAGCCGGACTACAGCATGGGATGGGCATGAGAGAGGACAGTGAAGGGCCGGGGTCCTCGTGGGTTGAGTCCCTGTGCTTCCTGCCCACCCACCCCTTTTCCTGCTTCCAAGCTGGGTCCCACAGGTTTTGCTCCTGGGGGAGGAGTGGGACCTCAGCAGTGCCCCCCCCCCGACCCTGCCGCTAGCTGGGCTTGGCCCTCCTGCGCTTTGATGAAGGCCACATTGAAGGGGGGGAGCCCTGTGTGTTTCCACAGCAGGTTGCTTCCCTCCTGCCATTGAAACCACTTATCAAAGCAGCTTCCTGAAGGAGCCCGGCCTTCCTTCCTGTCGCCTCCCAGGCTTCTGATGCGACTGCAAGCACGTCTCCCGGTATGGAAGAAGCCGCAAAGGGCCAGCTCTCTGCCTTCCAGCAGCAAGTCAGCACATAAGGCTGGATCAGGCCAGTGGCCCATCTACTTCTAGAAACCAGCTTGGCGTCGTGGTTAGAGTGTCAGGCTAGGGCTCAGGTCAGCAGAGACTAGAGTTCAAATTCCCACTTGGCCATGAAGCTCACTGGGGCCTGTCATTGCCCCTCAGCCTAGCCTCCCTCACAAGATTGTTGTGGGGACTAAATGCGGAGAGAAGGAACCACGTACAGCATACTAAGTTCCATGGAGATAAAGGTGCATACAAACAACCAAGGAGTTGCCATTGACAGACAAATTCATGGAGGCCAAGGCTGTCTCTTTTCCTAGGTGCAAAACTTGTTGTTTTGCTTTTAAAAATAAGTTTCTCTTCCATGCTGCCAGTGCCCATGATATGTTTGGGCTGGTATCGGTCTCGTGAAGTTAGCTGAAGCAAAGGGAGCAGGAAAGTTTGAATAGAGACTTTGCTGGTTCCATTATGGCAGTGGTGTGTGGTCAGTGGACTGGGGGACTAGGCCAGCCCCCTAAATGTTCCCAGTAAATTAGAGTACAGTGGCACCTCAGGTTACATACGCTTCAGGTTACATACGCTTCAGGTTACAGACTCCGCTAACCCAGAAATAGTGCTTCGGGTTAAGAACTTTGCTTCAGGATAAGAACAGAAATCGGGCTCCGGCGGCACAGCGGCAGCAGGAGGCCCCATTAGCTAAAGTGGTGCTTCAGGTTAAGAACAGTTTCAGTTTAAGTACAGACCTCCGGAACGAATTAAGTACTTAACCTGAGGTACCACTGTCTTAAAGTATGAAAGCCTGGCGCCTCCTTCCCAAAGCCCAGGAAGCTTCTGGCTGGCTTAGAGAGGGAGGAGTGAGGCTCACGCGTGCAACGTCACAGGCACGACATCGCTGCCCCCTTTGCCCTCGCAAGCTGGTGCCTCTGGCCCTAACTGATCCCCTACGAAAAAATTCACCGCATACCACCTGAAAGGGAGGGAGGGAGATGTCACGGGGGCAAACTGGGCTGGGAAACATGAAGGGCACCAAGCGGGAAACGAAGGAGAGCAAGAAAGCAGGCCAGCTCCCCAGGCACTGGAAAGAGCATCTCTCCCTGTTCTGCTTCTTCCTCATTTTGCTGCTAACCTTAAGAGACAACCCCATCATCCCTCCCAGACTGGAGGTTGGGGCGAAAGGCGTCACTGTGCGGCTCTGCATTCCAGAGATACCACTTTGGAGTTTTCTGTGCTGAACATCTGGTGCCTCTGAAATGCTCCCGGGCTCAGCCTCCGATGCCCGCCTTTCTGCTTGGCACCCAAATGCCAGCGCAGGTCCTTGCAGGAGCGACACACCTTTCCTATGATTCACTGCGGAGGAGGCAATGGGGTGGGAAATCAGCAGGGCTTATCTTATCCCTCCTTTCTTTCTTTTTTTGCAGCCGGGGACAAAATAAGAAAGAACAGAGCCTCCTTTGAGGGCTCTTGTAGGTCACCATTATTCCCATTTTACACCTGGGGGTAATTAAAATGCCTATCTGCCAGATCCAATCATGGAGTTGGAAGGGAACCCCAAGAGACATCTGTGTCCAGGGCAGCTGTCTCCCAGCTCCATCTGGTACCCAGGCTGAGACCCTCCCCGCCTGCGGACTGTCTTGCCAGAGTGGTGCATGCTCTGGTTATCTCCCGCTTGGACTACTGCAATGCACTCTACGTGGGGCTACCTTTGAAGGTGACCTGGAAACTACAACTAATCCAGAATGCGGCAGCTAGACTGGTGACTGGGAGTGGCCGCTGGGACCACATAACACCGGTTCTGAGAGATCTGCATTGGCTCCCTGTACGTTTCTGGGCACAATTCAGATTCTTGGTGCTAACCTTGAAAGCCCTAAATGGCCTCGGTCCAGTATCCCTGAAGGAGCGTCTCCACCCCCATTGTTCAGCCGGAACACTGAGGTCCAGCGCCGAGGGCCTTCTGGCAGTTCCCTCATTGCGAGAAGCCAAGCTACAGGGAACCACGCAGAGGGCCTTCTTGGCAGTAGCACCCGCCCTGTGGAACGCCCTCCCACCAGATGTTAAAGAGATAAACAACAACCTGACATTTAGAAAACATCTGATGGCAGCCCTGTTCAGGGAAGTTTTTAATGTGAGACATTTTGATGTACTTTTAATCTTTGTTGGAAGCCGCCCAGAGTGGCTGGGGAAACCCAGCTAGATGGGCGGGGTACAAATAATAATAAATATTAATAATATTAATAATTATTATCTAGCCCACCCCCTGCAATGCAGGGATCACCATTCCTGGTCCCAGTTTCATCCTGCCCTCATGGCCTTATGGCTCTGCCTTTGTCCCCTGCCCCATCCCTCAGTGACCCTTCCAATGAGCCTGGAAGGGGGGGGACGTGAAGGAGGTTTAATACTGGGAATTCCTTTCTTAGCATGTTTGGGACTGTGGCTCCGTGGCAGCAGGAAAGCAGCCTGGCCTGGCTGGGCAATTGCCCCTTCTTCCTCTCTGTGCCTCTGACCACCAGCGGCTCCATCCGCAACTAATCAGCTAATCTCTGCTAGTACTTTAAGCCAGTGTTTCCCAACCACTGTTCCGCGGCACACTAGTGTGCCGCGAGATGTTGCCTGGTGTGCCGCGAGATGTTGCCTGGAGGGAGGCGGGCGAGTCGGGCGGCGAGAGGCGGGGCGGCGGCGGCGAGGAGAGGCCGCCCAGCGCGGGGCTCTCGCCGTCTGCCTGCCTGGCTGCCTGCGAGCTCGGCGGGCAGCGCCTCCGTCCGCAGCGCCCGCCCCTGCCAAAGCTCACCCAGCCAAGCCGCGCTCTCCTTCCTGCCTCGCTTTGCTGCCTCCCCCCCCCCACCCCCAAAGCTTGGAGGTTCCCCGGCAAGGGGGAGGGGAAAAAATTGAAACTTACACTTTCGTGCGTCCCTCCCGGCGTGACGCTGCGCGCTGACGTCACGGGGCTGTAATGGTGGTGTGCCTCGAGATTTTTTTCATCAAACAAGTGTGCCTTTGCCCAAAAAAGGTTGGGAAACACTGCTTTAAGCAACCCTGGAATTTGTTCTTGCAAGGGCTGTTATGCAACGCTTCAACCGCAGAGTGTGTGGGGTTTGCAGGCAGGTGGTCCAGGCATCTCCAGTGGGGGCCTGAAACCTGGGAGAGGAGCAGGCAATACTGAAATGGCTGGACCACTGCTCCCACTCAGCCAGCGCAAGGCAGCTTCCTGGGCCTCCTCTGCTCTTGAACGGTGTCTTGTTCTGAAGGGAGAGAAATGGGTTTGGCGGTTTATAAGGTCCCCCTCTGTGCCACTTTACTTCTCCAGCTCCTTTCACTACGTTTTGAAGAGAAATGGGAGGCAGGGATGCCTGCTAACTTGGATGACTTTAAAAGAGGGTTGGACAAAACAATGGAGTAGGAGAGGGTGCCCATGCTCCTGTCTCCACAGTCAGAGGCAGCGATGTGTCTGAATCCCAGTTGTGGGAAACCGCAGGAGAGGAGAGTTGCTCTGGTGCGCAGGTCTTGTGCGCTTTTCCCATGTGGGCATCTGCTGGCCCCTGTGAGATTCAGCCGTCACCTTCTGTGCCACCTTTTAAATGCTTGCTGAAAACTCCTATTAAGGACAATATGAATTAAAATGTAAAACACAACCAAGGTAACTGAATACAGACAAACAAGAAGATGTGCATATACAGAAAGATTTATTTGTATATAGACACTGTACGGATAAAGTTGAAAGAAGAACAACAATATACAAAATTGAGAAAGACAATGCAAAAAACTTAGAGACGACATAAAAAAGCCAGAAGAAGGAAGGAGGGAAGTCAACTCTTAGGAGTAAATGTAAATGTAATGTGTATATGTATAGTATGTAATCATAAAATCAATAAAGATTATCTTCAAAAAAAGGAAAGAAAACTCCTATTTCTCCAGGTCCGTGTAGGTGACTAAGAGCACATCTCCCACAATTGGTTTATTGATGCTTTTAACCACTTTGCTTCTTAAAATTCTTTTTAATACTTTTATTGTATGGTTTTTACATCTTTAATGTTGTAAACCACTTTGATACGTTTTGTGATTGAGCGGTATATACTTTTATAAAAGAATAATAGGTAACAGACTGGCCTCATCCAACAGGCTCTTCTGAAAGAACTAACTAAGCATTAGCAAAAAAAAAGGCTAGTGCTATTCTAGGCTGCATCCTTGGCAGTCGTCCCCCCCCCTGCATTGCCGCACTGCTGGTCTCCTCCTAGCTCTAGGGAAGACCCACAGCATTGAATTGATTCCACACCTTGTTCCCAACGGGGATCATCTTCCCTGCTGGGTGTGGGAATGTGCCATTTTGTGGTTCACCTCAAGTGCCAAAATGTCTTGGGGAGGCCCTGCCTTGGATGGGGCTTGTGAGATCAGAGTAAAAATCGGGGTGGGGGGATGGGGTGGGACATGCCTCCCAAACTTTTGACGACAGCCCTACCACAGGTGAGAAGCCAGATGATTCTCCAGCAATTTTATGGGTCTGCCAACGTGTTAAGAATAAGGCAGATAAACGAGATGTAGGAGGCTGACAAATGTTTGCTTCCTTTTTGTACAAAGCTGAAATGGGACGTTAAAAAATGTCAAAGTGAAAAGTGGCCTCCCCCAGCAGTTTTGGGCTCCGATCAGCCTCAGCCAGCAGAGCTTGCAGGCGCTGCTCAGGTGTTCTTTGCTTTGAGCAAGGCCTGTGCGCTTGCTTCTGTGCCTCCAAACTGTCTGCTCAACTCATTCAAGGATTTCCAAACTTTATCTGGCCTCCCCCCCTTGGTTAAACTCATCCCTAGTGCCCCCTACCCTATTAAAAACATTATTCAGAATAGTGGTTTGCATGACCCACCAGGGAAGACAATAACATTCAAAACAGTAACAAGTAATTGCACGTTAATTCAAAATCCAGTGAAAGGGATTTAATTAATTCAAGAAAATTGATGGGCTTGAGTTTTTCCAAGTCTGATAGGCCTCCCTGCCACTTAGCTTCCCGCCCCCCCCCCCGCCCCCAGGTAATCCCTCCACCAACCAGCGGCACAACTGCCCACCTTGGAAAGCACTGCTGCTAATTCATTACAAGCAAAAATACACCATCACCACCAACGGCTTATTGCAGACAGTAAAAATCCCCAGCACTGTGTTTTCACCGAAGCAAAACTCCTCCTTGTCCCCTCCAACTTTTCAGTGGCCTTTCCGCCTCGGGGCTTTTGCTCAGCTAGTGGCAGATTTAGCCCAGGAGGTCTACGGTTTGGACAAGGCTGAGCGTGCCAGAGGCCCCAGCCCTAGAAAGTACTGGCCAAGCCTGGAGCGTTTTCTTGAGGGCTGCCCTTTTCCTGCAAGACGGCCTCCAGCTGGAAGAGATGCAGGAGGCGAAGGCTCAGAGCCCAAGGCAAACCGGCTGCGGGTGCAGGGGGACCACAGCAGGGCAGAGAGATGAAAGGCTCTGCAAACCAAAATAGCTGTGGACAAAATGACTCACTCTGGGAGGGCCAGTGGGGGAACAGCCCAGTCTCACCAGCCTTACTCTGACCACAAGAGCCAGATTTGGTGCAGGTGGGTCCCCGTGGGCCTCAATTTCTTCATTTGGGTGTAGCAACAGGGAGGGAGGAACCGCTGCGGATGAGGCTGAGCCAAGAGCAAAAGAGTGGGGAATTAATAGAAGCCATTTCCCCCATCAAAAAACCCCTCAGCTTATTTCCACCCCATGGAGGTGGTGGAAGAGATACTGGACTCCTATTATTATTATTAATGCTCAGGTTGCGAACGTGATCCGTGCGGGATGCACGTTCACAACCTGCAGTGGCGCTTCTGCGCACGTGCAGGTTGCAATTTGGCGCTTCTGCTCAAAGCATGATTTAGCGCTTCTGCGCATGCGTGACCTCTGAAACCCGGAAGTAACCTGTTCCGGTACTTCCGGGTTTGGGAGTGTCCGTAACCTGAAAAAACGCTACCTGAAGTGTCTGTAACCCGAGGTATGACTATTATTACTATAACAATTTGGGGTTGTAGCTTTTAGGCAGAGGGCTAAGCAGATTCTCTGCCTCATGGCTGCCCCAAGCAAATTTCATAATTTCAAATAATAATAATAATAATAATAATAATAATAATAATAGGGAGACATTTCTAAGTCACACACATCTAATGTAGTAGTTCTTGTTCTTGGAAACAGCTTTAGCAGATTGCAGAGCAGCGCACACAGTGGGAATGCAGCCCCCAAGTTGGATGCTTTCAAAATGCCCCCTTAAAGAAGGGCCCTCGCAGCTCAGGGGCAAAGCATCCGCTGCCAGCCGAACGTCCTGGCCCGCAGCATCTCCAGACAGGACTGGGCAAGAATTCCTGGAGAGCAACTGCCACTCCATGTAGACAATCCTGAGCTGGATGGGTCAATGGCTTTGACTCAGGCGAAGGCAGCGTCCGGCGTCCCTGAAGAGAAACAGCAGCAGCAGCAGCAGCATATTTTCTCCCTCTTCCTAAAGTAATTTTATTACTACTGGGGGATGACCATTTATTCATTAATCTCCTTCTAAACTCCCATCTCTCAAGGCAGTTTGCATCCATCAAAAACCAGTCAAAACCCCTTTTGCTTTTAAATTGTTTTATTTTTTCATGCTTTTATTTTTTGTAACGGTGTAAACTGCTTTGACATGCTTTGTGATTGAGCGATACAGTATATAAACGCCTTTATAAATAAAGTAAGATGCAAACAATAAATAGGCTTCTAACAAGACTAACACCCTGGCCAGAGGACCCACGTATCAGCCAGGGAAACCTTTTGGAACAAAAATGTCTTCAATTGTTTCCCGAAACTGCAGGCTGTGGATGCCGGAGGCTCCACAGAACAGGGGCAGCTACACTACAAGCCCTGCTAAGGACTGGGCTTCTGACATCTTTGGCAGGGAAGCCTCTCCTGCCGACCGACTGCAGTGATTGACTGGGTGTATAAGGGACAAGGCAGTATCTCTCTCTCTCTCCCAGCAATCAGGTCCTGAGCTGCATAGGCACTTGAACTTGACAAGTAGAGTGCACTGATAGCCACTGCAAATCCCGCAAGTAGGGAGTTATATGCCTCAAAAGATTCCATCAATGGTGTCTCCGAAAATTTTTACACATCACTTGGGAAGACAGGCGAATTAATGCCAGTGTACTGGAAGAAGCAAAGATCACCAGTGTGGAAGCAATGATTCTTCAACATGAACTTGGTTGGACCGGTCATGTTGTGCGGATGCCTGATGATCATCTCCCAAAGCAACTGCTCTATTCCGAACTTAAAAATGGAAAGTGTAATGCTGGTGGTCAGCAAAGGAGGTTTAAAGACTGTCTCAAGGCAAATCTTTAAAAATGTAGTATAAACACCAACAACTGGAAAACAGTTGCCTGCGAGCGCTCCAACTGGAGAACAGCCTTGACCAAAGGTGTCACGGGCTTTGAAGACACTCAAACTCAGGGACTTCCGGGTTGGCGCCGTCGCCGAATGGCGGACTCCCTCCGAGCTCCGGAGGGAGTCTGCTCGGCAGGGGCTGGGTCCTACCGCGCCGGCGACGCGGGGACCCTCAAAAACCACGGGCACGGAGCCCGTGGACATGGGGACCCGGCTGGCACCGCTAGCGCCCTCCCGACTCGCGAAGGAGCCTTTTCAAAGGCTTCGGATCGGGTGCCGGGGAGTGGCGTGGTGCTTTGGGTCTATCGCTTCCCCTGCCGAGCGCAGCCGCATGCCATTCGACGGAGAGCGCTGGCTTCTTCCATTTGAAATTCGGACTATCAACAACAACCCGTGAGTAATTGGGAAACCGGGTACAAAAGGAGAAAAAAAGAAATTTTTTTCGGATTCGACACGAGCGGGGGCGATCTAAAAAGGAAGTCAATCCCCCCCTGATTGTAAACATTCCAAGACAAGGACTGGGTAACCAAGATCGATTCAGAAGTTTACCGCTGATAAAAATCATAAATTCTACAATGCGAAATTACAAGAATTGTGCTGGAGGAGAAGAGTGGAGGGTGAGAGGGAAAAGGCAACCCCCCCTGGGAACCGGGGCGATTCGCAGAGCCTGGCGAAGAGAGACGGAGACTTTGACAGCTGTCAAAGTAGCTGTCAAAGCTTGAGAATATAAAGAGGACTTTGTTACAAGTAGTTTGCTGGCTGATTTTGTTACAAATTGACATTATATGGATATAAATTGTCGGGAAAAAAAGAAACAACAACTTGACTTTTGGATTAGAGGATACAAAGTTACTGCAATCCCCCTAGAGGGGTTTCGGGACATTACAAGTGGTCGTATGTGGAAAATTACTCTGGGCTGAGCACAGGCTTATTCTCTGGGAAAGCGGCAAAACTGAAATAGTATTTTGTCTACAGAGGTGTTTACATTAAAAGGAGACAATAGAATTCTCTATTGAAGAAAGGAAGGGACTGGACGTAAGTTTTTGTTCCTGAATAACAAACCTCTGTAGAGATACCAGATCTCGGAATAAGAACGTTTTAGCAGCTGAACAAGACAAGAAACCTGAGAAAGTAAGGAATAAAAAGAACAAAGGACCAACTACGACACGGAAAGAACAATGGGAGGAGCAACAAAGACTAAGGAAACTAAAGGCCTCTATTTGACTGGATTTTTGAAGTTAAACATCATTAAAATAAACAAATTAAAAGAAAACCAGCAAGGTGGAACGGGGAAAAATCTGGCTATGGACTTGAGATCTCCAGGCTGATAACATATAGACTGATGGACATGGGGAATTCAAACCGGGGAAGGGAGGGGGAGTTTTGGAATCCAAAGGCTATGTAACCAACTTTTTGAATCTTCTTATATCTTTTATCTTCTATTTCTTTATATAACTTTGGTATTTTGATCTAACATGTTTTAAAAGAAAAAAGGGGGAATTCGTGGAAGGAAATTGGGGCAGATCTTGGGGGGGAAATCTTTTTTCTATTTTTGTTAAAGATGAGGAGTGATGGCAAGATTGTATAAATTTAAATTGGCTAATGTTAAACATATTAGGTTTAAATTGGGAATGAGAGCTTGTGGAACCAACTTAGGGAAAGGGGAATACAGTCGGGAGGGGAAGGAGGGAGTCCTAGAAAGAAGGCTATGAAAATAAGGGTTCAAATTTGTCTTTCTTTTTCTTTCTTTTCTTTATCTTTTCTATTTTTCTTACTCTGTTACTATTGGAAATTTTAATAAATATGATTATAAAAAAATAATAATGAAGACACTCAAACTCAGGACGCAAGGGAGAAACGTGCTAAGAGGAAGGCACGCTTGGCAAATCCATACTGTGATCAACTCCCACATGGAAACCAATGTCCCCACTGTGGAAGGACGTGTGGATCCAGAATTGGCCTCCACAGTCACTAACGGACTCACTGTTAAGACCATGTTCATGGAAGACTATCTTACTCGGCTATGAGGGATCGCCAAAGGAGAATATGCTGGCGGTAATCCACCCCCCAACATGCTAGCTGTTGCGTTCTGCACCAGCTGCAGCCTCCGAATCGACCCCAAGGGTAGCCCCACAAAGAGCACAGTGCAGGAATTCAACAATGAGGTTACCAATGCAGGGCAAGGTCAAACTATCCTAAGGTTACCAGATGTCCCCGTTTCCCAGGGACAGTCCCTGGATTTACAAATCAGACCCCTGGCAAAATCTATCATCACATACACATCATTTGTCACCTTGGGCCACTGACAACCTCTCCACTAAAGCTACCTCACAGGATTTTTGTAAAGAAACAATTTGCAAGTGAAGGGATCGTGTACAACACCTTCAATAGATTACAATAAAGGAATAAACCAGGGCTAGGCAACCTACAAAGACAGGAGTGCCTGGCCTGCTCTGGTCCAGGAGGTCACGAAGAGTCGGACACGACTAAACGACAACAGGCAACCTAAGGCCCGTGGGCCAGATGTGGCCCACTTGCCTTCTCAATTCGGACCACAGACGGTCTGGGAATCAGCGTGTTTTTACATGAGTAGAATGTGTCCTTTTATTTAAAATGCATCTCTGGGTTATTTGTGGGGCATAGGAATTCATTCCCCCCCCCCCCAACAAAAAATATAGTCTGGCCCCCCACAAGGTCTGAGGGACAGTGGACCGGCCCCCTGCTGAAGAAGTTTGCTGACCCCTGCCTTAAGCTATCGTGACAACGGACGGGGTACTGGGAAGGCTTTGCGTGATACCCACGCCCACATCTCGTATCTCGATTTCTTTTCGTCAATAAACGGAAACCAAGAGCTCAGTGACTCCTGGACTGTTTATTGGCCCGATTATAAACAGACTGTGGAAGCTCCGCTTTTTCTGCCAACTTGCAGTCCGCCTGCAGCTGTTCTTTCCTCGAGGACGACCAGGGTTGCAACATTTAAAAGCCACCCAGACTTTTGCTCCGGTTAGCAAGTTCCAAATCCGTTTTTTCTAAGGGACTGCCCTGCCTCTGAGGGAGGAGAAGGAAAAACAATTCACACTCCTGGGTATCAGGAGCAGCTTCTTCAAAGGGTTCCGTAAAAATGCCCTATTGCCCTCCATTTCCTTTTGCACAGCAAATGTTTATGGCCCCATCTGAACACGGAAGGAGTTGCAGCATATAAAAATAAGGTGTTCTTTTTTAAAATCAACAGGGCCCCCCAAGGAAATGAAACTGCCACTTGGATGCGGGAAAAAGCTCAGCCATCTTCATCTATTTATTATTTCATAAAATGTATACACCTCTTTGATTGTAAAAAGCCCCCTCAAAGCAGTTTATTGGGGGGGGGACCCACAAAATGATCCCTGAAAAAAGCAAAACAAAAAAACACCCCCCACCATTCCATAAATTCCGGTAACACTAGGGAAAAGCTCAGCTATATTCATCTATTTATTATTTCATAAAATTTATGCACCTCTTGATTGTAAAAGCCCCCCTCAATGTAGTTTATAATAAAAAAAACCCATAAAATAATCCCTGAAAAACTAACAACATTAATGTAAGGCTTACTAAAAGTTAAAATAACACTGGACTAAAACAGATTAAAACTCGCATTAGCTTTGTAAATATTTGGGCAGGCATGTCTAAACAAAAATGCTTTTCGCAGACCTCAAAGCCAGTGCGGTTGAGTATCTGGTGTCATGAGGCAGGGAGTTCCAAAGTGGAGTTGCTTCTGCTGTTTAGGGGTAAATTGCAATAAATTACTATTATTATTATTAATGAAAGGTTGAGTTCTTGCCCAGGCGTAAGGGGAATTAAGGAGCCCCTTCTGCAGAAGGAGGTGCTCAAGGGCCCCTCGCAGGTAACCCGCTCCGAGCTTCAGCTTCTAGTTGCAACACCTTGAACTTGACCCAGACTTGCATCAGCAGCTGATGCAACCGGCAGTGCTGTGGCCCTGTCAGCACCGCAGCTCCACGGGCGCACTCTTCGCGCGGGAGAGGGATTTCCAACCTCATTCTAGAATCAAATTATTTTCTGAGCTGCGCCACCCCCCCGGCCGGGATTCGAACTCGCCTCCCCGGGCGACCCCGAGCGCGTCTCGGGTGGCGCGTCTCTCTCTCCTCCCCCCCCCCGCCAGCCCGGCAGTGCGCCTGCGCCGCCCCGCCGCGCCCCCCGAGCGGCGCCTGCGCACTTGTCCCGTCGGGGTGTGTCCGGCGCCTGCGCGCTGCTGGCCGCGGGTCCCGAAGACAAGATGGCGGCTGCGGCTGCCCGGGCGAGGCGGCGGCGGGAGGGCGGCGCAGAGCGGAGAGGCCCCCAGCAGCCCGGCGCCCCGGCCCCAGGTGAGGGCGGCGCGGCGCGGGCCCGGGAGGCGGCGCGCGGGGCGGCGGGGGGCGGGAGCGCGCGCGCGGGGGGGCGGGGGCGCGGCGGCGAGGGAGGAGGGGCCGCCCGGGGCGACGCCGCCGCCATCTTGGAAGGAGGCGCGCGCGCGCGGCCGAGAGGGGCGGGGGCGCGCCTGTGCAGCCTGTGTGCGGCTCCCCCGCCCTGCTTATCCGGGGCGAGGAGCGGCAGCGCCCCCTGGCGGAGGCGCCCCGGCCGGAAGAGCGGCTCCTCTCGCCCGCCCGCCCGGCCGGGAAGGGAAGGGGCGCCCAGGGGCCGCCGCCTCGGCCTCCTCTCCGTCCGCGCCCGCCCTCCGCCCTGCCTCCGTCCTGCTCGCCGGCCGGCCCGCCTGCCTCTCTCTGGCTGCTGCGCCGCTGGCCGGGCTGCGCTGGGCGGCCCGGCCCCCGACCCACCCTCCGTGGCCGCCGAGCCAATGGCTTCTCCCCGCCCGCCCAGCCCGGCCCGGCCCGGCCCGGCCCCTCCGTCCCCTCGCTCCCTCCCTCGCTCGCTCACCGCCGCCTCCTTCCTTGCCTTGCAGCCCCGCAGCGCCCCGCCGCCGGCCCTCGGCCCCACGGAGACCTGGCCCCGGCGCCCCGCCGCCCCAGCCGCCGCTAGCCGCCAGCCCGGGACTCTCCGGCAGCAGCCCAGGATCGTCGCCCTCGCCGCAGCTTCTGGTTCCTGGCGGAGGCCGCCCCCTGTGGGTATCTCCTCCTCCTGCTCTGCAGCCCGTGGACCTTCCCGGTGTCTCCCAGGCGGCCGCCCTGCTGGGCGCTGCACCCTCCAGAAGCTCCTCCCGTGTTCTGCTTTTCCGCCCTCCGCTGGTGTCGCAAGGAATGGAGGCTTAGATGCCCCCCAAGGGGCGGCTGAGCACCACAAGCAGCACTCTCCCCACTTTGGGGGTCTCCCTGTAGAGTTCAAAGGCATTTGCTGCCCCCAACTAAAGCCTCTTACAAATTTCCCCCGGTGTACAGTGCGTCCGACACACAAGTCAAGGTGCCTTTGCTTCTTCTCCCAAGGAATCCTGGGCGCTCTGGTTTGGGAAGGGTGCTGAGATCTCTGTGTTCAAGGCCCCAGCACCCTTTCCAAACAGCAGTTTTCTCAGATTCTGGGAGGAATCCTTCTGTATCCCAAATAATTCCTTGGACTGGTCGGGCTCCAAGCTGCTGCTCCCAGTGCCCATTTCCACACTCCAAATGGCGTCTCAACAGAGCAGAAAGCAGGAATGTTTCTCTGCCGTTGCCGCTTCTAAGCTGTAAGCTCCTTGGGGGCACGGCCTGGATTTTCAAAACATTTCAGACTCTTACCATACTATGTACAATACCAGGTAGCTGTGCCCTAGTGACAGTTCAGCCTTGTGAATAAGCCTTCAAAAGTTACGAGCTTTCTAAATAAAGGCATTCTGGCTTGCTGGGATGTAGCAGAGGAGGGACTGAGACCTCCCTTTCTCTGCTGTGTTTCTGTGCAGGGGGCAGAGGGAGGCTTTCATCCATTAGCAGCCCCTGTGGTTCCTTTGCTGGGCACAAAGGAGGGCTGAGTGCTGGCCTTGCCCCTCTTCAATTGCCCCACACTCCTTTGCCCACATACAGTTCCTTTTCACCTATGTGTGCCGGGCAAGTTCTTAAATACAGTTATGCTAATCCCTTTGGGGGCTAAAGGAGCAGGGGGTTCTGGGGGTTCATTGGCATAATTCCCTCTGTATCCTGGGGCCCAGGGGTATAACAGACTTGGGCACAAAGAGTCCTGGCTGGCGGAATATGGCTGGCGTTAGGTATGTGATCAGACAAAACCTTATTATGTGCTTAGTAGCCCAAGGGTGTCGTCTGGCCGCAGCTCCTGTCACTCCTGACCGTTGGCCTCGCTGCCTGAGGCTGCTGGGGGTTGGGGTCTGCAGCAGGTTCGCCACCCTGATTCAGCCCTTCGTGCTTTGTTCTGACTGTTAAACTTGGAGTGAGTTGATGGGAGGGGGCAAACAAGAGAGGATAAGGTCACCAATGGGGCAGATAGCCTGATGAAGCTGCCCACCCCCTCTCCCCGCCCAACATGGGCTTGCCTGTGTCTTAAGCTGAATCATCACCTAACTGCCTGAGCAGGTGTCTTGCGCAACCAAGCAGAGCTATTGAGGTTGCCTGGAGATCTGTAGTGGAACTCCTGAGAGCTAGTGTGGTGGAGTGGTTAAGAGCAGTGGACCCGTAATCTGGTGAACTGGGTTCGATTCCCCGCTCCTCCACATGCAGCTGCTGGGTGACCTTGGGCCAGTCACACTTCTTTGAAGTCTCCCAGCCCCACTCACCTCACAGAGTGTTTGTTGTGGGGGAGGAAGGGAAAGGAGAATGTTAGCCGCTTTGAGACTCCTGAAGGGGAGTGAAAGGCGGGATATCAAATCCAAACTCTTCTTCTCTTCTTCCTGCTCTGTTCTGCTACAGCCAGGCTTCAAGAGCAGGCAAGTTCAAAGGGAAGCCCAGCTGGTAGCCATGCTGAGTCTTTTGGACGCTGTTTGGACAGCAAAAGCGGGCTCCCTGGGATGCCCCCTTGAGGGACTCCTGCTCCCTCTCAGACTGAGCCTAGTGTCACACAGGCAAGGCAGATGCAGACAGCCCACCCGCCTGCCCTCGTGCCCTGCAGTGCACACTCATGCCTTGCAGTGTGCCCACAGTCTGGCTGGTGTTCCTGGAGCGTGGCTTAAAACGATCAAAAGCTCTCAAGGCTTCCAAGAGAACTTTTCCCCCTGTGCCTCCAGATTGGGTTGGCCCCAGCCCAGGACTCTGCAGAAAGGATTCTGTGGAGAAGATGGTATCTTGATGATGCCTTAACAATAGGGAAAGGAGTCAGGGTTGGCGTGGCACGCAGGGCTCTGCAGCTCCTGCTCCAGCAGAATTCGGCAGCAGAGACCGAATGGGCAGGAGGCGCATCCCTAGGGGAGATGGCCTGGGGAGGGCTGGCTGGCACCTCTCTTGATCTCCACCACTTCATTGCGTGGGGCTCTGTGTCCTCCAGCCAACCTCTTGGTTGCTCATTCTGGCTTGGGCGCAAATAGCCAGCCTACAGGCAGGGGGGTTTGCGGCCCAGAAGCTGTAACTAGGGTGTCCCCTCCCCTTAGTGCTAGTTGCCCTATTGGTCATGAATGACCGAGCCGCCCTCCAGGTGTGCTTCCCATCATCTCTGGCCAACAGCCATCTTGGCTGGGGCTGATGGGAGCTGAAGTCCAGTGTCATCCAAAGGACCAGAGTTTAGCTAACTCAGCCTGCAGGGTCTGGGCAAATAAATGCTCTTGTGGGCTTTTTTTGGTGTTCCCTGTCTTTGAGGCGCATGTGAGGTTTGCCTTTGGACCCCCAAAACTCAGGTGTGCCTGCCTGTTTTGCCAGGCAGGCCCAAGAGGGCTGTGCATGCAAGAGCTCTTCCGGTCTGGACTAGTGGGTGTGCGAACAGAGCATTTTGTGACAGCGTTTCCTTCTGTCTCCTCCAGTGCAAATGCTGAGAAATGGCCCATGAGAACCACGGCAGCTCTGGGGAAGAAGCTGCTCTGATGAGCCACTCTCCCAGCACCTCCCACCAGAACCAGCCCAGCTCCCCCAAACCTGTCCGGCAGGTCCAGGATTTGCCAGGTACTTGTTTTGTTTTTGAATTTTCATTCACTTTTTACAATACAACATTATAAAAAACACCAATTACATATCCAAGTAAATAGATTCCTTCAAATCTTGGGACTTCCACCCTCCCCTTCCCTGGAGTCCCATTTTGATCATATAACGCTGCATCTTCTCCAAACTCTCTTCTATCAATCCATATTTTCCATGATGATTGTTACACTACAAGTGAAATCAAATCCTGCCCATGTTTCCATCTGTTTACAGTGGCCTCTGATTTGCCAGGTTCTTGTTCGCTGTTAGGAGAGCCCCGCGTGGCGCAGGGTTGGGGGGGGGGGCAGAAAGGAAGGAAGCTGCATGTGGGCGCCCACCCCCCGCTCCCCCAGCCAAGCCTTCCTGACCCATAGCTCTAGGGATGCAGCCTGTGCTGGATGGGGTCGCACTCCCCATTGCGAGGACACAAGTTTGCCGCTTGGGCCGGCTCCAGGATTCAGCCCTCAGGTTTGTGTTGAGGCCAGGAGTGCATGTGCACAGGTGAAGCCAGGCTGCCAGCTGCCCTGAAATGGCCACCGTGAGACACGCCTTTGTGGCGTCCCTTTTGGATTGCTATAACGTGCTCCGTGTGAGGTTGCCTTTGAAAAGGGCTCAGAAACTTCCAGCTGGCTCAAAGAGCTGCAACCAGATTGCTGACCAGGGCTAGTTATAGGGAGCAGACGCCTCCCTTGCTAGAGCAGAACCACCGGCCTGTTTCCAGGCACAATTCAAAGTGCTCGTTATGACCTATCAAGCCCTGCATGGCTTTGGTCCAGGCCAGCTGAGAGACTTCATTCTCCCATATGAACCTGCCTGGGACCCAGGATCTTCAGGAGAGGCCACTTCTCTCCGTCCCCCCTTGGTGGGGACACGGGAGGGGGCCTTCTCCGTGGCGACTGAGCCAAGATTCTGGGACTCCCGGGAGAAGCTAGACCAGCTCCCTCTTTGCTGTCCCTCTGCTGGAAGGTGAAGACCTCCTTGTTCCAAAAGGCTTTGGGGGACTGCCTTCTTTTTAATGAAAGGCCTGGTGCCATGCTGTTTTTATCGCAATTATTTGTACGTTTTAAACAGATTTCATGCATGTATATAGTTCCATTAACGTATAATTATTTTTTATTTATTGCTTTTTAGCGATTCTTGGTTTTTTACCTGTAAGCAGCCTTGAGTCCCGGGGTATAAATGAATATATAACAATAGTGATAACAGCTCTTCTTCTGCTGTCCCTCAGATGAGCTGGTGCAGGCCGGCTGGGAGAAGTGCTGGAGCAAGCGGGAGAGCCGCCCCTACTACTTCAACCGCTTCACCAACCAGTCGCTCTGGGAGATGCCGCTTTTGGGGCAGCACGACGTCATTGTGAGTTGTCTGTCCAGCGGGCGGAGAGGGGAGTCCACAGCCAGTGGGAGGCCTGGCGCCTGGAGGCTTTCGAAAAAGGAGAGCTGCCTTCATGGGGCATGGGGGGTGGAGGGCTCCTGGTGCCCTAACTCTTCTCTTTCTGGGCTTTCTAGTCGGACCCTCTGGGCCTGAACGCCACCCCGATGCCTGCAGAAGGGGCAGTTGGCGATGCGGCTGCTGCAGCTACTGCTGCTGCTGCTGCTGCCGCTGCTGCCGCCGCCGCCGCCACTCCTGAAAACAAGATGCGAAAGCGGAGACTCTCTGAGGAGGTTCAGCCCAGCGGCAACAGCGTGAAGAAGCCCAAGGTGGGCACCGAAGGCTCCCCAGGTGTGGGGGGAGTTTGCCTTTGGGGAGTCAGTACAGAGGCTTAAAGCAGATTTCCGCTTGGCCAGACTTCTCTTCAGAAATGCATCACCGGGCAGAGTCCACAAGGGCCTCCATTAACACACAGCCCGTAAAGGAAAAGGGCATCATCCTGGCTCTTGATACTCCCGGCAGCCCCCTCCTGACACCCCAGGACCTCCCCCCCCCCCCATGCAACCTTCCAAGTCCATGGAAACACTTACTCAACCCAAGCCTTTTTGCTGTACACGCAGAGCCCTCCCTGCATCTTATCTGGAGCTGCTTTTCATGCTTCTAACACTCTGCCTTAGGCTCCTCCTAAACCGGTTCCTGCCAGTTTTGTGGCCAGGCCGCACTTCTGCCTTCCTGATAATGGGTTGGGCAGAATTTCCACACCAGTCAAACTGAAGCTTGAACGGCGTTTCTCCCCTAGGTGGCAGGCAGGGCTGCTTCTGTTTCTTGCAGAAACTTCTGAAGAAACTTTCTTGCAGAAACTTTCAGAGCAGAGGGAACCAGGCCAAATGGGTGTGGCATGTTCCCCGGAAACTGGGGCTGGCTGGCTGGCTGTTCAACTTCTTGGCAGGAAGCAGCTGTCTGCAGACACGTCTCCCTGTGGGTTGAAGTCGTCAGGGGCAACTGGGCGTCCCTGGCGTGAGCACCTCCTCTTCTTAATATTTATTGGTATCCAAATTGACCGGGTGCCTTTTTCTCCCTTATTGTCCTGCCCTTATCTTATTCCTTGTGGGAGGAGCCAAGAGATCTCTGGTAGCAATTTTGATTCAGTTCCGTCCCTTGCAAGAAGAGGAGAGATGGGTGTTGCCCTGGTCCGCCTGGCCTTGGCGCTGCCCCCTCTCCCAACGTGACCTGGCGTTTCTCACTTTCAGGTGGATGTCCCGGCAAACGCCCCTACTCAGCCAACACCCAACTCCTCCAACGCCCCTGGGGCGGCTCTGCTGAAGATGTTTGGTGTCTCTCCTGAAGACAAGCAGGCGGCTCTTTTGCGACCCACCGAGTGAGTCGCGTCCGCCTGCTCTGCCCCTGGAGGGCACTGGCGTGGAGGTGGGCTCTGGGCAAGGGACTTGGGTGCTGCTGAGCCCCACCCACAGCGACCAGGCAGTTCACAGCCTGCGGTTCTCCCCCCCCCCCTGCAGAGTGTACTGGGACTTGGACATCCAGACCAACGCCGTGATCAAGCAGAGGGCGCCCTCGGAGGTGCTGAGCCCCCACCCGGAAGTGGAGCTCCTCCGGTCCCAGCTGATGCTGAAGCTGCGCCAGCACTACCGGGAGCTCTGCCAGCAGCGAGAGGGTGAGTTCTGCCTGCAAGCTTCCCGCCCCCTTTTCCCTAGACGCCTGCCCCGTGCTGGGCGCTTCTTCCCAGAGCCCACAGCCTCCCTCCCTCCCCTCCCCAGGGATCGAACCTCCGCGGGAATCCTTCAACCGCTGGATGCTGGAGCGGAAGGTGGTGGACAGAGGGACGGATCCTTTGCTGCCGAGCAACTGTGAACCGGTCGTGTCTCCTTCCATGTTCAGAGAAATCATGAATGACATTCCCATCAGGTACTGCTGGCAGGTGGTGCTCCTAAGGTGGCCCCTGGGAGTCTCCCCCAAATTCTTAGTTAGGCAAAGGCCAGTTGCTGAAAATCGAAGGAGGGGAGAGTTGCTGTCTTGCTCAGCTCCTGCATCTAGGCCAGGCGGGCCGTTGGCCTGATCCAGTCGGCTCTACTTGGGGCATTTGTGCTCCGGGGGTCCCTGCCCCTGTCTTCGCAGCAGTGGCTCTCTGGGGTTGGACTCCCAGGGACTCTCCTTCCTCGGAGGTCTTCACGCAGAGGTTGGCTGGCCCCCTGCCTGGGATTCTTTATCTGTTGTTCCTGCGTTGCAGGGGTTGGGCTAGATGACCCTTGGGGTCCCTTCCAGCTCTCCAATTCTGTGATTCCACCTTCTTACCTGTCCTGCAGATTGTCCCGCATCAAGTTCCGGGAGGAAGCCAAGCGGCTGCTCTTCAAATACGCTGAGGCTGCAAAGAGGCTCATTGAGTCCAGGTGGGAACTTTGGCATTTCTGTCCTTGTTGTCGCTCGGGGAGTAGGAAGCTCAAGAGGGCAAGAGGGGGCGGGGGCCAGGGTCTGGCGGGCTTGCAAAAATCAGTGCAAAATGGGGAGGCTCTGTGTGTGTGTGTGAAGGAAAGCAAGCAGCGCGATTAAAAGGAAGGAGAGTCAGGCCACTCACCAGAAACGGTGCGGTGGAGGAAGGTTGTGAGGAAAAGGGAAGTGGCCAAAAGGCGGAGCACTGAGAGGGAGAGAGCAGGATGTGTTTAAAGCTGTTGCTGAGTCCTTGTTCAGTTTTAAAGGCGGGGAGAAGAGTTAGGTGCTCTGTTGGCCCAGGGTTCAGGCATGTTGCCCTCTGTGTACTGCAGGAGCGCCTCCCCAGACAGCAGGAAGGTGGTGAAGTGGAACGTGGAGGACACCTTCAGCTGGCTGCGACGGGACCACTCCGCCTCAAAGGAAGACTACATGGTCAGTTGCCTTTTGCAGGGGCAGAGCCCCCTCTGGGTATGTGTGTCCCCCTGTCTGCGCCTGGGGGCACTCCAGCATGTGTAACAGCCCTCCCCCCCCCCCCAGGACCGCCTGGAGCACCTGCGCAAGCAGTGTGGGCCCCACGTGTCGGCAGCAGCCAAGGACTCGGTGGAGGGCATTTGCAGTAAGATCTACCACATCTCTCTGGAGTACGTCAAGCGCATTCGTGAGAAGCACCTGGCCATCCTCAAGGAGCACAACATCTCTGGTAGGCGCAAGCAAGAGGAAACGTGAGCCCGGGTGGTGTCGTTGTCGAGAGCGTTGGATTCAAATCCCGTACTTGGCCCTGAATCTCACCGGGTCACCTTGAGCCAGTCGCAGTCCCTTAGCCTGTCCTCCCTTGCAGGGCTGGTGCTGCTGTGAAGATTAAGTAAGGAGAGGGAGAGCCATGTGTGACCCCTTGCGCTCCTTGGTGGGGTAAACAATAACAGCAAATCCGTCCTAGATCCATCAGCCGCTTACCCTGGCTGAGGCTGCAGACTCCCGGCCGCTTTTTGTGTTGGGGGAACGGGGTCAGGGGCACTTGGACTGGGGTGGGAGCTGCCCCTCGCCCTGCTTCCGCCAGCCGGTGTGGGCGTGGCCTGGGTGGCCCTAACTCCTCCCCTCCACCTGCAGCGGAGGCAGAGACTCCAGAGGTGCAGGACCGGCTCGTCTACTGCTACCCGGTGAGGCTGGCCGCCCCTTCCCCCCCGCTGCCAAACGTGGAGATCCACGTGGAGAACAACGTGGTGTGCGTCCGCTACAAGGGAGAGATGGTGAAAGTCAGCCGCAGCTACTTCAGCAAGCTGGTAGGTGGCAGCAGGGAGAGGAGAGTGAGACGGGGGAGGGCAGGGTCAGGCCACCCACCCACACCCCTTGCATCCCGGCATCACCTTCTCCCCCTCTGCTCTTCCTCAGTGGCTGCTTTATCGGTACAGCTGCATCGACGACTCGGCCTTTGAGCGCTTTCTGCCGAGAGTGTGGTGCCTCCTCCGCAGATACCAGGTGTGCCTTGCCCTGCTGAGCTTGGGCTGACGGGGGCAGGCGGGGGGCTGGCTGTCCCTCCAGGCTGGTGAGCCAGGTGTCCCCTCAGTCGGCTGAGGAGCTTCCCTGGGCAGATGCCTGTGACCCTGGCGAGACCACCGGGCCCTGGGCTCTTGCGGGGCTTAGGGGCTCGGAGCAGGTGGCTCGGGGTTTCACTTTAAGGGCGATCCAGTAATGAACACTCTCCTTTGCTCTCCCCCCAGATGATGTTTGGCACCGGGCTCTACGAGGGGACCGGCCTGCAGGGGGCGCTCCCGGTCCACATCTTCGAAGCCCTGCACAAGCTCTTTGGCGTGAGCTTTGAGTGCTTTGCCTCCCCCTTGAACTGCTACTTCAAGCAGTATTGCTCGGCCTTTCTGGACACAGACGGCTACTTCGGCTCGAGGGGGTGAGTGCCAGAAGGGGGCTGGCGGGAGCCCAAAGAGGCTTAGGGTGCCCTAAGGGGGAGAGGAGGAGGAGGAGGAGGAAGGACAGACAGGGGTCTCTGCCTGCTGTGTTAGACTGAGGTCACCTGTGGCTTTGGGCGTGGGTTGGGGGGTTCGGTATACCTTCCCCCAAGTTCTTTCTGCCTCCCCTTCCCTCACGGGCCCTGCTGCATCTTTCTCCTTCAGTCCCTGCCTGGATTTCTTCCCCATCAGTGGCTCGTTTGAGGCAAACCCTCCGTTCTGTGAGGAGCTGATGGATGCCATGGTGTCCCACTTTGAGGTATGCTCCCCCCTCCCCCCTTGGGGGTGTTGCTTTGCTGCAAGGTCCCATTGCCTCCCTGGTCCGTCCTTCTGGCTTCACTGTCGGGTGGGGTCTTCCTTTCTCCCCCCGCCCCACACATCTGGAGCGCCACTCGCACCTTGCCCACGTGGCTGAGGGTGCTTGTTCTTCTCCGCTGCCTTAGAAGCTGCTGGAGGCCTCCAATGAGCCCCTGTCCTTCATCGTCTTCATCCCAGAGTGGCGGGATCCTCCCACGCCAGCCCTCACGCGCATGGAGCAGAGCCGGTTCAAGCGCCACCAGCTCATTCTGCCCGCCTTCGACCACGAGTATCGCAGCGGCTCCCAGCATGTCTGCAAAAAGTAAGCTGAGAGCCCCAAACCTGCCCCTTCTTTCTCCCCTGCCCCCGTCACCCAGATGCGGTGAGTGATCAGAGAACAAAAAGGAATGCAACCTCTTTAGCAGAAGAAATGCAAACCGGCAGTAGAGGATCTGAAAAGAATTCCAGGAGCACATTGCTAAAAACATAGAAGACCAGCAACAAAACAATCCTTTAAAGACCTTAGTATCAGGAGGCTCGTCAAGGTGGTGGTTTAGACCTTTGGAAGAAAGGCCACTGAAGGGAGCAGAAGTAGCTTGCAGAGAAGCCTTCTTTGCACCTGTCTTCCCTGCCGAATCTGCAGGCCTGACTCCTGCCCCTGAGCCTAACCTTCACAGCAAGGGAGTCGTGAGGTGGCAGAGAGTTCTTAACTCAAGTGTGAAATCGCTGCTCTTCTAACAACTATGTAACTTGTCCCCTAAGATCGGCCTCTGTGGCTGAGGACTAATGAGTTACCAATGCCACACCTTTTTTAAAGGGGTTGCAAAGAGGGGGAATCTGGTAAATTAGGGGCTAGTTAGCTTTACATCTGTTTTGGAGAATCTGGTGGAAAGCGTTAAAGGTGGAATTGCCAAGCATACGGAAGAACAAGCCTGGCTGAAGAAGAATGAGCATGGCTTCTCCAAGGGCAAGGCTTCTCTCACTAACCTATTGGAATCGTTCAAAACTGTCAGCAGGCCTGTAAACAGAGGCGATCCAGATTGCATAGTGTACTTGCACTTTGAGGAAGCTTTTGACAAAGTGCCTCTTTGCTAATAGTTGTTGTTGTTTTACTTATACCCTGCCTCTCTCGCTGGGTTTCCCCAGCCACTCTGGGCGGCTCTCAACAGAATTAAAAGCCCAGTAAAACATCATGCATTAGAAACTTCCCTAAACAGGGCTCAGAAGTCATAGAATACCAGGCAAAGTCGGCTTGTTAACCCACAGAAAGCAGAGAGCAGGGGATTTTGAGCACTTCCAAGCTGCAGGCTACTATAGCAAATGTGGGCTCTTTTCGGGGGTGCTTCACCCAGCACCTCTTCTCTTCCCTGAGGTGAAGGCGCTGGCTGCCCCCGCCAGTTGGGCACCGACAGAAGGAGGAGCCCCTGTCTAGTCTGGCATCTCTCCTCCAGCCTTGTCACCTGAGATCCCTTTCACAGCAGGTTTGAGGGACTGAACTGGACGCTCTCCATGCAAAACGGGGAGTAGTGAATCTGTGAGGCCAAGCTGCATCTCCCTGGCTGTTGGCCGGGGCTGATGGGAGCTGGAGTCCAGCTCTGTGTCCCTGTTCTGTGCATTAGGACCGGGGGTGGGCCCTCGTCTCCTCCGAGGGGCAGCTCTGACCGCCTGTCTTCTCTTCCAGGGAGGAGATGTACTACAAAGCTGTGCACAACACCGCTGTCCTCTTCCTGCAAAACAACTCCGGCTTCGCCAAGTGGGAGCCCAACGCAGAGCGACTGCAGGAGCTCGTCACGGCCTATAAGCACTCGGGGCGGACCCTGGCTTCGTCTGCCTCCTCCTCCTCCTCCTCGTCTTCCTCTTCAGCTTCAGAGAAGGAGCGAGAGACAGTTCAGGACCAGAGCACCAGCCGGGAGACAACCCCGAACTAGCACACTCCTGGCTGGGCTGATGGGCAGCGGCGGTGGGAGAGGACTCTGCTCCCAAGGGAGGGCGAGGGGGCTGGCCCCACAGTGCTGGAGGCGGGGATCAGCTCCTCCGCAACGTCTGCCTTCCTCTCCAGCCCCGCAGGCCCTTCCTCCTCCCTCCCTGGGGGGCGTTCCCCCGCCCCCATATGCTCCACGCAGCGGCAGGACCGGCTCCTGGCCTCCTTGAGGTGTCCTGGGCGAGGAGGTGCCTGCCGCCCACGTCGTCGCTCCCCCACGGATCCCAGGTGGGACGGACAGCGGGGTGAGGGTCTGGCTGTTGGAGGCCAAGGGGTGGCCCAGTGCTGCAGCCGGAGGTGGGCAGTCTTCCGCGAGGGGAAAGGAGCACGAACAGAGGGAAGATGGTGGCGCCGCGCCCTGCGGTGTCCTTTGCGCTGCTCCAGCCGTGTGTCTATACTGTAAATACCTGTCCATGTGGCGACTCCGAAAGGCCATGCCGCCGCCGCCCCCCCTTCCTCTTCCTCCCCAGCTGTACCAGTTGTGTGTTTTCACCGAAGCTCTTTACTGTAACCTGTGGGGCAAGGCCGCCCCCCGTTGTGTGTGTACAGAGGTCTTGGCTGCCATTTTTGTAGTCGTCGCAGTTTTTATCCGAGGCTCCGGGCTTCCTTGGAGACCAGCAGAGGGGTTTTGTGTTTTTTAAAGGATTTTAATTTAACAGTGCTAACCATTTTATTACTTTTATCAAAAGAGCAAAGGAAAAGTCTATTTTTGATTTTGTTTCCCAGTTCTTAGGAACATTAAAACCAGCATTACGGTGCCCCCCCAGGCCTTGGCTGCTTTTCCTATGTTAGGTTGAGTTCGGGAAAGGTAGCTCACAAGGTGCTGATCCTGTAGGGTTGAAACCATGGGAAGCTTGGAAGAGGTAAAGGTGTGTCTTGTGCCTGCTAGATGAGAGGACACGCTGTGTGTGTGTGTGTGTAAAAGGGGGGGGGGTGCCTCTTGTTCTTCCTGCTCCTCCTGCTCAGCTGATGTGCAGGACTTGCTCTGATGCTGCAGAAAAGATAAGGGTGTGTGGATGTTGGTGTAACTGACACTAACACCCTAAGTGGCTCAATACACAACATCCCTTTCGGTCCAGAGACTGGGATCTCTTTCACATGCAAAGGTTGTTCATGTCTCCTCCTCTGCTCAGCTTCTGCACCAGCAGCTGCATCCAGCAGCAATAAGTTTGGGAAGGTTTAGTTCTGTTTAGTTCTGTTTTTTGTTTGAACCATTGAAACCTGTTAGTGGGCAGCCACTCAAGCCCTGCTTGGCGCTTGCTAGACGGAAGACTTGTTGACTGCAAACATAATCCAGGCCTGCAATGATTTTAAGAGCAAATGTCAAGCTCTGGGCCTTGTGACAGTCTTGAGCAGTTGGGTGCTTCCCTCTGAAGGCGTGCCCTGACTCTTGGCCTGCTTTTGCAAGGCGGCAAATTCTTCTTTTCAGCCAGCTGCTCCCTGGATATGAAAGAACCCTGCCTCTCCCCCCACCCGCAAGTGCTGGAAATAGCATCCTGGCTGCCCAGAAGTGCTTCAGGGCAGGGGGGGGTTTAAAGCCTCCCTTCCCACCCCTGTCACTTTGGTGTACTCCTAGTATCATAGAATCGTGGAGTTGGGCCTCTGAGGGTCATCTAGCCCAACCCCCTGCAATGCAGGAATCTCAACTGAAGCATCAAGACAGATGGCCATCCAACTTCTGCTTTATTTTCATTTTTCTTAATAGTTTTTATTAAACTATACATTTTTATATTCAACACAATCATCATTATTACAAAAAACCATATGCAAATCCAGGTCTCCCCCCAACCACTGTCTTCCCTCAACTTCTGGTTCTCTAAATATTTGTTTCTTCTGCTTATTTTGTTCTATTTTAATTTGTAATCTTTTAGCTAAATATTGCATTCACATCATTTTTATTTTATTTTTTCATTAAAAAATTTTGGATATAAGAAAAAAATGAAAAATAAACATACAGAATAATAAACAATTAAAAACACACATTAATTTTCAATGACATAACTTCCATACCCTTATTTCCTCCGACCTCCTCATACTTCCCTTCTTTGTATTCCAGTTCAATTTGTTAGTTCAGCAAATCCTTACCATTAAACTTTTACCCATTTATAATCCTTTTTTCATGTCTCCTAAAGCATTACAGCTGGAAACCACTTAGTTTCTATCCAACATCTTTCTAACATTCATTCATTTTACAATATTTCTTTAAATAGTCCTTAAATTTCTTTCAGTCTTCTTTCACCGACTCTTCTCCCTGGTCTCGGTGCATTCACATCATTTTTATACCGTATTTCCCAAATTACATCTTACGCTTTATTATTTTCCCAATTATTGCCTCTTTTATGCTTGTTTTCTTAGTTGTGAGGGCTTAGTTAAACCCTGCTAGTGAGTCTACTTCTTTACAATGTTTTTGTAGGTACATCATAAATTGTTCCCAGTCTTTTTCAAAATCTCTATTGTCTTTGTCTATTGTTTTCCAGTAAGCTTCGCCATTTCAGCATAATCCATCAGTTTTACTTGCCATTCTTCTTTTGTTGGTATCTTGTCATCCTTCCATTTTTGGGCTAGTAATATCCTAGCCGTTGTTGTAGCATACGTGAATGGTTTCTTCCACTCTTTTGGCAAGTCTTGACCTGTAATGCCTAGCAAGAAAGCTTCTGGTCTTTTAACAAAAGTTATCTTAAACTTTTTTCATTTCATTGTAAATCGTTTCCCAATAGCTTTTGATTGCAAGTCCACCACTTGTGATAAAACGCGCCTTCCTTCTCTTTGCACTTCCAACACTTATTGGAGCTTGTTCTATACATTTTTGCCATTTTTGCAGGAGTAATATACCATCTATACATCATTTTCATGTAATTCTCTTTAAGAGCTATACAATCAGTGAATTTTAACTTCAGTTTCCATACTTTCCCCCAATCTTCCATTTGTAAGTTATGTTCTAAATCTTGAGCCCATTTAATCATTACACAGTTAACCTCTTCATCTTTGGTTTCCCACTCTTAACAGTGGTCTATACATCTTCTTCAGTGTTTTTGTGTTATAGTTTCTCTTTGAAATCTGAATAAAGTATAGCTAAACCCTTTCTTACTATCATCTTTAAATATCTAATTCAATTGATAATACTGCAGACAATCATTTACATATTCTTGAATATCCTCAAGCTCTTCCAATTTTAATTTCCCTTCTGTTTCTATTAAAATATCTCTATATGCAGGCCATTTTTCTTTCCTGTTTACTTTCCTTATTGATGTTGCTTCCATTGGTCACCGCCACCACGGGGTCTTCTGTTCCGATAGATCTTTACATCTTTCCCAAACCTTTAAAAGTGATCTCCTAACTATATGGTTATAAAATCCTTTATGTACTTCCCCTTTGTCACACCACAAATACGCATGCCATCCAACTTCAGCTTTGAAACCTCCAAGGAAGGAGAGTCCACCTTCTGAGGGAGTCCGTTCCACTGTCCAGCAGCTCTTACTGTCGGAAAGTTCTTCCTGATGTTGAGTCGCAATCTCCTTTCTTGTAAGTTGAAGCCATGGGTTCATGTCTTCTCCTCCGGAGCAGAAGAGAAGAAGCTTGCTCCGCATGTGGGATAGTGGGGAGGTGGTGAAAAGGAGCCACGAGGTCTTCTGAAGATGCGGGAAGTAATTTCCTGTTGAGTTTATGGCGGTGGTGCTTCCTCTGTGTGGCAGCCCTTAAGATACTTGAAGGCGAACCTCATGCCTCTCAGTGTCTTCCAGGCTAAACATGCCCACCTCCCTCAACTGCTCCTTATCAAGCATACTTTCCAGACCCCTTTACCATCTTGCTTGCCCTCCTCTTCATACATTCCAGCTTGTCAATATCCTTGTTAAATTGTGATGCCCTGAAGTGGATCCCTTCCAGCTCTTAACCATTCTATGATCCTAAGTGGGCACAAAACTCTGAGGACGGGGGCCTGACCAAGGCAAAATGGTTAAGTCCAGTCCAAGGCAACTACGGGGTTGCGGCGCTCATCTCACTTTCAGGCCGAGGGAGCCAGCGGTTGTCCACAGACAGCTTTCCGGGTCATGGTGCCAGCAGGACTTTACTTCTTCTGGCGCAACAGGGCACCATGACGGAAACCAGAGCGCACAGAAATGCCGTTTAGCTTCCCGCTGCAGCAGTACCTATTTATCTATTTGTGCTGGTATGATTTCAAACAGAGCAGTCCAGACCACAGCATAGCTGTCAACGTTTCCATTTTTTAAAGGGAAATTCCCTTATTCCGAATAAGATTCCTCGCAAGGAAAGGGAAAAGTTGACAGCTATGGACCACGATTGCTGCAGTTCTAGCGCAACCTTGGTCTGCCCAGCTGTGCCTTCGTGTGGAGTCTCACTGAATTGCTTATCGCATCCTTTCTCCAGAGACATCACAACAGTCTGAGCTTATTCTGACTTCATGAAAACCTAGAGGGGGAGAGACTGGCCAAAGGCCGTGTCTGGTGGGCCTGTGCCCAGCTTCCGCATCCCCTGTGCCACCCTTGCCCCTTCCCCTAGGATTGATTGAGGCCACCCAAGGGTCATCTAGCCCAACCCCTTGCAATGCAGGCATCACAGCTGAAGAATCCCCATCAAGTGGCCCCCCAACCTCTGCTGAGAAACCTCCAAGAAATGGGGAATCTACCGGCTTCTGAGGGAGTCGGTTTCACTATGGGGAGGAGCACGGAGTGTGCCTGAAGTGTAATTCGGTATAAATCAAGTAAATAAAAAGCAAGGGTCGCCATCCAGTTTTGTTTGGTGTGGAAGTTGCAGGCCACATAGGAAAAAATAATTTTGTTTTCTTATATCACCTATATTTAAGAATTCTAGGGTGTAAACGGAATGCAACCATGATTGTGCATATGTGTGGCCTAATTCCACAGGCTGCAGAAATGTAAGTTCATGTGCACCTCTGCTTCCATTTTATTTTTAAAGCAGGTTACTAGTCCTTAGTATGCCTGCAGAAACATGTCAGATGGGTGGTGAAACCTGCCGGAGCTTCAGAACCCAGAGACGTGCCTGAATAATAAATACTGGGGGTGGTGGAGTGAGCAGTGCAGCCTCCTTCCTCCATGACTAACCAAAGTATACCAAATGCCAGAAACTGGAATAAATTATGGAAAATAAGAAATGACGCAAGCGGGAAATGACGCAAGTGCAGAATTGTTTTGTTTTGCGAAGGGTCCTCGCATCCCTCCATGAAACATCAATGGGTTTGCTGCTGCACATGGAGGATGGAGAGGTAGCCAGTGTTTGCCTTCATAGGGTTGCTCCCTGGTCAGTTGGCAAGTGACCTCAAGACCTGCCTCTGGCCCATTTTCACTGAGAAAGCTAATGGTGGTTGGCTGACAGTTGTGCCATCCTTCTCTGGAGGCCCAGAAGCACCTCGTCATCTTTGCTACGTCTCTCTTGCTACCTTGGGTATGTGAAGGGCTCCCTCTTGTCCAGCCTGAGTTGCCATCTTCCCAATTTCATTTGAGCAAAACTCCCTGAACCCACCCTTCCTTAATTTTATATCTCTCGGGCACTTCTGGACAGATTTGCTCCCACAAGTCTGTAGTGGAGAACTTCCTGGCTTGTTGGTTTGGTTATTTTATTCTCCATCTACCGCATTTTTCGCTCCATAAGACGCACTCCCCCCCCCAAAAAAAAGTAAGGGGAAATGTCTGTGCATCTTATGGAGCAAATGTGTGGTCCCTGGTGCCGAATTGCCCAGGGGTGAAAAGCAGATCGTGCTTCTTTTTTTTTTTTTTAGAAAGCGGGAAGGGGGTGTTGAAAGGAAGCAGCTGATCAGCAAGTGATCAGGAGGGAGATAAGGGACACTAGCGATAAAGGAGGCTGCCTGAGAGGGAGGAGGTAAATGCCCATGGATCAGGATCTCAGCATTGGGTCACCCCAAATTCACCATCAGATCACATAGCATGTCCATGGCTACAGCCTACACCACAAAAATCACACATCCACTGTTTCGTGGGCCCCAATGGCGCAAAAATGTGGTTACAAAGCACGGGTCCACATGGATCCTCAGGATTTTTGCATTGGGTTACCCTAAACTCACAGTCAAATCACATGTCAGTGGCCACAGCTTGAACCACAAAAATCATACATCCACTGCTGTTTCGTTCAGAATATTTTTTTTCTTGTTTTCCTCTTCTAAAAACTAGGTGCGTCTTATGGTCAGGTGCTTCTTATGGAGTGAAAAATACGGTGTTTTCTGCTTCCCTTCCAAGGTTCCTTGCATGCTTCCTCACTCCAGTTTCCTTTCCTCATGGCAACCCTGCGAGGAGGGGTGGCCTGTCCTGTTGGCTACTGGAGGTGAAACAAATGTGCTGCCCCTTGCCCCCCTTCCGCCACTGGTGGAATGCCCCCTTGCATTCGGCAAGAGCTGGGGTGCCGCCTCTTTCACTTCGGCCGCATGAGACCGGTGCTTCACCCTGCCTAATCAGTGGGCCAGCTCTGCTGTGAGACTGGTGGGGACAGGGCCAAGGTCACCCAAGTGAGGACTTTAACTCTGGTCTTCCTGACCCAACACATCCTAACTGCTACTTCCCACTAACTCTCAAAACCAAATCGCCCACATATCTCTATTTTGATTTACTCTGTGTGTGCTTGTAGGTACAGACAAATGGATTGTGGCACCTATTGTACAGTGGTACCTCGGGTTACATATGCTTCAGGATACAGACTCCGCTAACCCAGAAATAGTACCTCGGGTTAAGAACTTTGCTTCAGGATGAGAACAGAAATCGCGCAGCGGCAGCAGGAGACCCCATTAGCTAAAGTGGTGCTTCAGGTTCAGAACAGTTTCAGGTTAAGAATGGACCTCTGGAACGAATTAAGTATGTAACCAGAGGTACCGCTGTACCTTGAAAGCAATGGATGTAAGTTGCCGTGACTATTGGCTTCAATAGATTGACGGAGCAATCCGAAAGAGGTCTGATAGGAAGCAAGTCCTGTTGAATTCAATGGGGCCTAATCCCAGGTAAGTAGCATGTGGCTTGCAACCTTAGATGCTCCCTTTAATTGGCAAGGCCAAGACTGAGATTAGAGGGGGGGGGGTGTGCAATCTTGAATAATAATGAGAGAAGGTGCTGGTTTTTTTTGGGAGGGGGGTATTTTCTCTGGCGTCTTCAGGCGTCCTCTTCCACCAACCAACCCCTTTCCGTGGGTCTCCCACCTTTCCTCCGAGGCGCACCGGAGGGCGCCCGTGGCTCGCTCCCCCGACCTGCAATATTTTCTGCACCAGCCAACCAGGTAGGGCAGGCAGTGAGTGGCCCAAGGCCCCCCAGGAGCACAACGGGGGGCAGTGCCACCATGGCACCATTGTCACCACGGCGAAGCGGGGCAGCGCCCTGCGAAGGATGCGCAAGGCCGCGGCCGCAACTTCTGCGTCGCCTCTCCCCTCCCCAAGCAACTTGGGGGCCTCTGGGGGAAAGGATGGGGTGCGCTGGGTCGGCGGGACCCCCAGCTGTGCTGCTGAGTGGGGGGGGGCCTTGATCCCAGCATATCCGCGGAGCTGGGGGTGGAATCAGGCCGTACATCCGGGGTGGGGGAAGCGGGGAGGGCGCCTGAGCCTGCCCAGCCATCAACATCCTCTCCATCTCCTCCTCCTCCTCCTGCATCCCGGCTCTGTTGCCATGGCAACGGCCAGGCGGTGGCTGCCGGCGGCCCGCGCGAGCGTCTGCCCGGGGCTGCAGCAGGAGCCGGAGCCGGAGCGGGCAGCGCCTCTCTGGGAGGCCGGCGGGACCCCCCCGGGCGGGACGACCCACGCCCGCCCCTCCGCGCACCAGGTAGGGAGAGGGATGGGTTCCCTTGAGCTCCGGGGGAGGAGGGGGGCGAGGAAGGACTCCACCCGGGGCTGCCTGGGGCCCGGCCCGGCTCTCCCAGCAGCGGTACCGACGGTGCGGGGGGGGGGGCGCGATCTGGGCGAGGGGGGTCCCCGAAGCCAGCAGCTGGGCAAGGCAGGAGAGAATCCCCCCTCCTCAACCCCGGGAGCAAGGGCAGCAAGCTTCTCACAAGGTTGCATGGATGGTGGGGGGTTTTGCGGGGGGGGGGGTCCTCTGTTCTGAACAGCGCTCGGCCCTCCCTGAGCGCGCTGGCTGGGGCTGAGGATGGGAGCTGGAGCCCAGGCACGTCTGGAGGGCCACAGGTGCTCCCCCCCCGTTCTTGGCAGCAGGTGAGGCGCTCTGCTTCTCAGCCAGCCTGCGCGCAATTGCGCGCCTGTGCCCATAGGCCAGATGCGTCCCGCTCAGCAGCCCAGCCAAGACGGGGGGACGGGGGGGGGGGCTCAGGCCATTGCTGGACGCCCAGCCCCAGGAGGCCGTGGGGCTCAGCAACCTTTCCAAGGGTGTTAGGCGGATTCAGGGAGGAGGAGGAGGAAGACGAGAGGGCTCTCGATGGCGCCTCGCCAGGATGGCTCTGCCTTGTCTCCCCAGTGGAGGCCAGAATACCAGTTGCTGGAAGCCACAGGAGGGGAGAATGTGGCTCTTGCATTGGAATCCATCTAGTTGGCCCCAGTGAGAAGAGGGTTGGGGACTAGATGGGCCCCGCTTTGGCCTGATCCTGCAGGCTCTTTTTATGGCCTCCTGAGACAGCGCCCTGGTGACCAGGCAGGAGTCTGGATGTGACCCAGCCAAACTAGCGATGGGAAGGCCCAGCAGTAGAGACAAACCGGGGAAATGAATAATATATTTCCACTTCAGAATATGCATACCTTCCCAGAGTTTCTTCAAGGGGAGAAAGGGAAATTTTCCTTCTTATTTATTTATTGTAGTGTATTGACACTCCACATTTTACTCCAAGGAGGTCAAGGTGACGCACAGCTCCCCCCCCCCCCCGGCCTCCTAGTCTAATCCCCCCAACAACCCTCTGGGGTAGGTTAGGCTGAGGCAGCGACTGGCCCCCAAGGTCACCCAGTGGGCTTCATTTCCGAATGGGAGATTTGAACCCTGATCTTAGTCTGACACTGTAACTATTATTTTTGTTTTTTTTAAAGAATATCTTATGGTGCCATTTCCTCCATTTTTTAAAAAAGCAATGTTTTGATATAATAATGCTGCAAATTTCCTAGACCTAAGGGTTAATGGTAACCATCTGAGACCTGCCAAGTCTTACAGGGATGCAGGCAGCAGCTGCTTTATACTGTGCAGTCTAGTGTAGTATTGTAGACACAGGCTGGCAGCAGCGTTCCAGGCAGAGGGCATCCCCACGCCTGCCTGCTCGTCTTACGCTTTTATAGAACCTCCAAGCCCAGAGACAGTCTACCTGCGTCTCACCAGGGGAAAAGGCAGGGAATCTCATCTAGATTCTTAGGGTGAGAGCAGGTTGCTGGACGAGGCAGGGCACTGGCCTGGCCCACCGGGGTTCTACTAACCTTCTTGTGTTGTGTTCTCTCTGCCCCCCACGCAGCCAGGCTCCCCTCCTCCAAGGCCGCCATGTCCCCTGGCAAGGCCAAAGCGGGGGCCCCCCAGCCACTGGTCTTCGCAGCCCACGAGATGGAGTGCAAGATCTGCTATGAGCGATTTGATGGCCGCGGCCGCCGCCCCAAACTGCTGAGCTGCCGCCACCGCGTCTGCGCCCGCTGCCTGCGCAAGATGGTGGAGGTGGGCGAGCCGCCCGGGACCCTCAGCTGCCCCTTCTGCCGCCAGGAGATGCCCCTGCCGCCGGACAGGGACGTGGGCCGCCTGCAGGACGACGGGCAGGTCCTGGCTTTGCTCAGCTGCCGCGAGAGGGCCCGGAAGCAAGGAGGGGGCGCCAGGGCCGGGGGGGCGGCCCCCTCCCCGGAGGTGCTGCTGTGCCCCAGCGTCCTGGAGCCCTTTGCAGAGGGCGGGCACAGCTCCTCCTCGGACTGCCTGGTCATCACCCTCCTGGAGGTGCCCGAGGACATGGCGGCCCCCGAGGGGGTGGGGGTCCTGGACGTCATGCGCCTCTACCGCCCGCCCAGCCTGGCCTCGCTGCCCTGCTATGGCCCCCTGGGCAAGTGCCAGCCCTGCGCCACGTGGCGCGCTTTCCCGCGCTTCCTGGTGGGCGTCCTCTGCCTGGTCTACTTCAGCTCTCTGCCCTTTGGCATCTACCTCCTGCTGGTGGAGCGTCTCAACCTGGGCATCGTCCTGGTGAGCCTCGTGCCCTCCACCCTCATCCTCTGCGTCTTCTACAGCCTCTGCCAGTGCTTCTGCCACGAGATCTTCGACTTGCCTTCTTGAGTCGGGCAGTGGGGGAGAGGGGGAGATCCGGAGGGCAGGGGCCAACGCCAGGCCTCCCGGAGCCTCCTGCCAGCACCCAAGAGACAATTCGTCCTCCTTGCCCTCCCCAAATCTCGTGCCATTCCAACCGCCCTTCCTGGAAGCAGATTTCAGCAGCATTGCCCTCCTCTCCCTGCAACGGCCTGGTTGCGGTCCGGTTGCCAACCAACCGAGGGCAGTGCCAGCCTCGGAAGAGAGCCCTCCCGTGTTTCAGAGCTGGAAAGGCGATGATGTGCTTCTTCAGACATGGACGATGGACTCTTAGGATAGCGAAGGATTGGCCAAGCGTTCATGAGAACTATGTAGCAACCTGGCTGTCCGAGAAATTTATTTGTCTCCAAAGACAAAGGCAAGAATGCCGTAATTTCACACATAGATGTTTGTTTGTCAGAGATCTCGGTCCACAAATCATAAGATCTTCAAATCCGATTCCTTCTGACAAAATTAGGAGTTCTCAAGTACAACCACATTGAGGCAGCCCGATGATTTATAGCTGGCAGGTTGTTCAAATTTATTGCCGGGCGCCCTTCAGGAAGGAGCAGGCAGGGAGGAGGGAGGGGCCTTTCAGGCGCTGTTGGCCACACGGCTAAGCAGAACCTCCATGTGCCAGGGCAGTGTTCCTGTCAACAGCAGGCGCAAGAAGCCCATTGCCTCCCTGCCTCCCCCTTTCAGCTTCCTGAGCACGCTTCGAGGATGCTGAGCTGAGGGGGGGGGGTGCCTTTGTCTCTGCTGCTCTTTGGGAAAACAGATTCTGCCTTGTTTAGAGGATGCCTCATTGGTGGGGACCGTGGGGGGAGACCCCCTTTGCCACGTGTCTCTGGTGGAACTGGGAATGGCAGGGGGACAGGATGAGGCCCCCACCCCACTGAGCCAACCGTCTTCTGCTGGACCCTGAATCTTATATATTTCTTTAATTTTATTTCTTGCCTTTAGGGGCCACGTTTTTCCTCCAAGGGGGTCAAGGGGGCATATATGGTTCCCCCCCATTGTCACTTAATCCCCACAACCACCCTGCGAGGCAGGCCAGGCTGAGAGGAAGTGCGACTGCCCCCCAAGGTCACCCTGTGGGCTTCAGGGCTGGAGTGGAGATTTGAACTCTGGTCTCTACCGGATTCTCGTCCGGCACTCGAACCACTGCACCACGTTGGCTCATCGCATGTCCTACTGTGGCAGCCTGCCAGCCCCTTGACATAGAATCCTAGACTTGTATGGTTGGAAGGCACCTAAAAGGTCCACTAGTCCACCCCCTTGCACACGGGCAATTTTCCCGGGGGGAGAGCATCCCGCACCCAGTGGGTCCAGGGAGACTGGTGACCTCTTACAAACAGGGCAGGAGGTCATTTCAAAAGCCAGAGACTTTCCCTGCAAGTTCTGCAGAGCATGTTTAGCAGCCTGTGGGCTCAAGGGGCAAAAGGGGAAAGGGTGTCCCACCCAGGGGAGTCAGACCACTGGCCTTCATCACATCCTCCTCCCCCTGAGTGCTCAGTGCCAAGTCCTGGTCTGCTCCTTTCGTTACACTCACCAAAGGGTTAAAGGAAAAGCTGCTTATTTTGGTTTGGTGAAAACTGGCAGAACAGCCCCTCCTGTTGTCTGTGTCCTCCACTGGTTCAGAAATAAACGAAATAAAACGAAACTTGCCAGTATTGTAATGACATTCTGCAAATCTATGGCGCAACTGCATGGGGAATAAAAGTGTGCAGTTCCGTTTGCTCATCTCAAAAGGGCTGGGAAAGGTTTGGGAAAAGTCTGCCAAAATTATCAAGGGGGTGGAGGGACTCTCCTATGAGGGACGGTGTTTGGGGCTTTAAAAGGCAAGTGAGAGATACACGTTTCTACAGTGATGCCTTGCCTGGAGAAATGTTTTGGGACATAAAAAAGGAAGCACTTCTTCCCAGAGTTAAACGGGGATTGCCAGGGTAATGGAGGGTGGTTTAGGGAGCTGATATCGTGTTGGAGAGTAGGCTTTCAGGGGCCAGCAAACTTTTTCAGCAGGGGGCCGGTCCACTGTCCCTCAGACCATGTGGGGAGCCGGACTATATTTTTTGTTGGGGGGGGGGAAATGAATTCCTATGCCCCACAAATAACCCAGAGATGCATTTTAAATAAAAGCACACATTCTACTCATGTAAAAACATGCTGATTCCTGGACTGTCTGTGGGCCGGATTTAGAAGACGATTGGGCCGGATCCAGCCCCCGGGCCTTAGTTTGCCTCCCGTGGCTTAGAGGAACCTGGAGCTGCCACGACCTTTTCATCCAGCAGAGGCCATGCAGAGCTGGTTTTCTTTTCCCCCACGGATGTTTGCAAATTTTCACTTGTCCCTCTTGGTTTATCCCCACAAGCTGCTCTGTGTAGGGCACTTTTTAGCACCGACACAAACTCAAAACAGATCCCCTCCATCGTCACACCTCAGGACGAAAAAGTGTGCAACTCGGTCCTCTAAATCTGCACCCCTTCCAGAATTTAACCCCACCCCCTTGCCGGAAACCGAGCCTGATGAGGAAAGGTTGAGGGAGCTGGGTGCGTTTAGCCTGTAGAAGAGGAGACTGAGAGGAGATCTGAGAGGCACCTTCAAATATCTCAAGGTCTGTCCCATGGAAGATGGAGCAGGCTTGGTCCCAAACTAATGGAATCCAAATTGCAACAAAAGAGATTGCAACTGAACATGAGGAATAACTTTCTGACGGTACAAGTTGTTCAGCAGTGGAATGGACTCTCTTGGAAGGTGGTGGGTTCTCCTTCGTTGCAGGTTTATAAGTAGAGTTTGGCCAGTCATCTCTCAAGGTTTCATTCCTGCATTGCAGGGGTTGGACTAGTTGACCCTTGGGATCCCCTCTATTTCTATAATTCTAGGATTGTAGACTTCGTTGTAAACAAAATCTGCCCTTATTCCCTTATGGGGGACACAAGAGCCCATGTAGAGTCCTTTGTAGGTTCTCCATCAGTAGGAGAAAATAACATAGGCCAAGCAGAGAATATTGAGAAGCAAAGCAGCTAGTAAGCTTGATCTTTATTGATCTGTTGCAACAGGGTGCTCCCCTCACACGCAGGAAAGGAGGAGGACACAGAACCAAGGTGTGTCCGCCCTTATAGAGACATTTTAAATTGCCTTCCCTAGAGCTCAAGACCACCCCTCCATACATCATACCTACATCACAGAAAAGGTGGTCTACAACAGAAATTTGAATGTTGTTTTTCCTGTCTGCCAGGTTATCTGATAATGTCTTATCTGATTGCCTTTCCTGGCAGTCTGTCCATTCCTTTGAGATGGTGATTTCCCAGTTCCTGAGACAATGGGGAGGCTCCCTCACCCCCTCCCTCCTTGCAGAGAAAACATTGGGTCAGTTTGGGAGTCAAAATGGTTTCAGGGCGGTCTTCCTGTGCTGCTCCAGACATGTGGTCCCCATATCTATGTACGTGCTTGCTTAGTACATTTATGAACATTTATTATATATATATAAGACCTTAATTTTTTTCTTTCAACTTGGAAGGCATCCCAGGGGTCATCCAGTCCAATCGCGTGAAATGCAGGACTCACAGCTAAAAAATCCCTGGCATGTGACTACCCAAACTCTGCTTGAAAAACAAAGGAGAGTCGACTATCCCAGCTACTTTCAACTGTATTCGCACGATGTTTTAATTCTTGCAAGCCCCTCTGGGACCTCAGGCTGAAGGACCGGCGAAGAACAAGAACAACAGCAGCTCGTCTCTTCTGCTTCCCCACCAGCCAGACGAGCCTTTCCAGGGCTGGACAAAGGGGTCTCCTCTCACCCCTTTTTGATGCCCTGCAGCTCCTCAAAGAGCCCCCCTGCCGGGCTGGGAGCTGGTGGCCAGTTCAGCCACACGCCAGATCTTGGGCTTGGCGGGCAGCTCCTGCGCCTCAGCAGTGGCTGGCAGAGGAGACGCAGGCAAGCCTTGCCACCGCCCGGCCTTCAGCCAAGGGGCCGCTGTTTCTGCCAGAGAGCCACTCTGGGGGAGCTTTGTCCTCAGCAGAGGGGTGCTGGGGGCTGCTCTTTCTGCGCCGGCCTCTCCCTCGCTGTCCTCCTCTTCCTCCTCCGCCTCTCCCTCGGCCTTCGGGGCCCGGGGCGCCCAGCAAGCCCGGTTCTCCTTCTTGAGCCGCCGGCGGGCGTTGGCGAACCAGGTGGAGACCTGCGTCAGGCTCATCCGGCTGACGATGGCCAGCAGGACCTTCTCCCCCTTGCTGGGGTAGGGGTTCTTGGGGTGCTGGCCCAGCCAGGCCTTGAGGGCCGCCGTGCTCTCCCGGGAGGCGGATGCCTTGCCCCGCGACGGGTCCTCGGGGGTGCCTGGCCGCAGGAGGGGCGAGTAGAGCAAGGGCGCCGGCCACAGCAGGGGGGGTCCGCCAGGCAGCTCGCAGGGGGCGGCAGAGACCTGGAGCACACAAAGGCAAGAGCAGCTGTGAGAAGCAGGACCCCCAAACAACTCCGGGTGTTGCAGGAATTTATGTATAGGTTGGGGGGGGGTTGCCCCTCCAGCAGATATCATGCACATGCAGCCCACCACCAAAACCAGCACCATTGCTTTTGTGATTTGTCCCCACAAAACACTTCATCACAGTTTCTTCCTATCTATTCAAAGGGCCTCTGCTGCACAATACCAAATGTAAGAATTCACTGATCAATGTATCTATGTACTGGCTTACTGGGAAAACTTCAGAAATTCCTATAGACGTGTGAGCTCAGCTACTCAGCAGCCCCTCTGCCTGAGTGATAATCTCTGGCATCCTGATACCTGAGTGCCAGACAGGTAGCCATTCCAGAAATAACAAACCCAGATGAAGACAAAAGGGTGTCATTAAAGTGGCTGGGAAACAGGGAAATGTAAATATCTCTTTTGTTCCACTTGATGGGTGTTTGGTGGATGGCAAGGGGAACCATGGGGCAGGGTCCAGGATGCTCAGATTACTGCCACCAGACCTCCCCTTTCATGATGTAACCATGATGTGTGAGTGATGTAGTTTGGGGGGTGTAACATGGGGATTAAAAAGGTAAAGGGGCCACTGACCATTAGGTCCAGCTGTGGCCGACTCTGGGGTTGCGGCGCTCATCTAGCTTTATGTTCAGTTTCTGTTAATTGATTCTCATGGGAACTTACAGATTCTGGCTTCACACAATTAACTCAAGGCAGTGTCAATTTACTCTTGGCAGAAAGCCAAGGTCTGCTTGACCTAGAAACTACTTACTCTGATTGGTTAATGACCAGCACTCAACTCTGTTATCTAGGAATGCTAGCACAGTTTGGTGTTAGGTGTGTTGAAGGAGAAGTGCTGTGTATGGTTAAGAGAGAGAGAGAAAGAAAGGATTTATTTTGCTTTGTTTTGTATGCAGAAACTCTGCTGGTTTTATTTTTCCTTTTAATAAATCCTGTAAATAGTTATTCTGAGTCTAGCTGACTAGTCATTTCCACCTCGACTAGCTTCTTCGCTGTGCAGGAAAACTCTGCTACGTTTGGGCTAAAGCCATTAGAGCTATGCCTGACACTTCAAAGTTCCATATTGGCCGATGGAGCCGGCGTACAGCTTCCGGGTCATGTGGCCAGCATGACTAAGCCGCTTCTGGCGAACCAGAGCAGCACACAGAAATGCCGTTTACCTTCCCGCTGGAGTGGTACCTATTTATCTACTTACACTTTGATGTGCTTTCAAACTGCTAGGTTGGCAGGAGCAGGGACCGAGCAACGGGAGCTCACCCTGTCACGGGGATTCAAACCGCTGACCTTCTGATCGGCAAGTCCTAGGCTCTGTGGTTTAACACACAGCGCCACCCGCGTCCCACAACATGGGGATTGGCAGCTAATAAAAGTTTGGGTTCTCTTTTGTTCTGGGCTTCCATCTCATTCCACCTGGTGGCAGGTGGGAGTCCTGTCGTGACAGTCTTCAATCAAGACCAAGCCTCCTGGCTGCTGTTTTGCTCTGGTATTCCTGGCTGGTGTCCTTGTTTTTTGTCCAAGGGAGCCTTCAGATTTCTCTGTAAACAGGGAAATGTTGGCTCCTCCGGTCTGCTCCAGCTCCCTGCATACTCCCCCACATTTCAGGAGGGCAAATTGGGGCACACCCACACCATCCTGCCACCCCTGTCACTTGCCTGCTGAGCCCCAAGACCACTGCTCATCCAGCCCCTCCCTTGCCTGCCTGCCCCTTGCCCCCTTCACCTGCTGCCTCCTGCTGCCGCCACTGCAGCCTCCCGGAGACGCTTTGGTCCCACCCTGATGATTCCCAAAGCGATCCTGGAAAGCTCTCTGGCGCTCACCAGCACAACCCTGCTGACTCGTGCCAGGGTGCCCGTCTTAAACAGAACATTCCGGGATCCAAGGCGAAGCCAGAATTGGCTTCTGTGATCTGGGATGCCCCGCTTAAAACGGGACACTTGTCCCTGCTGGAGGAAAGAAGCATGCCTGAATGCCGGCTGAGTCAACGACAGAAGCGTCAGAGAGCAGAAATTGAAGCGTGCTTGAAATGTGGCCCATGCAATGGAAACCTGCTCCACCCTGAAAGCAAAGGCAGGCAGAGAAAGGTTGCATCATTTGGGACATTTTAGAGAAAAGGCATGGTGGAAATTAATGGACGCTTTCTCTGCCCTCCTGGGTGGGGGTCCATCTGTCCCGGAGGGCATCCCTCTCCCCCTAAAGGATGTGGGGTGCTCTTGGGTCCAGCCTTGCCACTGGGGCTGCAGCTGCCCTCAAGGACCTGGGGGTCCTTTCATCAACTTTGACCACTGCACCAACCCTGGTTCTACCAGGACAGAGTTTGTTCCGGTTAGTCACACTCTGGCCCCCTCCTGATTGAGTGGGGCGGGCAGAGCTTTGCGGATGGCGCTGCCACCTTTGCTGAGGTCGAGAGGCGGGCACCGTGCCCCCTTGGGGCTTTGCTTCTTCAGCTCTGCTGCCTCCTCTTGTTTTCTGCTGCTATTTTTAGTCCCACCCCAACGTTTCTCCTGCCTCCCAGAAAAGGCCCCTTCCCTGTCTGGTTGAGAAGCCACCACAAAGACTCCCGCTCTGCAGATATTTTTAAACATCTCCAGACCAGAGAGAGGAGTGTCTGTCATGCAGCCCAGGGCTGGGAGGAGCGGGCTTGAGCTGCCTCGATGCCAGCCTGCCCATTGCGCCAGGCTGCGAACGCTTGCCAGCCTGTGTTTCTTGTTGCCACGAGGGTGGCTTGCCTCCTCCTACAGCCCCTCAAATCATAGCTGTCAACTTTTCCCTTTTCTTGCAAGGAATTCTATTCGGAATAAGGGAATTTCCCTTAAAAAAAGGGAAACGTTGACAGCTATGCCTCAAATGGGGGGGGGGGGACTTGGCGCAAAGAGAATTAGGACAGAGAACATGAATCCCAGGCAGAGGCAGGACTCAGGAATGGGACACCTGTGCTGCATGCAAAAGGCCTCTCTCCCCATCCCTAAGAGCTCATGAGGAAGATCTCTGGAGGAGCTTGGGGTGGGGAGGAGGTTTGGGACAGACCTCTTGGTCTCTGGAGGGGGTGATGGCACAAGTTTGGGAGGGTCAGTCTGGATGATGCCCTGACTCTCGTCCAGCTCTCGGGACCCTGTGGGGGGGGGGTAAAGGGTATGAGAGCAAGCTTCCCCAACTGCTGCCTTTGCCTAGGTAGTGGATTTGGCTGACCAGTTAGGCATTGCAATGAGTATAAGCAAAGAAGCTGCTCTGTGCCATCGGGCAAATGGCCACTGGGCCTCCCCCCGCCTTGCCCGGCTGCTAGGAAGAAGCAGGCTGGAAGGTGGAGACACAGAGACATCTCCAAATATCTGAAGTGCTGCTGTTCCATGGAAGACAGAGAACGCTTGATTTTTTTTCTGCTGAGGACCAGGAACAACAGATTCAAATGACATGAAAGAGCCATTTGACAGAGGAGCGGTCTCCCTTGGAAGGTCAGGGGGCTGGACTATATTTGGGGGGGGGTGAAGGAATTCTTATGCACCAAAAATAACCCAGAGATGCATTTTAAATAAAAGGACACATTCTACTCATGTAAAAACACGCCGATTCCCAGAACATCTGCAGGCCAGATTGAGAAGGCGATTGGGCCGGATCCGGCCCCCGGTCCTTAGTTTGCCTTCCCATGCGGTGGACTCTTTCTTTGGAGGTTTCTAAGAAGAGGTCAGATGTCCATCCGTCTTGGATGCTTTAGTTGAGATTCCTGCATTTCAGGGGGTTGGACTAGATGACCCTGGGGGTCCCTTCCAACTCTGCCGTTCTATGATTCTATGAAGGGAACTCGTGGGGGTGTCTCCGGCAAGCCAGTCTGACCCCACCCTTGCCCCCAACCCACCTGGGATCTGGTGCCAGTGGCTGCCTGGCCTTTGTTTGACAACCTGCCCCCCAACGGCTGGCCCCATTGCTCACCCCCCGGCCTGCTCTGCCTGCCTGCTACCTTCTCCCCTGAGTAATATTCTCCCCAGAAGTTCCTTCTCCTCATGCTTGGCATCCCCCAGCCACAGGTAAGCAGCTCCAATGAGCTCCCACCTCAGAACTGATGGAGAAACTGAACGCAGAGATTTGCCAGGTAGGAACACAGAGACATGGGATGCTGGCTTACATGGGTGTAGCCGGGAGTTTTGTTAGGGGGTGCAGAACCTCCGTTAGCTATGCATTTTTATTGATTTAGGGGGGGCAGCTGTCCCTCCCTGCCCCCCCGGCTACGCCCATGCTGCTTTACACTGAGACATTGGTTCAGCTTTCCCAGTATTGTCGGCACTGGCTGGCAGCAGCTGTTTAGTTTTTCAGGCAGAGGGGCCTCCCAGCCCTGCTAGGAGATGCTGTTGGGATTCGAACTCAGGACTCTTTGCCTGCAAGGCAGATGCTCCACCTTCAGAAGCTGCAGCCCTTCCCCAAACTTCTATTCTGAGGCCATCGATGCCTGAAAACCTTCATGAGCCTTGCATCTGTTTCAGAAGGGCCCAAAGAAAGGAGTCCAGAATGGACACATGGAAACAAAAAAAGTCAGACTGACACATTCTGAAAGAACAAAATAAGTCTAGTGGGCAGTTAATCTGCGGGACTCCCTGCTGTTTGGTTGCTGGCGCTGTTAAAGGAGGAGGAGAAAGGCAAGTGAATTCTTTGATGATTCCAGCAAGGGTGTCACTAGCCTGAGGGCTGCTGGAAGCAGCAAAGCGCAGAGGACCTGAGTGGTCCTGGAAGCTTTTCAGCACCAGAAGTTGCACCTTCTCCCATGTGACCGAGAGAGGGAGAGGGAGGGAAGAATCTCGCCTGCAGAAGGTGTTTGGCCCAGCCAGTCCCACCCATCTTTCAAGCCCCCAGGGGCTCACCTGGGCCCACCCCCTCGCTCACCCCAATGCAACACAGACCGCCCCCCCTCCACGCCACTCCTAGTGCCTGGAGTCACTTACCGGCTGGGCGAAGAGCCCCAGGGGCGGTGGCTGCAGCAGGCTGTAGCAAGGGAGAGCAGGGTAGGCGCAGGGCAGGTGGGGCAGCAGAGGGGGCAGGGGGGCAGGTGGGGCCCCTAGGGGACACCAAAAGCCCTCCGCATCCCCACTGCCCGCAGGCGTCTCTTGGGAGGGTGCTGAGGCCATGCTGTGCAAGAGTGGCTCTGGGGCGGGAGAGGCTACGCTTGGGGGATTTATAGGGGCAGAGGGGTGAAGGGCAGTTGATTAGGGGCATTAGCCAACAGCGGGCACAGCTTACTTTAAAGGGGCAGCGTCAGGATGATGCAGTTGGAGGAGCCCAGCCTTGTGCCAGAAGCTGGATTCTCACTCGCCGGAGCGGCTGCCTTTGGCACACGTCCTGGAGGGGTTTGGGGACCCCCATCGCAGCCCCCTCCCTGAGCTCATGCCTGGTTACAGCAGAGCAGGACTGGGGTGGGGGCTGCTCTCTTTCCCCACAACGAAGCACTAGGAAATGATTAGATGGGCACAGGATATTGGCTGCCCAATAAGGATGACCAAATGGGAAAATCTTTGGAGAACAAATATGAAATGTATGGTGTGTCAAGGAAAATATGTTAAAGATGCAGCCCGGATGGTACCTCACCCCCTCAAGACTATCTAAGATGTACAAAAATTTAGGTACTAGGAAACCTCTGGGTGCTCCAGGCCTGGAGAGGTGGACAAAGAACCTCGTTTGGACTGTGGTTCCCCTTCTAAGTCTTGGCTAAAGAGCATGCGCAGAGTGCTACTCCCTCATTGGTGGAACAGCTGCATTGGGGCCCCAGCTGAGTCGCACGGTGGTCATGGGGGCGATTCACTTCCAGGCCAATGAGATGGAGTTTCGAAGGAGGTTTGGGCAGGTCCGTCTGCATGATGCCCCAAGTCCCTTCCAGTCCTTGGGGTCCTGGACGCAGGGAGGGTTAGAATCTAATGGGGGATTCGGCATGTAATGCCTTGAAAGAAAATATTATGAAAATGATATATAGGTGGTACATGACCCCAGTCAAGCTTGCAAAAATATACCATTTGCCAGACAATAAGTGTTGGAAATGTAAAGAAACTGAAGGAACATTCTTTCACCTTTGGTGGACGTGTCCAAAGGTTAAGGCTTTCTGGGAAATGATCTATAATGAGCTAAAAAAGGTATTCAAATATACCTTCCTTAAGAAACCAGAGGCCTTTCTCCTGGGCATGGTCGGCCAAATGGTGCCAAAGAGGGACCGAACTTTCTTTATGTATGCGACAACAGCAGCAAGAATACTTATCGCAAAACATTGGAAGACTCAAGATTTGCCCACCCTGGAAGAATGGCAGATGCAACTGATTGACTACATGGAACTGGCAGAAATGACTGGCAGGATCCGAGACCTGGGAGAAGAGACAGTGGAAGAGGACTGGGAGAAATTCAAGGACTATTTGCAAAAGTATTGTAAATTGTATGAATGCTAGAATGATGCAGGATATAAAGACAACATGGCATTAGTAACCTAGCGGAAAGGAGTATGAAAATAACTGAATTATAAGAACAAAGATGAAATCTGAATAATATTATGTCAAGCCTAAATATTTAAATACTTGATAACAAAGGGTAAAATTGGAGACATAATAGTTGAAATGTACAATTTAAAACAAATTTTTAGAGAAGGTGAAGTATTGCTGAACATGATTTTGTAAACAGGAACACAGAAAAGGGAGATGTGAGGGAGTCATGAAGGAGGGTTATGGAAAAATATTTAAGAAATTGAATCATTTTCTTTTTTATGTCTTTTTATGTCTTTTTTGCTTGTTTTTTTCTGTATGCTTTGTACGTTTTTCTTGTCTTTTTTTTGGTTTATGGTGTTTTTCCTTTTTTTTGGATTGTGAATGGGAAGTATTTTGTATTGTTTAAATTGTTTAAAACCCTTAATAAATATTTTATATAAAAAAAATAGAATCTAATGGGGGATTCTATCGTTAAACTCGTCAGACAATTTTATTTTGGTAAGACAATGTCCTTGGCTGGCCACTTAAGTGTCCTCATCCACATCCCAAAAGAATGAGCCAGGTTGCAGGAGCCGCAACTAAGGGATGGGACCCTCCAGTTTAACAGGTGGGCCTTTCCTCCACCCCCCTCACCTAGCTGCCAGGTAGGAGAACAAGACCCTGAGAGTTGTGCAAGAGCTGAGCTGGAGACCCAGAGACCTGCTTGCTCTGTGCTGGATCCAAAGCTGAGACTATGCAGGATGAGACCCTCCCCGCCTGCAGACTGTCTGGCCAGAGTGGTGCATGCTCTGGTTATCTCCCGCTTGGACTATTGCAATGCGCTCTACGTGGGGCTACCTTTGAAGGTGACTCGGAAACTACAACTAATCCAGAATCCGGCAGCCAGACTGGTGACTGGGAGTGGCCGCCGGGACCATATAACACCGGTCTTGAAAGACCTACATTGGCTCCCAGTATGTTTCCGAGCACAATTCAAAGTGTTGGTGCTGACCTTTAAAGCCCTAAACGGCCTCGGCCCAGTATACCTGAAGGAGCGTCTCCACCTCCATCGTTCTACCCGGACACTGAGGTCCAGCGCCGAGGGCCTTCTGGCGGTTCCCTCATTGCGAGAAGCAAAGCTACAGGGAACCAGGCAGAGGGCCTTCTTAGTTGTGGCGCCCGCCCTGTGGAACACCCTCCCACCAGATGTCAAAGAGATAAACAACTACCTGACATTCAGAAGACATCTTAAGGCAGCCCTGTTCAGGGAAGTTTTAAATGTGTGACATCTTAGTGTATTTTTGGTCTTTGTGGAAGCTGCCCAGAGTGGCTGGGGAGACCCAGCCAGATGGGCGGGGCACAAATAGTAAATAATAATAATAATTGAAAAGCAAGATTTCCTAGAAGGATGTTGATGCTGTGACCCCTCCATCCTATGCTCAGTCTGTATCTATGTGTAAGTAAAACCATCTGTAAGTATATCCCAAAGACACCAGTCTCCGCTGACGTTCATTTTGAGGAAACCAAATCCTGGATCTGTTGCATCAAGGCCTGGAGTCCCTCATGGACTGGAGAGGCCTGGAAGAAGACACAGGAAGGGAGCTGGGGGGGGGGCAAAGTCTAAGGCTTCCCCGGCTCAGGAGGGGGGCGGGGGCTGGTTTCATTTATTTATCTGTTGCATTCATACTCCACCCTTTTCTCTTTCCCCCCAATATATTTTATTAAAGCTTGAAAGGAGATATACAAAGATGAATACCAACTATAAAATATCTTTTTAGAATACAAAAGGTAAAAAAACCGATTAAATAAAAACAAATACAAAGGAAGAAGAAGAGAGAGAGAAAGAGAGAGAGAGAGAGAGAGAGAGAGAGAGAGAGAGAGAGAGAGAGAGGAGTGCTTCTGATTCTTCACCTGTCGGCTGTAATGTATATAAAAGGTTATTCAAAACATTTGCTCCATTTATAGCCCAACATTTTCTGCACGGCGCTCAAGGTGCCCAGCATCATTTCCCCCCCCCCCATTTTCCCCCCACAACAGCCCTGTGAGGTAGGCTGGGCTGAGAGGCAGCGACTGGCCCCCAGTGCCACTCGTGGAATGACTGGAACCCTGGTGTCTCCCAGGTCCTGCTCCAATGCTCTAACCACTGCGCCACCACTGCCTCTCCCGGAGAGAGAGGCTGGCCGAGTCCGGGGGCCTGTGTCTGCCTAGCGAGAGAACTTGCGCACGGCCCGGTAGCTGCCTGGGGGCGCCAGGTGCTGGGGGGTCTCCTGGGGCTCCTCTTCCTCCTCCTCTTCCGCCAAGTCGTTGGCTGAGCCCCATCTGCGCTGCGCTGGGTGGAGGGTCCTGGGCAGGAGGAGGCAGGCCAGCTTCCGGTTCCTGCTGCGCTCCCCCCGGATCGGGCTCAGCTCTGGGGAGACACCAGCAGACCCCCAGGGGGGGCACGCTCACACAGAGGGCAGAGTTGGAAGGGACCACCAAGGGCCATCTAGTCCAACCCCACGTCCCTCCCCTCTCCCCTCTTCCGCCAGACAACCTAGAAGCTCTGGGAAGGGGGCTGCAAGCAAATCCCCTTTAGGGTCCCTTCCCCTCTTCCACATGCAAACAGGGAGCAGAAAGGGACCCCTCCCCACATATCTACGGGACCCCCTCTCCTGTTCTGCCCCACGGAGGACCTTAAGGTCCATGAACAACCATAGTTTAGAGGTCCCGGGCCCTAAGGAAGTCAGACTCTCCTCCACCAGGGCCAGGGCCTTCTCAGTGATGGCTCCAACCTGGTGGAATGCCCTAGTCCCAGGAGACCAGGGCCCTGCAGGATTTAACCTCCTTCCGCCAGGCCTGTAAGACAGAGCTATTCCGTCTGGCCTTTAATCTGAATTCAGCCTGATCTTTTCTTCCCCTTCCCTCCCTTTTTATGAAGATTACCATATTTTGCGCCCCATAGGACGCTCCGGCCCATAGGACACACCTAGGTTTTTTTTTGGGGGGGGGAATAAAGAATTTTTTTTTATTTCCCCCCCCAGGTGCGGGGCTGGAAGAACCAGGTTGGGGAACAGTGGGAAGGTGCGCTCTGCCTCCCCGCTGTCCCCCGAGCTTGTGCGGCTGGCTATGGGGAGAAATGCGCTGATCCCGGGACTGCAGGCAGCTCTGTGCAACCCTCAGAGCCGGTCTCCCGAGGGTTGCACAGAGCTTCCTGAAGCCTGCATTCGCCCCATAGGACGCACACACATTTCCCCTTCATTTTTGGAGGGGAAAAAGTGCGTCCTATAGGGCGAAAAATACGGTACCTGCTCTGAGACCCCACAGCTAATTCTCCCCTGGTCTCCTCGCTGGCCCAAGTAGGACCAATTCAGCCAGCAGCCCTGGGGATAATCTCATGCTTATTTCCCCTAAATTGATTTTTGAATTTTATTGTTATTCGTGTTTTTATACTGTATTTTATGCTGCTTTTATAATTGTTTTTAAGGGGTTTTAAATTTGTTGCCTGGCTGTCAGATGCTTCCAACAATCAGGATTCAAAGAGCCACACTCTCCCCTCCTGCAGTTTCTTTCAACGGGGAAGCAGGAGCATTGCTGCCTTCTCCTCCTCTGTGAATTTGTCCCATCCTCTTTCAAAGCCATCCCTGCTTCCTGTGGCAGGGAGTTCCGCAGTCTAACCCGGCGCTCCACGGCGAAGGACTTCCTTTGGCCCGTCCTGAACCTGCCCTCCCAGGCCGCCCTCCCTGTGGAGGCGCACGCAAAGGAAAGAGGGGGGCGCTGTTCTTACGGGGTGGGGTGGGGGCTCCCTCCGGGGTCTCCACGCAGAGGTAGTGCTTGGCCAGGCGGCCGCTGTAATCCCGGACGTCCTGGTTGGCACCTGCGGGGCGACAGGGAGCTGAGGTGCCATCGGGGAGGAAGAAGCCGCCCCGAAGGAGGGCTGACCCCTTTGGCAGGGAGGGAGGGGCGTGGATGATGTGGGGGGGGCATGTCTTCCTCACCGTGGGTCCAGATGAGCAACTCCATCAGCCGCCGGTGGCCGTGTAGGGCAGCAATGTGCAGGGGGGTGTAGCCCTGGTTGGGGGGCGGAAGGAGGAAGAACAGGCCCTGAAGCACCTGACTCTGGAACTACCAGACCCCCCAACCCCCCAAAAACACGCTGTGCCCAGTGCCCCCTCGCCCTCTGGCACCAAGATGCCTGCACACAGCATGGAGACCTGCTACTTTATGGGGAGTGGGGGGCGCCCCACCTGCCACCCAAACCCTCCCACCCCTGGGGTCTCCAGCAACCCTCCAGCAGTCTCTGCTCTCGGGGGCCTTGCCCACCCCCAAAGCGATGCACCCACAGGTCCAGCACCCCTGAATACTCACCCCCTGTGTGTGTTCCAGGAGAAAAGGGGCAGGAGGGTGGAGAAGGAAGGAAGGAAGGATAGACAGATAGATAGATAGATAGATAGATAGATAGATAGATAGATAGATAGATAAATAAAATAATAAATAAAATAATATTATACCCTGCCCATCTGGCTGGGTTTGTGCAACTGGTTGTGCAACTGTGGTGCTGCCCACCCTGCTCCCACTTGGGCCCCCATGTTAAGGGGAGCAGCTCCATGCTGAAGCTGCAATTCCTGCCCTGGATGGTGCAGGGTGCCCCCCCCCCACAAAAAAACACCTGTGGTGGTGCCCTTGTCTACTTGAAGGGTCTACTCACATGCTTCATGCAGAGGGGTCAGCATGGGAGGAGGAAAAGGGGCCATTTAGGGGAACCCCCAACACCTCCTCTCTCCCCAGGATTCGGCCTTGCTGCCAAGCCCGCCTTGCTGCGCAGCCCCCTTCTCCCAGCCCTGCAAGGGACTCACCGCTCGCATGTTGACGTCGGCCCCGGCCCCCAAGAGGAGGGTCACCAGCTCCTCCTTGCCGTGCTTTGCTGCCCAGTGGAGGGCTGTCTGGGGGGAGAGCGCAGGGGGGTCACCGGGGGGGGGGAGCCTTCCTCTTTTCCTCCCCCCACCCAGCAAGAAAAAGGGAGCCCCCCTTCTGTGCACCCCTGAACTTCCCAGGAGCAGGAAAGGCGGAGGCTTGCTTCACACGCATCAGCAGAGCCTCCGGATCAGGCCCCGGGACCCTCTTCTCACAGGAGCCAACCAAGGGTGGGGGGGGGGGTCAGGTGGGATTGCTATGAGGAATCATGAAAAACGCAGCAAGCCATTGTGTCCGCGATGAAAGCATTGCTTGACTGGGCTTGAGTCACTGACAATAATTTCTGATCAAATCCCACAAGCCTCACCATCTCTGCCCATTTTTTCTACTGCCCATTTTCTCTACGCCTGACAGGCACATATAAGCATTCTAAAACACAGACCGGTTGCTTCACCAGTTGCATCCTGGGCCATAAAGATAGTAGATGGCTTTGATGCACCTTTCCTTGGTTTTGTTAGTCTTAGGGCCAAGAAATAGAGTTTCACATAGGAGGTGATAAAGATAGCTTTCCTTGCCATGCTTCCTCTCATGTTTACTGCTTGTTTATGACCTCCGGGGTTGCTGAATGCATTCCTCCTTTAGTCCTGTTTTATTTACCCCAGAATGTATGCATGCTCAGATTAGCTCTTTGTAGTTTTAACTTTGTCCCCACGTGGGTTTTTTTTGAAATGCTCAGAGGAAATCTGATTGGTTCTTACAAGTGCTGTGTAAGAGTTCTTTTAAGAGTTAATAAAACGGTTTGGACGAAGGAGTGGCTATTGGCACTTCCTCCCAGAGTCTTGCTGGCCAAGCCTGGTGTGTATTTTATTAATCAGGGTCCAATCCTTCCCTTGCCTTCGGAACGCAACACAGGGGCCCGTCAGGGGAACCCCACAAGCAGTGCCCTCTCCTGCAGAGCTCTCCTCACTAGGGGCCATTGAAAGCCCTCTGGTCCTCCCTGCCTTGCAGGCCCTTTCAGGGGCCTGGACTGACTCCAACTGCAAAAGCTGGGCTGGGCTGGGCTTGGGGGTTTTCTGCTGGGGGACAGTTGCTGTTTTGTATCTTTATTTTAGATATTACGATTTATGTGAAGATTGCTTAATTTGGTTGTGCACTTTTTAATATTTTATTTTTTGTTCATGACTACTTCTGCCATGTTTGTATTTCCGTCCCCTGTCCCCGTCCCCTGCCATCTTGAGCACGGTTCTAACTATGGAAAGGTGGCATGCAAGTAAAAGGATGCATGCATGTCACTTTGTGCCATATCGGTGGGCGGCCTACACTTAATCCAGTGGGAGGGAGTTCCATAGTTTAACTCCGCAATGTGAGATGAAGGATTCTGGGGAGGAGAAGGGGGCATTTAGGGGTAAGGGGAGGAAATTAGTAGTTGGGACCAAATACTTACGAACTGGGTCAGGTCAGGTCAGGCAGCAACAGTAGCAGCAACAACAACCGTGGAAGAGAGGCAGAGACATTAAAATCCCCACCCAGGAGAGACCCCAGTTCCCAGGGAGACTCTTCCTTCCCCCCCCAAACACAGACGGTGGGAGGCTGTGGGGTGGGGGGGGGTCACAAGCAGAGAGCACCCCAAACAGAAAGAGGGGCGGTATGCCAGGCAGGCGGGTGGCATTGGCGCTGGGTCTCAGAGACAGTGCCCATCAAGAGGACAGACAGCCTGAGGCAGAAGGGACCCCCCAGGAAACCCCCCCCCCAGAGCTACGCCAAGGCGACCTGACCCACTTGGGTCTAGACTTACCCCCTGAGCAGAGCGGGAGGAGAAGGGCCAGGCGGCAGATTTGGCAATGGGGGAGGGAAACAGAGAGAAGGGAGCGTTAGAGCCACGCGGTGCGTCCTGAAGCCCTCTGAACATGTGCAGAGTGTCACATCCACAGCTGGCACTCACACACCCGGGGCTGCAGTAGGGATCCCTTCCCCGATGGCTGGGAGGGTGGGGGGCAGAAACATTGCAAGGGGACTTGGGTCCCCCCCTCCCACAAAGGACCCCAAGAGGAGGAAGATGTGGAGGCCCAACATGGCACTGCCGGGAGTCACACGGCTTAGAATTAAAGCACATAGTGCCCCCCCCGTCTGCAATGGAGACCCCATTCCAGGTGGGAGCACCTGCCTGAACGGGGCCCCGTCTGCCAGGCTCCCCCCCCCATGGGTCTTTCTAGCAGCTAATCTGGTGCTGAACCCCTTGCAGAGCAGAAGGCCCACGGCCCCAGCCCCCTTCCTGACCAGGTGAGACATGGTGGCTGGAGGGCAACTGACCCCCCAATTCTGCCTCTCCAGGCGAGGGAGGGCTGGCTGGCGGATCCAGGACCAGCAGCAATGTCTAGGCAACACGATGACCATGTACATATGCAATAAACAATCTTTTATAGAATTCTTTCAAACCATAACATTGCTGACGTTCTCTTTGCAACACAGGGGGTGGTTTGATCCAGGACCGCGGCTGCTTCTTTCCAAAGCTCTGTTTGTGTGGGCTCAGCCCCCCGAGAAGTCTTGGGCTCCCAAAGAAGAACATGAGAAGAGGCTGCAGGATCAGACCAGTGGCCCACCTGCTCCAGCTTCCTCTTCCCACAGGGCAATCTACCCGGAAGATAATTGTATTTGGAGGAGAGAGCGCTCTAAGGTGGTTCCCTTCCTGCCTCTCTTTGCTTCCCCTCTCGATCTCTTGTTCGGCTCTTGGATGGCTGAAGAACAGCCTTTTAAGTGCCCTAATCTGTAAGAAGGGAAGGAAGTGATATTGCTGGGTACCTGCTTCTGATGTTAGACATTGTTTGAAGAAAGTAAGGCACTGAGAGAGGTGGCTAATGAAGAATCTGTACATAGCTAGTAGCATGTAGGCAGTTTAGCTATCTATAAATCGGAAGGTTTGGGTAGAGTTAGTAGAAGCTCCTGCACGGACTGATTGATCGCAGGGCCCTGCAAACTGAGGCTCCCTGGGGGAGTCCCTTCGCCACTTCTTGAGGGCTTCCCAGTGGCAGATCGAGGTGCTTGCTTGGTAATGCATGTAATGCCTCTGTTTAGAAGAAAATCTTTAATCTTCTCACTCACTTGTGTTTGTCTGAATCTCATTTTAAAAGAACCGCCTGGCATTGGGCAAGACAGCCAGCCAGGCGCCCCTTGTGGGTCTCAGCCCCAGAGTACAAGAGCAAGGACCGCATTCACACTCACCGAGGTGAAATCCTGGAAGCAGCAGCCGGAGCGGCATGGGAGGGAGAGAAAAGAGGGGCTCAAGTCAGCACCCGGAGGGTGGCAAGCGCAAGGGAGCCCCTTCAGATGCAGGGCGGTCCTAGAGGCAGACTGGGGCCTTTCCAATTTCAGCAGTGCCCTGTGCAAGGCCAGAACCCATTGACCCCGACCCCCGTCTCTTCCCTTCTGCTCAATTCATTACAGCAGAGTTGCAACGCCCTGCAGTGCCCCCCAGACTCAGCACCCAGAGCAGGGACGCTGGCGGAGGAAGAGGTGTGCGGGGGGAGCGCACCACCCCCGGCAGCACGATCCCGGCGGTGTGCCATTGCTGCTGCTTCCCGGCCCACGCTGGGTGCCATGCCCCTATGGGGGGAACCACACCCCCAAGACGCTTGCCACACCCTTATGGGCCATGCCCCCAGGACACACGCCATGCCCCCAGGATGCGCACCGGCCCTGCCCCACCTGCTCTCCGCCCCCTGGTGCCAGAGCATGAAACTCTGCCACTGCGCAGGGGAAGCGGTTGCGCTGCCCTAAATCCGCCTCTGGCACCCCCATTCCCCCCTCCAATCTAGCAACAGGCCCTCCTTGGCAGAGGGAGGGGATGCTGGGTGCCCAGGGCAGTTCTGCCCCTTCTGACTCTCCCAGGCAGCGAGAACCAGCCGGCCTCAAGTCTTGCTCTCTTGCTGGGCTCTCCCTCCCTGGGAACCAGCCTGGGCTGGCCAAGTCGGGCACTGGCTCCGAGGGGCCGCTGGGCGATCTTACCTTCTTGGAGGCGAGGGTGGGGTCCTGTTGGAGCAGGTGGCTGAGGGTGGCCACGTGGCCCCCGGCTGCCGCCTGCAGCCACTCCTTCTCCAGGGGCTCCAGCTGGAAGAAGAAAGATCCTCTCAGTCTCCCCAGTGAGGCTCATTTCTTACGTTTTCTGTATGTTTTGACTGTGTTGTCTTTATGGATTTGTGTTGTGAGCCATCGTCTTAATCCAATAGTCCCCCTTCTTGCAGGATCTCCACCAGCCCCACGCAGTCCCCTGTCTTCTCCCCAGAAGCACCTGACCCCTTTCTGGCCCCCTCTGTCACCAGCCCCCATCACTCACCGCCACTGGGCTGGAGACCCCCGGGCCACTGCCACCCCCGTCGTCTGCGGCGTCTCGGTCTGACTGGGGCTGCAATGGGGAAAGAGAGGAGGGAATGGGGCACAGATGCTGAGTTGCCCCCTCCCCACCCCAAAGAGAGCTCCCCTGCCCAGAGGTGCTGCCCCAGACGTGGGTGCCCTGTGCCCGCTCCCTGCGTGGAGGCAGACTCCCTGATCCGCCATGATCCTATTAACACGAGAAAGTGATTGCCGCCAGTGGCTAAGGAGCTTATGAGAGGGGCTGAGCTGGAAAGAGGCAGGCTGAAGGCCAGGGGGCGCTCAGCCGTGGTCCTGAGCACCATCCTGCCTGCCTGCAAGGTGCTTTCCCTCTCTCCAGGCTGGGACCCCGGGCAGGGGGGCAGCCCAGCACCCGCTCTCAGGACCTTGGCCCCTCCTGGAGTTTGTCCCATGGAAGATGGAGCCGGCTTGTTTTCTCCTGCTCCCGAGGGCAGGACTCGAACCCACCAATTCCCATTGCATGAAAGGAGATTCAGGTTAAACGTTAGGAAGATGGCAAGAGCAGTTTGACAGAGGAATGGACTCCTTTGGAAGGTGGCAGCCTCTCCTTCCTTGGAGAAGGTGGAGGGCCATCTCGCATTGTTGTAAACAAATACCGTATTTTTCACTCTATAAGACGCACCTAGTTTTAGAGGAGGAGGAGAAGAAAAAAAATGTTCTCTCCCTGTCTGCTCAGTGCCTCTCCAGCAAAGCGGGAGGAGAAATGGGAGGGGCTCCTGGCTTCTGGGACAGCTGCGCAGCCTGCATTCGCTCCATAAGGCGCACACACATTTCCCCTTGCTTTTTAGGAGGGGAAAAGTGTATCTTATAGAGTGAAAAATACGGTAATCTGCCCTTTTTCCCTTATAGGGGACACAAGAGCCCATATAGAGTCCTTACATAGGTTCCCTATTAGTAGGAGAAAATGACAGAGGCCAAGCAGAGAATATTGAGAAGCAAAGCAGCTAGTAAGCCTGATCTTTATTGATCTGTTGCAACAGGGTGCTCCCCTCACACGCAGGAACGGGAGGAGGAGGAACCCAGAACAATGGTGTGCCTGCCCTTATATAGATATTTTAAATTCCCTGCCATGGAGCTCAAGACCACCCCTCCATACATCATACATACATCACAGAAGGGGTGTAACCCAAGACCACCACCCTACAAACATCATACCTACATCACAGAAAGGGTGGTCTATAGCAGAAATCTGAGTGCGTTATCTCCTGTTGTTGTTTATCTCCTGTCTGGCAGGTTACCTGTTAGTGCTCACTTGATTGGATTGCCTGGGGAGCCTGGCCAGTCCTTTGTAATGACAAATACGTAGTTCCTGAGCCAGGTCACAGCCTCACCCTATTCATACACAGACATACCCTTAAGACGGGATTTGCGAAGGAAAAAACAATGGGGAGGCTTTTCCATTTTCCTTTGACCTTGCAGAGAAAACATTTGGTCATTTTGGGAATCAAAATTGGTTTCAGGTCAGTCTTCCTGTGCCGATCTATGTACATGCTTGGTTGGTCCATTTATGAACATTTATTACATATCTAAGACTTAAACTTCTTATCACAACATGGATGCTTTAGTTGACATGCCGGCATTGCAGGGGGTTGGACTAGATGACCCTTGGGGTCCCTTCCAACTCTACCATTCTATAATTTGGGGCCTTTGGCAACATGCAACCTCTGATTTAGTGTCTTGGCAGAGCAAGCGGCCATCCTCACCCCACAGTTATGAGGCAAGCCCACCGCAGCTCCTTCCCCAGCTACCCGCTTTCAGTTCCTGAGCACTAGCAGCCCCAGAGGCCCCAGGAAACCTACCGGTGCCCCATCATCGCAGACAGTGACCAGGATCTGAGGGGCTGACATGTCTCACCGGCACCGAGACTCTCAGGAGTCCCACAGCGACTGGACGGCTGGACAGATGTCCTGCTGGGGGCTGGTCTTCTGTGCCCCTCCCGCTTTGGAGCAGTTGCCACAGGAAGACTCTTCTGCAAAACAAAACAGCTTTTCTAGCAAGACCCTCTTAGCTGTCCCCTGGCACAAATTTGCTATGCAGTTAAGACCCCCAGCTCTCTTCCCTGTATTGACAAACATTTATTTCAATACTTCATTTGTGGATTATGGGGATTTCTACCTAATCAGGGTGTTATACAAAACAAACCAAACGAATTGTGCCAGAATGTGGCATCTGGGAACTCAAGGTCCTTAGACCGGTGATGCAGGTATTCATCTGTTTTTAGTCTATGGCTGCTTTAACTTTCTAAAAGTTTTAAATTATTGTTTTTTGTTTTTCCCCCCTAATTGATAATTTTATCATTTTCTTGTGAACTGCTTTGAGCTTTTCTTTTCCAACTGAGCATTGTACAGACTTTACGGGCTAAATAAAATATAGAAAGAAGGCTGAGAGGGTTCACAAGTGCACGTGTGAATCAGGTGCCATGGATTAAGCACTGTGGATGGGAAAATCAGAAGGGGGGGGAGAGAAGGAAGTCGCCTCCCTCAGTGCAGCATCCTGTTTTTGTCAGCAGCGGATGAGGAGGAGGGCAGGGGCCACTGGCCACCGCAGCTCAGTTGCAAAGCATCCGTCTCTGCTTGCAGGAGGCCTGGGACTCAACCCCCCAATGGCAGCATCTCGGGGGGGGGGAGACCCCTGCCTGCCACCCCCACTGCCAGTCATTAGACAAAGGACTGACTTTCTACAAGGCAGCGTTTTATGTTCTCATTGCTTCGCCCCTTTACTCAGAATAATGAGGACTAGAATCTTTGCTACTTTTGGGGGAATGAGTCATAGTTCAGGGGTAGACCGAACGCTTTGCACGCAGGAGGTTCAATCATTTCCAGGCAGGGCTGGCGAAGAGGCCCCTCTGGAGAGGTGGGGGCTGCCCTCTGGACTCGGCACCAGGCAACCAGTTTCCTTTCCCTGCACTGGGGGGGGGGGTGAGGGAGCGAGCCCCTTCCCCACCCCACGTGCTCCAGCCCAGGCCGGCAGCTCCCGGACCCGTTCAGCGCCCCTAAGCCGCTCTGGGGCGGAGCGCAGCAAGAGGCGCATCGCCGGAGCGCACAAGACGCAGCCAGGCAGGCAGGGCGCTCGCCCCGTCCATCTCCGCGTGCCAAGCCCCCCTGGCCGCGCTGCTCTCCCGCCGGAGTCTCCGCAGGCAGCTGTTCGCCGCCGCAGGAGGAGCGGGTCCGCGGCGGCGCCGTCGAGCCCGGGGCGCGCCGCCTGGCTCCCTGCCGGATCCATTTGCCTTCTCTCCGGATATGAAGAAGAGTAACGCACCCGCTGAAGGCGGCTCCCGGGAAGGTCCCTCCGTCGAGGGGCACGAGGAGGGTGGCGGGGTGGCGGGGTGGCGGCGACTTCCCGGCCCTTTTCCCCGCCCGTCGGGGCGCTTCCCGGAGGAGCGTCACTCCGGAGCGGCGCATCCGCCCCAGGACCCAGCAGGCGGCGCTTCCAAACTCCCGGGAGCCTCCTCCTCCTCCTCCCGGTGCCGCCGGTTGCGAAATCCCGAATCCACCGCCGACGGCCTCCAGGGCGGGACGAGAGCGCGCGAGAGGCCTTTCCGTTCCCGGTCTCCTTTCCGTCCGCTCCCCGGCCCGGAGAGGTTGGGACGGGGCTGGAGGGGACACCCCGGCACACCCCACCCGAGAAGGGAGGGACGAAGAGAAAGTGTCCGCTTGAATCCAGCGCATTCCCGGGCACCGTCCGGCTAAGAAAGTGCCGGTGTCGCTGCCCCGAGGAGATCCCAGTAGAAGGACGGCGCAGGAGAGCCAACGCGCCTGAAGGGCTTCTAAAGCGCACGCAGGGGGGGGGGACCCTGAGCCGGAAGAAAAGCTCACCCCCCACCCGGTTGCATGTGCCTTGGGTGGACTAGGACATGCAAGCAGAGTCCTACACGCCCTGGGGTTACACAGAGGAGGGCAATGCGGGCATCACTGGGCGAGGGGAGGGATGCCACAAGTCAAGGGAAAAGGAAGCTGCCCAGATACCCAGTTTAGAGCGCTGGCCTATTAAGTGCCGTTTAGTCTAGGGGGGAGCCAGGAATGATGGGAGCTGTGGTCCAGCAAGATCTGCAGGCTCCGAAGTTTGTAAAATTATGCAAGGCAGGATCGAGAAGTTTTCTTGCCTCTCTCTTAACACTAGAACTCCGGAGCGTCCAGTGAAGCTGAAGGGTGGAAGATTCAGGGCGGATGAAAAGAAGTCCTTCCTGCAGTGCATAAACTGAGGAACTCCCTGCTGCAGGAGGCAGAGAGCTTTCAAAGAGGAGGAGAGCAAGATGGCTCTGCTCTGCCCGCACAGTCAAGGGCACAAGCGGGGGGAGGGGCTTGTGATCCTGCTGGCATCTGGCTGGCCATTGTGACAACAGCAGGCTGGGCTACATGAGCCACTTAAGGTAAAGGTAAAGGACCCCCAGGCAGCTAAGTCCAGTCAAAGGCGACTCTGGGGTTGCGGCACTCCTCTCGCTTTCAGGCCAAGGGAGCCAGCTGGCGTCCACAAACGGCTTTCCAGGTCGTGTGGCCAGCAGGACTAAACTGCTTCTGGTGCAACAGCGTGTGCCGTTTACTTTCCCACCGGAGTGGTACCTATTTATCTACTTGCCCTTTGACGTGCTTTTGAACTGCTAGGTTGGCAGGAGCAGGGACCGAGCCTTCTGATCAGCAAGTCTTAGGCTCTGTGGTTTAGACCACAGCGCCACCCGCATCCCTTATACATGAGGAGGGCAACCAAAATGGTCAAAGGCCTGGAAACGATGCCTTATGAGGAACGGCTAAGGGAGCTGGGCATGTTTAGCCTGGAGAAGAGGAGGTTAAGGGGTGATATGATAGCCATGTTCAAATATATAAAAGGATGTCACATAGAGGAGGGAGAAAGGTTGTTTTCTGCTGCTCCAGAGAAGCGGACACGGAGCAATGGATCCAAACTACAAGAAAGAAGATTCCACCTAAACATTAGGAAGAACTTCCTGACCGTAAGAGCTGTTCGACAGTGGAATTTGCTGCCAAGGAGTGTGGTGGAGTCTCCTCCTTTGGAGGTCTTTAAGCAGAGGCTTGACAACCATATGCCAGGAGTGCTCTGATGGTGTTTCCTGCTTGGCAGGGGGTTGGACTCGATGGCCCTTGTGGTCTCTTCCAACTCTAGGATTCTATGAGCCACTGGCCTGATTCAGCCATCTCTACTTAGGGTATGTGTGCTTAGGGGTTCCCTACAGGGATGGGACCCAGGACCTTCTTCTGTGTACAAAGCTAACCACCTTTTGCAAGAGCTATGCCAAGGCCCTTCCTCCTGGCCCAAGCTGGCTTTCCCAGACTGCTCCAGCACCCAGCAGATTTGGAGGCCGCCTCTCCACCCAGCACCCATTCACTGCTCCTTCACACTCACAGACATGGCTGCTCCACCCCTGCTCCTTTTTCAACCTTTCTGAATGGGACTGACTCTCCCTTGATCAGGCGGCAGCAGGGCCTCAACCCACATCTCTGAGCTGGAGCATGCAGCAGGGAGAAAATGTGCATCCCCTCCAGGTTTCTAGTCCTTAAGGCACACAAGCTCTGCAGGGGCATAAGAGGTCATAAATAGCCACAAGGGTGCATGTACTTCTTGTAAGAGTTATAAGGTGTCATAAATAAAATGCATGCTCATAAGTGAATTTGTGATGTTCTATCGATTGTGACGAGATGGTTGGACAGTTTTCTCGAAGATACCAGCATGAGGGAGGCAGTGGAAGACAGGAGTGCCTGGCGTGCTCTGGTCCAGGGGGTCGCGAAGAGGCGGACACCACTAAACGACTAAACAACAACATCAGTTGTTACTGTTTGTAAGCCACTTTGCAATTCATGTGAAATAAAAGCAGCATAAAAATATAAGGAATCATTTCAAATCAGCCACGTCTGAAATAGTGCTGAGGGCAACACAGCAGCTGTGTTTAGCCCCAGCCAACCTCAGAGACCCCCCCTCCTCAAGTCACGCAGCTGGAAATTCCTGATAAATCGCCCTCCCTGAACCAGCTTGACCAATAGCTGTTGAATGGCCTGACCAGTGAAAAGAGCAGGTATCCATGTAGGAATGAAGCACGTCATTGACAATGGATTCTGCAGGCAAGGTATTCCCTATTTCAAAAGGATGACAGGCCAGGAAGGGCCATTGTCGGGTATTGCCAGGCATCTTGATTGACAGACTTGTCCAGACCAAGGGAGATCAGCAGCTTGCCTTGCTACCTTGGCATCCTCCATTTATATTTCTAAATCCACAGTGGACCTCGAGGGTACCTGTAAAAGCCAACCCGAGTTTCCTTACAACACGCTCCTCTACAACCCTGGTACAGGTGCCCACGTGTACCTGGCACAGGAAAGGGCCACTGAGCATGGACAGGGCATCCTTCTGCCCTCTACCTACCTGGCAACAATGTCTCGGAGGGGGCCTGGGAAGGGGCTGCGGCAGCTCCCGGCCCTTGCCTTGCCTGGCGGCTGCATCCTCCACATCTGGTGGCCGTGACCTTGTCCCCAGAGGACTCGGTGCCACCACCCTGATCATGAGCATGCTGTGCGCCAATCCGGCTTTATTAGATAATGGCCTGTAATCTAGGCGCAAGCCCCGCTTCCCCAACACAGCTGGAGCTGGCCCTAATGCCGCCGCCCCCAGCACCTGCTATAATGCCAGGGCACAGCTGGAGCCGAATGGCCGGGCAGAAACCACAGCTGGGGTGCCCTACATTTCCAGGATCGTGGGGGCACCAGCACCCTCCCCATGGCGCTCAAGCAGAACACCTGCAACAAGAAGCCCCCTGTCCAGCTTCCTGCCCCCGAAACGGGCCACGCTCCGCCCCCCTTGGTTCCCTGATCTGAAACCCCTTTGCCCCTTCAGTCCGCAGCGAGGAGAGGCCAGGCTGTGGACTTGCAGGAAGACGGGGACCTTTCTCACAGACTGTTACCCTGACTGGCAGCCTGCTCACCCCTCCTGCAAGAGAGAACGAGAAGCTGCCTGTGTCCTCCTGCAGAAGTTGGGTGGGTCACCACCCTGCCCCCCCCCCCCCGGAAGATAATCAGTATAATGCAAAATGGCCCTCCTTAAAGCCCCAGATTAGCTGTTATAATCCCATGTAAACAACTGCCAAGCGACGGGCTCAGGGAGACAGCGGTTGTACTGGAGGGAGAGTTACACGGGATTTAGCCTGTTCACCAGTTGGTTAATTCCAGGGGTGGGGGGAAGGGGGGGGCGATGGCTGGCCAGAGTCAAGGTCACCTGAGCAGGTGGCAAAGACAAAGGAAGGAGGGGAGAGGAGGAGGAGGAAGAGGCAGCGCCAACACAGATCTCGCTTCCAGGCAGTCCTGCGCCTTTATTGGGAGGCGCTGTCAAGGCCAGCAAAGCAACACCCCACACCATGGGGGAAGGCGCCCCCAGCCCCCCCAGGCCTACAGCTGGGGCTCAAGCACCCACAGCTTCAAGTTCAGCCACTGGCAGCCAGCAGGCAGGCAGGTGGGGGGCAGCTGGCCCTGCCAGGCCCCAGGGAGCAGCTCCTTCCGAGAGGCAGGGGCACACTGAGCGTTCCTGGTCGTGGCGCAAAGGCACAATCCAGACAGGGTGCTGATCCTGCTCGCCAACGCAGCCAGGCCCCCTCTCATCCCCCGCAGAGCCAAGAGGAAGCAGAGGTCCATGCTTGGGGGGGGGGGTAGGGGAAGGACGAGGTCCCCCTTGCTAGTCTCCCAGCGTGATGATGTCATAGTGGACCCCCGGCTGGAGCTCGTGGATCTGGTCCGCCGCACAGTCTGTGCTGAACGGGCCCTGCGCTTGGGCCATGGCGGCATCAGCCACCGCTAGAGAGAGAGAGATGGGTGGGAAGCAGGTAAGAAGCAGCTGCGCTGGGGGGTCAGTTAAACCAGGGGCAGGAGGGGGCAGCTGAGCAAGAGGCAGAATGTGCCCCCTCCCAGCCCAAATTCTGCAACTTGTGCAAACTAAACAGGCGCCATTTGCATTCTTGCTCCATGAGTTGATTGGACGAAGCTGGCCCCTTCCGGATAATGTGGACCACAACTCCCATTGTCCCTGACCCTGGTCCTGCTAGCTTGGGATGATGGGAGTTGTAGTCTAACAGCAGCAGGAGACCCACGTTTGAGAGACGCGGGCAGAGGATGTGCAGCTCCCCTTCCCCCCTCCCTGTACCCACCTGTCACTGCAGAATGGGCCGCGGCCTCCAGCTGAGCTTGCGTGAGGAGCTGCTGTCCTGGCGACACGGGGACATACTGGATCTGCGGAGGCAGCAGCGGGCAGGGTGGGCAGCAGCCCTGGGAGGCATTGCCCCAGCCTCATTCCCTTGCCCCACCCCATAAGCTTCCAAACCCTCCTGCTACAAACACACGGAGTGGGAAGAGGGCCTGCCAAACGCCCCCTCTCTCCTACCTGGGGCTCCGGCATGAACTGACCGCTTTGCTCGTACTGGATGTGGGTGATCTGGCCGTCCTGCACCTGGAAAAGCGAGACGGAGAGGCGGGGGGTGGGATGGAGAAAGGTGGGTTGATCTAGTGAGCAGGGGGCAGGGAGAGGAAGGAAGGAAGGAGGCAACTGCTCCCTTGTCTTCCCCTCCAGCCCTGGGTCTCACCTGGATGTGATGTGTCCCGGGCAGAACCACGTACTCCTGGGGCAGGAGGTGCTGAACGCCATCCTGGGTGATGATGTACTGGACCTGGAAGGGAAGGTGTGGTGGTCACATGGGATTGCTATGAGGAATCATGAAAAATGCAGCAAGCCATTGTGTCAGCGATGAAAGCATTGCTTGACTGGGCTTGAGTCATTGACGATAATTTCAGATCAAATCCCACAAGCCTCAGCATCTCTGTCCATTTTCTCTGCTGCCCATTTTCTCTGCCTGACAGGCACGTATAAGCATTCTAAAACACAGACCAGTTGCTTCACCAGGCATCCTGGGCCATAGAGATAGGAGGTAACTTTGATGTAGATTTTGTTAATCTTTAGGTAGATCTTAAGGGCCAGGAAGAGAGCTCATAAGAAGATGGTAAACATATCTTTCCTTGCCTGTCCTTCCTTTCCTGTTTACTGCCTGTTTATGACCTCCGGGATTTGCTAAATGCATTCCTCCTTGATTTCTTGATGCATGCTCAAATTAGTTCTTTGTAGTTAAAAGGATTTCTCTGATCTAACTTTGTCCCAAGTGGTGTTTTTTTTTTTAAATGCTCAGAGGAAATCTGATTGGTTTGTACAAGCGATGTTAAAAGTTCTTTTGTTAATAAAAGGGAGCTGGGACAGGGTGTGGCAGATGATTACTGGCACTTCCTCGCAGAGTCTTGCTGGCCAAGCCTGGTGTGTATTTTATTAATCAGGGTCCAATCCTTCCTTTGCCTTCGGAACGCAACAGGAAGGCGCAGAAAGAGGAGTCTGGAGAGTGTGCTGGATCAGGCCAAGGGGGGCCCACCTGACCCAGCACCCTCTCCTCACAGCCGATGCCAACAGGACGCTCCGAAGGGAAGCCTGCAAGCAGGATACCGGTAGGGAGCCGTGCTGGTCTGCTGTAGTCAAAACAAAATAAAGAAATTCCTTCCAGTAGCACCTTAGAGACCAACTACGTTTGTTATTGGTGTGAGCTATCGTGTGCATGTACACTTCTTCAGATACCTGCATGCACATGATAGCTCACACCAATAACAAACTTAGTTGGTCTCTAAGGTGCTACTGGAAGGAATTTTTAAATTTTTATTTTGACTGCAAGCAGGATGCGAGCCCAAGAGCCCTCTCTCCTCCTGGGCTGCCCAGAAACGGGCATTGCTGCCTCTGGCCGTGGAGACAGAGCAGGGTCATCGAGAGACCTCTCCTTCGCGAATTTAATCAAAGCCTCTTTCAAAGGCTGGTGGCCGTCCCTGCGTCCTGCAGGAATGAGTTCCACAGTTTGACTGTGCGCTGCGTGAAGAAGAATGCCCTGAGGCATTCTGACTTCCTGCCAGGCCAGCTCCGGCCCCCCGCCCCATTGCCACTGCCCTACCTGGTTCTCTGCCGTCACCAGGTGTTGCACCATCTGCCCGTCTGCCGTGGTCACGATCTCCTGGATGTAGGCAGCATCCTCCTGAGAAGAGACGCAAGGGGGTTCAGCTCTGGGCCCCAAGACCCACCACTGCCGCCCCACGCCCAGATGCCCCACATGCGACGGAGACGCAGGCTGCAGAAGCCTGGAGGGAGGGGACCCGGGACTCTGGCCTGCTTGCCCCCCTCACCTGGCCGGGGACGCTCTGCTCCTGCGTCATGAGGATGCGCTCCTGCCCCAGGGCCTGCTGGAGCCTCTCTGGAGCCAGGACAGCCTGGCCGGACTGCAAGGTTGCTGTTGGGATGGGAGGGGGAGAGAGAGAGAGAGCACGCTCTGGTGAGTGCGGTTGGCAGGCATACAGCTGCCGTCTTCACAGGGGCAGAAATGGTCTCCCACGTGCAAGAGGATGCAAGTTCCCCAAATGTTTTGGGGGACACCGTCCCCTTGATTCCACAAACTCACTCCCAGTGCCCCCTGGAAAGCACTATTCAGAAGAGTGGTTTGCATGAGCCACAAAGGAATGCAAAAAACCCAAAATCTTGCATTGTAAATTATTTGCATGCATTCTGTCTAACGGCAAAATAAGGGTGAAGGAAACACGTACGCAACTGCTTGCCAAACAGGTGCAATCACTCACCTACCACAGGTGTACGGTAACTAATTTATTAGAAAAGCAATAGGTGTTGCCCATTATGGGCCATCCTGTGTCAACTCAGAACTGTAAACCTGTCCATTTGTGACCAAAGGAAATAGACTTGAAAGTGAAAAGAGCAGTAAGACTTTAAATAGGAAGCAGGGAAGTTATTTTAATCAAGGCTCTGGCTTGCTCAGTCTTATGCAGGCAATGGATGGGCTTGGAGCGCTCCCCTCCAGCATAGCTGTCAACTTTCAGATTTGAAAATAAGGGATCAGCAGCCTCACCTGTCCCGGGGACAGTCTACGGGATATCTAACAATCCGGGATAGCAGTGGGAAGCAGCGGGAAATGGCGCTGGAATAAGGGAATTTCCCACAAAAAAAGGGAAGGTGGACAGCTATGCCCTCCAATGCCCCCCCCCCCGCTGCCCCCTTGCCTCTTAGCACCCCACTAGGGAACCCCAACTGGGGAACCAGTGGTCTTGGCTGCGCACAGCGCCATTTTGCACTTCTGCCTCCCCCCCCCCAATTTGGGGCTCTTGAGAGGAGCAGAGACATGCCCTTTGCCCGCCCTGTGGCCGATGGGCAGTGGGGAGAGGAAGGGTGCCGGAGTCTCTGCTCTGCTCACTCTGCAGCGTGGCCAGGGCCTCGTCGTCGCTGTTCAGGATGATGGTCTGGGAGGCGCTGGGGGCCAGCTCAGGCGCCTGCTTCCCCCCTTCTGCGCTGTGCAGCCTCTGCATGTGGAATTTCAGGTGCCCGTTGCGGTTGAACCTGCGGAGGAGAGAACAGTGGAGAGACTGAGGTGGGGAGCTGGACTCCCTGCTCCCCTGGGGTGGCTCTGCTGTGCGAAGGCAAATGCCCCCCCCATGCTGGCAGCAGCGGCCCTTGCCCACCTCTGCCCGCAGACGTGGCAAGCGAAGGGCTTCTCGTTGGTGTGCGTCAGGGTGTGGCGCCGGAGGTCCTTCTTGTTCTTAGAGGCAAAGCTGCAGTGCTGGCACTTGTGGGGCCGGAGGCTGGCGTGCTGCTCCATGTGGGCCTGGTTTGCGGGGGGGGGGGGGAAGGGAGAAACCAAGTCAGGGCGTGGGGGCCCCTCCTCCTCCCCCTCCCCCGGGGCATATTATAAAAATGTAAAGATCCTTAATTTATCTATCTCTATTTTACCAATACAAAGTTTGTGAAGGTTTATTCAAACCCTGCCAAGGAGTCCAGTTCGTTTTGTTGTTTCTTTAAGTACTCCGTAAAAGGTTCCCTTTCTTCTTTAAAGTCACAGTTGTCCTTATCACATAGTTTATCACGCCAATTCCGCAGAGTCCATCAGAGCTCTCCCAAAATCTTCTAATACACCCCACAGAGAGCAAAGTGGCCCAGAGTGGGGACCTTCAGACCTTCTCTTGTGGGGGGTGTCACTGAGGGGTGACCCAGGGACACCCCAAACCTCCCCTCTCCTCTCAGCTTGGGAGCCCAGGGGCTTCTCCAACTGCAGCCTGCCCTTCCGTCTCCCTGCTGCCACCCGGGAGAGCGGCAGTTGTGCCGGGCTTCTCTCCTCTGGCCGCAGCGCTGTGGGCACTTCCCAGCCGTCCTGCCCCCTCCACCTCCATTTGCAAGGGACCCCCCCTCCACCTACCCGGACGTCGGGCCACAGAGCTGCCGTGAAGGGGCAGTCGGGGCACTTGAAGGCGCTGGGTCCGACGTGGGCACGCTTGTGGCTCTCCATCTCCGCTCGGCCCGCAAACGTCGCCATGCAGATCTTGCAGGAGAACTTCTTGGCCAAGGGCACCTTGCCCACCGGGGCTGCCGGGAGCTTCTTGGGGGAAGTGTCGTTGCCGGAGGCCTGCTTGGGCGCCCCCTGCCTGGTGGGAGGCCTGCCCTTGCCGGGGGCCGGTTCCTGGTCGGCGGGGGCCAGCGAAACGGCCTTGTGGGCCGGCCAGGCCAGGCACTGGACCAGAGGCCACGGGACGCTGCACTGGGCCTCTGGCCGCTCCCCACTCATCTGCAGGGACAGGAGGGAGGCTGGTTAGAGCAGCACTTCCTGGACCCGGGGCTGGGCTGGCCTCCCTCCTCCCTGGGCGACAGACAGGCCCCCTTCCTCCTCCTCCTCCTCCTCCTCCTCCTCACCTCCACGGTGTGCTGCTGGCTCTCTGGCGTGCTGCTGGGAGTGGTGGCATCCTTCAGGGTGCAGCTTCTGACCACCGCCTGGACGACTTCGCTGGCACTCTCCCCCTCCCTGCCAAGAGACATCGGACAAACTCACGGAGGAGCAGAGGCCTATCAAGGGCCAGTTGCTGGAGGCCCCGGGAGAGGAGAGGGCCGCTACTTGGGCTCGGATCCTGCTTGTGGGTTTCCCACTGGGGGCGCCTGGTTGGCCTCTGCCAGAGCAGTATGCTGCCCAGGTGGGCCACTTTCCTGACCCCGCAGGCCCTTCGAGAGGCAGAAGAGTGAGTCCAGGGCGGTGAGGGGGGTCTCCCAGCTCCCCCAAATCTCTTCCTTTCTAAATCACGTGGATCCAGAGAAAACCCTGAAGCCACGGGGGCAGTAGGAATGCAGAGGGAGCCTTGGTCTGAGATGGCCGTGGAAGCCCCACCTTCTTCCTCCCCCAATTTATTTATCTTTCACCTTCCCTGCAAGAAGCTCAAAGCTCCCTAATTTAATCTCCACAACCACTCTGTGAGGTAGGTGAGGCTGAGACTGGTCCAAGTAATAAACAAAACAGTATTATTGTTGTTGTTGTTGTTAATTATTCCCTGCCCAACTGGCTGGGTTGCCAGATGGCACATGAGCTTTGTGTCTGAGCGGGGATTCAAACCCTGGTCTCCCAGGTCCAAGTCTGGCACTCTAAGCACTGCACCACGCTGCCTCTCGCTATCGACTCCCTGCGGCCAGAGCCCTTCTGCCTGGAGGCGGCCGGCTTCTCTGCTCTCACCCGTAGAGCGTGCTGGTGGCCTCCTCCTCGCTTGGGGTTATGATGCTGTACTCCGCGGTGCTGCTGAAGGGGATGGTGACTTGTTGGATCTCGGTGCCCTCCAGGGCCGCCTCCTCGGTGACGTGCAGCGTCAGCACCTTGGTCTGGGCCTCCTCCTCCTCCTCCTCTGGCTGCCCCTGGGGCTCGGAGGCCTTGGAGAAGCCGTTGGCCTTCACCACGGCCACCTGTAAGGGGGGGGGGAAAGAAACCAGCCGTGGGTCATGGCATGGCACAGCTGGAAGGGCCCACCAGGGAGCTGGGGCTTGCGAAGGTGTCCCCGGCCTCACCTCCAGGGTGCTGCTGGCGGGCAGTTCCCGCTGGCTGCTCATGTTCAGCAAGAGGTCCAGTGCCGTCTGTGTGGCCAACTCAGCAGAGCCTTCTACGTCTGCGGGGGGAGCAAGAGGGAGGTCAGCTGGGCTCCTGCTCCCGACATTTCTACGCCCTTCGCCAGCCACGAGGGAGGGAGGGAGGGCTTGCTTGCTTGAGAGTACAGTACGATTGCAACTTGTGCGATTTCAACAATACAGTGGTACCTCGGGATGCGAACCAGATCTGTTCCAGAGCCCTGTTCGCATCCTTTTTTTTTTTTTTTATAAAATTTTTATTGGTTTTACAACATTTTTAAGAAAAACAAACAAACACAAAAAGTGACAAACATACATGAATAGTTTCAAACATATTTTCATAAACCTCTTTTCTTGAACTTCCCCATACCCCCCCTCTCTGCATCCCAATGTCCATAATTCAACAAGCAACTCCCAGTTGTTACTTTCTAATCTCTGTCATCTTAGTCTCTTTTATAGTCTAACCTTGTATCCCTGTACCCTTTTGCTTCTGGAAACCACAACATTTTAGCATTCATTAAGTTTATAGTAGTCCTTAAGATAACTTTTAAATTTTCTCCATTCTTCTTCCACCGTCTCTTTTCGTTGATCACGGATTCTGCCTGTCATCTCGGCCAGTGTCATATAGTCCATCACTTTCATCTGCCATTCTTCCAAAGTGGGTAAATCTTGTGTCTTCCAATACTTTGCGATAAGTATTCTTGCTGCTGTTGTGGCATACATAAAGAAAGTTCTATCTTTCTTTGTCACCAATTGGCCGACAATGCCCAAGAGGAAGGCCTCTGGTTTTTTAGAAAAGGTACATTTAAGTACCTTTTTCATTTCATTATAGATCATTTCCCAGAAGGCCTTTATCTTCGGGCATGTCCACCAAAGGTGATAGAAAGTACCTTCAGTCTCTTTACACTTCCAACATTTATTGTCGGGCAAATGATAGATTTTTGCCAGTTTGACTGGGGTCATGTACCACCTGTAAACCATCTTCATAATGTTTTCCTTTAAGGCATTACATGCCGTAAATTTAATACCGGTGTTCCATAACCATTCCCAGTCATCTGACATAATGTTGTGTCCAACATCCTGCGCCCACTTAATCATAGCCGATTTAACTGTTTCATCCTGTGTGTTCCATTTCAACAACAAGTTGTACATTCTAGATAAATTCTTAGTATTGGGTTCTAACAGTTCGGTCTCTAGTTTTGATTTTTCCACCTGAAAACCGATTTTCCTGTCCTGTTTAAAAAATTCCATTATTTGGCGATATTGAAACCAATTTTCTACTTTATGCTTCAATTTCTCCTGACTTTGTAGTTTGAATTTATCTCCATCCTGTTCTAAGATTTCCCAATACTTCGGCCATCCGACCTCCATATTGAGTTTCTTCACTGCTTTAGCCTCCACTGGTGACACCCATCTAGGGGTTTTATTTTCCAATAGATCTTTATATCTTATCCAAACATTAAATAATGCTTTTCTAACAATGTGATTTTTAAAGGCGCTGTTAACTTTATCATACCAAAGATATGCATGCCATCCGAAAGCATTATTGAAACCTTCCAGATCCAAGATGTCCGTGTTCTCGAGGAGCATCCATTCTTTCAGCCAGCAAAAAGCTGCTGCCTCATAATACAATTTTAGGTCCGGCAGGGCAAAACCCCCTCTTTCTTTAGCGTCAGTCAATATTTTAAATTTAATTCGGGGCTTTTTGCCCTGCCAGACAAATTTCGAGATGTCTTTATGCCACCTCTTAAAACATTCCATCTTGTCAAGAATCTGCAAGGTCTGAAACAAAAATAACATTCTAGGCAATACATTCATTTTAATTACTGCAATTCGGCCTAACATTGACAGTTTCAAATTTGACCATATTTCTAGATCTTTTTTAATTTCTGACCAACATTTTTCATAGTTGTCCTTATACAAATTCACATTCTTAGATGTTAAATAAACCCCTAGGTATTTCACCTTCTTGACCACAGTCAAACCCGTTTCCTCTTGAAATTTCTCCTTTTCCATATCTGTTAGATTTTTCCCTAAAACTTTAGTTTTTTGCTTATTCAACTTAAATCCAGCTACCTGGCCAAATTGTTGTATTATTTCTAGGACCTTTTTCGTACTAGTGTTTGGCTCTTGCAAAGTCAATACTAGGTCATCTGCATACGCTCTTAACTTATACTGTTTAGCTCCGACCTGCACACCTTTGACCTGCTGGTCATTTCTTATCATGTTCAGCAACACCTCCAGAACTGAAATAAAAAGTAATGGGGAAATTGGGCACCCCTGTCGTGTTCCTTTTTCTATCTTGAGTTCCTCAGTCACGACATTATTTACAATCAGTTTAGCTTTTTGTTCAGAATATATTGCAGCCATACCATTCTCAAAACCCTGGCCTACCCCCATCCCATGAAGATTCTTCCTCATAAAACTCCAAGAAATATTATCAAAGGCTTTCTCCGCATCCACAAAGATCAATACTGCTTTAGTGTTTATATTCACCTCTAGCTTTTCCAAAATGTCTATTACATTCCTTACATTATCTGCTAGGTGTCTATTAGGGAGAAAGCCTGCTTGATCTCTATGGATCTTCTCCATCAAGACTCTTTTAAATCTTTTTGCCAAAATGTCTGCAAAAATTTTGTAATCCACATTAAGCAGTGATATTGGGCGGTAGTTCTTAAGTTGGGTCTTTTCAGTCTCTGACTTTGGTATGAGTGAAATATATGCCTCTTTCCACGATTCAGGTGCCCTTTTTCCCTCAAGAATCTCATTACAAACTTCTCTTAGTGGTTGAGTCAGCCATTCCTTCAGCGATTTGTAGTATCTGGAAGTCAGTCCATCTGGTCCCGGAGATTTGCCCAATTGCATATTCTGAATGGCAGCCTCTATCTCTTGATCTGAGATTCTCTGGTTCAAATCCATCTTACTTTGATGAGAGATGTTTCGTAGTCCATACCTTCCAAGGAATTTATCTATATCTTCTTCATTTTGCGGGCCTTGAGTGTAAAGTTTTTTAAAATAGCTTAAAAAGCAATTTCTAATTTCATTGGGTTTAGATATGTTCTTTCCATCCACCTCTAGGCTTGTAACTGTATTTAATTTCTGCCTTTTCTTCAGTTGCCATGCCAAAAGTTTACCACATTTATTTGCTGATTCAAAAGTCTTTTGCTTCATTTGCTTTATCTTCCATTCAATCTCTTGGTTCATCAATTCCATATATTGTGTTTGATATAACTTGATCTCTCTTAAAATATCCTGAGACTTTGGTTTTGTTCTTAATTTCCTCTCTCCTTCCTTTATCATTTCCAAAATCTTCTCTTTTTTCTCAGTTTGTTTTTTCCTCTTTATTGAATTTTGTTGAATCAAAAATCCTCTCATAACCGCTTTACTTGCGTCCCAGATCACTCTTTTCTCCACGTCGGTCCTCAAATTTATTTCAAAATAGTCTTTTAGGGTCTTTTGGGCCTTCGTGAGAATCTCCTTATCTCGAAAGAGGGTGTCATTCATTCTCCATCTAAATTGACCAGTTATTGTGAGTTTCATCTCCATCTTCACGGCGTTATGGTCGGAGCAAGTTTTTGGGCAGATTTCCACTTTCTTAATCTTTGGAGCCAGTCCACTAGTAACCCAGATTTGGTCAATTCTGGTCCAGGTCATCATTGCTTGGGAGAAAAAGGTTCCCTCTCTCTCCAGAGGGTTCCTTGTTCTCCAAATGTCTATCAAGTCCATATTTTCTGTCATTTCGAAAAAAGTCTTAGGGAGTCTCCCTTCTTTAGTGACTGTTAGTCTTTGTGCCTTGTCCATATTAGTGGAGACCACGCCATTCATGTCTCCCATGATTATCATATTATAATCCAGATAGTCCGTCAAAGTTTCATGAAGTCTCTTAAAGAAGTCAGATTTGCCTTCATTTGGTGCATAAATTCCAACAACTAGAAGTTTTTCTCCTTGTACTTGTATCTCCACAGCCAGATATCTCCCTTGTTCATCTTTGAATATCATTTTTGGAGCCCATTTCTCCTTCACATATATTACCACTCCTCTCTTCTTAACTTTGTCTGATGAGATAAATTCTTGTCCTAGCCTTTTATTTATAAGTAATCTCCTGTGGGCTCTAGTTATGTGAGTTTCTTGTAGACATATCAAGTCCAGTTGTTCTTTATTCAAAATATGAAATACTTGTCTTCTCTTCAATGGCCCGTTCAGTCCATTACAATTCCAACTAAGGAATTGTAAAGCCATCTTGTTATTTTCTTAAGACTCCTCCAACAGCTCCAAGTTGTTGCTCTTCTTCTGATGGTGGTGGTTTTTGTCCAAACGAGAGATTCAGAATATCCAGTGCTCTCCTCTGTTCTGCAAGTACGTCCACAGTCCCCTTCTGTAGGTCCTCCCGGTATCTTGCCAAAAATTTGTCTTTATCTTGAATTGTCTTTATTTTCACTTTCTTTGCCTTGTAGTCGAATGACAATCCTTGTGGGAACTCCCACCTGAAACGGATAGAATTTTTCTTTAGCAAAAGAACCAAGTCCTTGTAGAAGTTTCTTAAATCCAAAATGTATTTTGGGATGTCTTTAAAGATCTGTACAGCTGAGTTTCCAATTTGCAAGGCCTTTTCAAAGTGTAGTCCTAATATTTTATCTCTTTCCTCCTTGGATCTGAATGTAATCAAGCAGTCTCTCGGTGTCTTTCTATCTTGCTTTTTACCCAGTCTAAAGGCAGTCGTAATTTTAAATTCGTCTTCCTCAAGGTCCCAGCAATCCACAAACTCCCGTGTCAAATATTCCACAAGGTTGTCTCTTTCATTCTCCGGAATCAGTCTTAATTTTAAATTTCTCTCTTTCCTCTGTAACTCCCACAAGGCCAAAGTTGCATCATGCTCATAGACCTTCTTGGCAAGTGACTCTAATTTCTCCTGCGTCTCTCCGGCAGTGGCTTTTGCCTCTTCGGCAATTTGGCGCGTGGTGGCGTTTTCCTCCACCAATTTGTTTATAGATTCTGTATTCTGGTTTAATCTTGCTGCTATTTCTGTTAATTTTTGTGTGTTCTCTGAAGTCTGTTTTGTCAAAGACTCCAGAGTTTGGTTTATCTTGAGCAAGGCCTCTGTCACAGCTTCCATAGAGACGGCTGCTCCTTTGTCTTGTCCTGTTGTTCCTGCTGATCCGGCTGTTGCGCCTGAAATTGAGCCTCTTTTCTTTGCCTGTTGCAGCTGCAGCTGTTGTTGTTGTTGCTTGATCTTGGCTCTTGTAACTATCTCTTCTTGTGGGCCACTCATGTCAAGGTCAATTCCCACGGGATTATTCTCCCTTGGAAAATTCCACTGTCTTAGGCCGTCAAGTTTTACTTTATCCTCTAGAGGGAGCAAATCAAAATGGCCATAGGACGAGATTTCCAAATGCAAAAACAAAGGAGACAGTCCAAGATGTAAAAAAAAAAGGAGATTAACACAGTCAAAGTCAATGTTGCTAAAAACTTATAACTTCAAGTTGCCACAGTTGCCCAATTTATACTGTTTCTTCTTATGATATACAGTAATCAGGCACTGTGGAAACTTTGTATCAAAGTATCACTTCACAGGAAGAAGTCAGTTCAGTGTACTAAAAAGGCAGACCGTTTCATGCTTTCAAATAGGTGAGATAGCAGAGGTTTTTTCCCTCCAAATAGATCATGCAGTTGTTAGTCAGATTCACCTCCCCTCTGCCCTGCTTGCTAGAGGGGAGATCAAAGGTCTAAATGTCCGGTTTATATGATCAAAGAGCAGGTTTAAACGGATGCAAGTTTAGAGTTCCGTTGCTTTCACTTTCATGCAGTCGGGGGGAGGCAGACTTCCTTTGCTTAAATCTCCCCGTTTTTAGCCCAATTTCTAAAATTTTAAAGGGTCCCGATTGTTTTCCAGCTCTTACTCACGGGAATTCAGTCCAAATTTTCTTTTCAGGAAGGAATCGGCGCTCTCCGCTTATGGCGACGCGGCTTCACTTCGCAGGCTGGGTAGCGACTCTCAGCACCGCGCTCTCTCCCGATGTCGATCCGTAGCCTTTAAAAAGGCTCTTTCACGGTACCGGGGGGGCGCGAAGGTGCCCACCGAGTCTCTTTGTTCTCAGGCTTCAGCGCCTGGGATTTTAGGGGTCCCCCGCTCGCCGTAGCGGGTAAGACCCGAACTTGCGAAGCAGTCCTTCTCCGGAGCTCGGAGGTAGGACCGCCATTAAGCGCTGGCACCGACCGGAAGCCCTGTTCGCATCCTGAACAGAACATGTCGCTGCTTCCGCGCATGTATGTGACGTCATTTTGACCGTCTGCACATGTGCAAGTGGCAAAACCCAGAAGTAACTCGCTCCGTTACTTCCGGGTCGCCGCGGAGCGTAACCCGAAAATACTTATCCTGAAGCGTATTTATCCCGAGGTATGACTGTACAGTGGTACCTCGGTTTACGAACTTAATCCGTTCCGGATTACCGTTCTTAATCCAAAGCCATTCTTAAACCGAGGCACACTTTCCCTAATGAGGCCTCCCTCTGCCAGTGCCCTTCCACCGTTCGGCTTCCGTTCTTAGACCAAGGTAAAGTTTGCAAACCGGGGTACTATTTCCAGTTTTGCGGAGTTTGTAAACCAAATCGTTCTTAAACCGGACTGTTCTTAAACCGAGGTACCACCTTCAGAAAAGGGCCACCCACATTATCAAGGGGGTGGAGTGAGACCCCTATGTGTTGTATGTTTTTGAGACCTGTCTGTTTTTTTGCATTTTTTTTGGCTATACAGTCATGCCTTGGGATGAATACGCTTCAGGTTGAGCATTTTCGGGTTGCGCTCTGTGGCACCCCGAAAGTAACAGAATGTGTTACTTCTGGTTTTTGCCGCTCGTGCATGTGCAGACGCTTAAAATGACATCACGCGCATGCGCGGAAGTGGCGAAACGCGACCCGCACACGCACACAGTCGTGTCTTACGTTCCTTTCAGGTTGCGAGCGGGGCTACGGAACCGATCCTGTTCGCATCCAGAGATACCACTGTAACTGGTATTTGGTTGACCAATAAAATCTGACTCCCATATGAAGAAACGTTGCAGCATTTGGGACCTTTTAGCTTTGGCGAATGGCAAGTAAGAAATGGCAACATGGCAGAAGTTTATAAAATTATTGCATGGCTTGGAAAGAGTGGATAGAGGAAAGTTTCTCTCCCTTTCTCGTGACACTGGAACTTGTGGACATCCAGTGAAGACAAATGTAGGAAGAAAAAGGAAAGTCCTTCCTCATGCAGGGCCCAGTTCAACTGTGGAACTGAGGGCCACCAGCTTAGATGGCTTTATGGGCTTTATGGGCAAATTCATGGAGGAGGAGAGGGCCTCTGTTGACTACTAGCCACCATGGCAATGATCTGCCTTCCCAGGCAGAGACAGAAAGGCTTCTGAGTCCCAGGTGTTGGAAACCACAGGAGGGGAGAGGGCTGCTGCTTGTGGGTTCCTCAGTGGGGCACCTGGCTGGCCCCTGGGAGAAGAGGACGCTGCACTCGACGGGCCCCTCCCTACCTGGCTCGTAGATGATGGTGGCTGCCTCCAGTGGCTCCTGCGTCAGGATGGGGGGCTCTGGAGCAGGCGGGGTTTGGGCAGGCGGGTAGGTGACCTGCTGGAGGGAGAAAGCGGTGATTGCAGCTCAGAGCTGGTGGAAGGATGGGGCAGCAGAAATGAGGGGGGGGGCGATGCCCGGGCACTCACGGGGGAGCTGGCGGGCGCTGCCTCCGCGGCCGCCTGGCCCTGGCTGTGCTGCTGCTTCAGCTCCTCGATCTGCTGGAGGGTGAAGAAGGGGCGGCGGCGGCAGGGGGGCTCCTCCGGGTGCCGTTGCACCCACTCCTCAAAGTTCTCCGCGTGGCGGCACTGGATGTGGAGGCGCAGGTTCTTCTTGTGTTTGGTGGTGAAGTGGCAGAACTCGCAGGCAAAGGGCTTCCCGCCTGCAGGGGAGACAGCAGCAGTGGGGGGAGGGGGGAGCCTGGCTGGCTGGTGGGAAGGGGGGGCAGCTTGGCAAGCGGGGGAGGGGAGTCTGCCCCCCTTCCTTTTTGCAGGAGGCAAGATTCTAAAAAAGCCCAGCGGGACTGTTGACACCCGTTGAACAGTCCTAAACACAGAATTGCAGAGGGCCCCCGGGTCCCACCGTCCAACCTCTGCTTGGAAACCTCCCAGGAAGAGGGGAGAGCAAGCGCCAGCCCTCTGCCTGCAATGTCCTCTCTGCCATCTGCCAGCCAAGTGGGGGGGGGCGGACTGGTCCCGCTGCCCCAAATCTGCCTCTGCCCTTCTTTGTGTGCCTTCTCCAAGTGAAGTCCAGGGGGAGGCCTTTTCCGTGGTGGCTCCCCGTCTGTGGGATGCTCTCCCCAGGGAGGTTCGCCTGGTGCCTTCATTACACACCTCTAGGCGCCAGGGGAAAATGTTCCTCCTCAGCCAGGCCTTGGGCTGATTCGTATTCCGTAGCCTTTTAAATGTCTTTGTGTTACTGCCTTGTCGCTTCTGGTCTAACCATTTCCTTGTGAACCTGAGTAATCGATGGCATGAGACGGCGCTGCTCACCTGTGTGCTTGACGGCCATGTGGGAGAGGAGGAAGTCCTCCCGGACGGTGGCGTAAGGGCAGAGGCTGCAGCGGTAGGGCTTGTCGTGGATGTGCAGCAGTTGGTGCTTGAGCAGCAGCTTCTTGTCCTCGCAGACGTGGTCGCAGAACTCGCACTTGAACCTGTCCGGGGGGACGAGGAGGAGGAGGAGGAGGAGGAGGAGGGAGTACAAAAGAGCATTGTTAGCAGGGATATAAGAGTACATAAGAGTACATAAAAGCATTGTTAAGGCCTTTAGGAAGGTATTCTTATATGCAACGGCTGCAGCTCGGACTTTGATGGCAAAGGGGTGGAAGGAACAAGGAGCCCCGACAATAACGGACTGACATTACAAGCTACAAGAATTTGCTGAAATGGCGCAGTCAACAAATACCCTGAGAGGCAATTCAAAACAAAAATTTATGGGAAAGTGGGACAGATATAAAACATACATTCGAAAATACAGCAAAGCTTCGCTATCTATGCTAGCATTTGATTGACGTTGGAGTGAGACTGAGTTGAGAAATAAGACTAAGAGCACATATTGATATAGGAATGTATTAGATAATATGTAAAGATATATACAATAATAAGAGTACTGTGTGTTGGTACGTATATGATTTTTTTGGGGGGGGTGTTTTTGTTTTTTCTCTTTGTTCTTTCTTTCTTTTTGTTTCATTTTCTTTCTAGGTATATAAAATTTGTATATATTTTTTGTATACGTGTTGAAAATTATATTATAGTAAGTCCTGTAATGTAATATGACGTTTACCGATGTAATATGAGAATGTTAACAAATAAATAAAATACAAATTCCAAAAAAAAAGGGGAGGAGGAGGAGACGGCTGTCACCGTGGGCCAATGGGGGGGCCTATGTGCACAGCTGTCGCTCCCCCTTATTCCTCCCCCCACCCCGCAAGGGCAAGGCAGGGGGTGCTCACCGGCGGTTGGCCACAGGCTGGATGTGGGTCAGCAGGTGCATTTTGAAGGTGTAGCGCTTCTTGAAGGACTTCCCGCACTGCAGGAGAGAGGAGGGCTCAGGTCATGCGGGGCAGGGGCGGAGGAAGGGGGTGCGGTGGGGGCAGTCCGACCCGGGTGTCAACACTGAGGGGGTGACAAAATGCCAGGGGGCACTCACTGCGGGGCCTGCAGTGCGCCTGGGAGTGACGTGGTGGTGTGGGCGCCCGCAGGCTCCGCGCTGCCCCAAATGGTCCCCCTGCTGCCTCCCCCCCAGCTGTAGGGTGGCCTGAGTGGGAGGAGGCAGGCAGGTTCCTCGGAGGCCCCGTGGTGCTCCCTGCCCCTATGGGCGTGCCACCCCAGGCGCCCAAGCGGCTTCCTCTGCCGCTGATGCAGGGTGGCAGCTGCGGACCTTGCGACCTGCCCCCCCATGCCCAGGCACAATGCATCAGCCAAAGAGGGGCCCGCCTGCTTTGACACCCACCTTGTCACACATGTGGGGCTTCTCCGTGCTGTGCGTCTTCATGTGCTGCGTGAGCCTCTTCTGCATGGGGTAGACGCGGCTGCAGACGGGGCAGGGGAAGGAACTGCGCTTGGGGGGCTGCCCAGAGAGAGGTTAAGGTATGGTCAGAACTGCCTGGCTCAGGTGAGACAGAGACCCCCCCCCCACCCCACGAGGAGCAGCTGGCTATGCTCAGCCTAGAGAGCTGGCCCTTATTCTGGGGCTGAAGCTCCCTTCCTGGTCCTGCTCTGGACTCTGTGTGTGGCTTTGCCAAGTCACAGCCTCTCGGTTCCCAAGCCGAAGCAGCCTCCCTCAAAGGGTTGTTCATGAGGGCACACACAGCAAGGAACGCTCCCTTGGGGAGCCAAGAAAGATTCGCACGCAGGAGTCGGGTGGAGGCGAAGGAGGACACTCACCGGATCAGCTCGCTTCTTCCTAAAAACAAAAACAAAGGATAGGTGGTACATAACACCAGTACAATTAGGGGAAATGTATAAAACTGGCTCAAACCTGTGCTGGAAATGCAAGGAAAAAGAAGCGACTTTTTATCATATGTGGTGGGACTGCAGTAAAATTAAAATATTTTGGGATATGATATATAATGAGTTAAAGAAAATGTTCCATTCAACATTTGTGAAAAAGCCTGAAGCTTTCTTGTTAGGGATTGTGGGAAAAGACCTGCCAAAGAAATTTAAAAATATTTTAATGTATGCGGCAACGGCGGCAAGAGTCTTAAATAGCACAAGGATGGAAGAACGAAGAAACCCCGATGAAAGAACTGTGGCAAGAACAACTGCGGAACAGGCAAAATTGACACACAAACTATGTGACAAGGCTAACTCTGGTTTCAAAGATGAATGGGAACCTTTTATGAAATATTTGAAGAAGCAACAAAATGAATTGGACTCTTTGGCAGGTTTTGAATAAACATTCACAAACTCTTTACTGCAATATATAGATAGATAATTTGAGGATTTTTACAATTTTGTAACATGCAGACAGAAATATGTGTTGATAAACCAGAAAAAAGGAGCTGAGGGAAGTCCGGGGGTGTTCTATGGGGGGGGGGAGGGGGGAAAACAATGTGGATGATGTATTTTTGTTAAATTATTGTGTTGAAATCCTTAATAAATTTTTTTAAAAAAACAAAGGAAGGAAGGGAAGAAGAAGCAGGTGAGGCCACTGAGAAATCACAGAATCGTAGAGTAGGAAGGGACCCCCAGAGGACATCTAGCCCAATGCCCTGCAATGCAGGAATGTCAGCTGAAGAATCACTGTCAAGCAGCCACCCACCCCGTGACCTGGACATGGGAGGGTTAGGCCCCGCTGCCACCCCTCTGCTGCCCGCCTGGGTCTGCCGGGGCCCCTGAGGACACCTACTTGTCGCGGTTGTGGACGGCCGAGTGGCGGATGACGTCCTTCCTGTAGACGCTGGTGTAGTCGCACTCCTCGCACTTGTAGGGCTTGCTCCCCACGTGGTTGAACATGTGCTCCTGCAAGGGAAGGAGGAGGCTCTAAGTGATTAAAGAATAAACCTCGGGTGGTTCTGGCTCCTTGCCTCTCTCCATCTGCTCACTGGAGCAAATTCCCACAGGCCCCTCTCTCCGTCCCGATTCCCTCTCAGGCAGATCTGTGGGGGATGCAGGACAGGGCCTCCTCAGCGCTGGCTGCTGACAAACAACTTTGGAACTCCCTATACTGGCTCCCTCCTTGCTGTCCTCCCACTGGCAGACAGAGGCTTTCTTGTTCCAACAGGCTTTGGGGAACAGATTGCTTTTAAAAAAAGGTCTTGCGCTGTGATGTTTTGATTGGACAAACTGATTGTTCATATGTTTTAATAGATCTTTTGTATGCAGCAGACCTGCAACTTAACGCTCGCTTGACAGAAGTGATCAGAAACTTACACAGTGCTTTACCAACTGCACTGGCTCCTGATGGAGTGCAGGGTCAGGTTTAAGGTGCTGGTTTTGACCTTTAAAGCCCTCTGCAGCCTAGGACCCACGTACCTACGGCCTCTCCTGGTCTGCCCCACGGAGGACCTTAAGGTCCACAAATGACAACACTTTGGAGGTCCCAGGTCACAAGGTGGTTAGACTGGTCTCAACTAGGGCCAGGGCCTTTTCAGCACTGGCCCCGACTTGGTGGGACGCTCTGTCACAAGAGACCAGGGCCCTGTGGGACTTGACATCTTTCCACAGGGCCTGCAAGACAGAGCTGTTCCGCCTGGCCTTTGGTTTGGACTCAGTCTGACCCTTATGTTTTCCCTTCCCTTATGGTTTTGATCTATGAGCTATTTTTAAAATAAGGCACGAATTTTAAATTGCATTTTAACCTGTATTTTAATCCCCCCCATTATGATTTTACTGTAATTTTACTGGTGTTAACTGCCCTGAGCCTGGCTCTGGCCAGGGAGAGCAGGGTATAAATAAAATGTATTATTATTATTATTTATTACAGGCAGGTGGGGAAGAGAAAATGAATACATAAACGTCCCCTGCTCTCCATTTATTTGTCTTCCTCCCAGCTGCTCCGTGGCGTTTAGGAGGAGACGGGAGAAGGGAGGCGGCCAGCTGCTCACCTTGAGGGACGACCAGCGCCGAGAGCGGTAGCTGCACTGCAGGCAGCGGAAGAGTTGGGGGTCTCCGGCCTCGTGGGAGTTCACGTGGAAGCGCAGGTCCTCGGGCGTCAGGAAGCGGGAGCCGCAGATCCGGCACAGGTAGGGTCGCATCAAGGGCTTGGCCGACTTGTAACAGTACCTGCGGCGTGACATCACAGGGGCGCTCAGCGCAGAGAACCCAGCCCCACGGAGGCCCCAGGGTCTCTTGCAGGGAGCCCCACGGAACCAGCCCCGCCTGCCGTCCCCACCAATCACCTTCGCCCGATGTACTTGCGGTATTTCTTGCCCAGGAAGCGGTGGGAGGGACGGCCGCGCCGGCGGGGGAGCGCTTCCAGTTTCTCGCGGGAGGAGGGGTCCCTGTTTTCGGAGTCGGACTGGCTCACGGCCTGCTCCCTGTGGCTTTCGCCCCCCACAGGCACTTGGTCCGAGGAGCTGGCCGCCTCGGGGCCTTGGGGGTCGCCCTGGGGGAGGCCCTGGGATGAGACCACGGGCTCTGCGTCGCCACCTGCCCAAGGGAAAGAGCCAGCCAGCTTAGTCTGGGGAGAAGGAAGGGGGGTGGCCTGAAGCCACAGCAAGTGCAAAGCCAATCCAGGAACAGCATTGTGCAAATTGGGGGAAAGGGGAAGGAAAAGAGAGCATAAAAAACAGGATGAGAACTATTTAGCATGAAGAAATCTGTTTAGCCTGGAGAAGAGAAGACTGACGGGTGTCAAAGGAGCCATCTTCAAATATGTGATGGGCTATCCCACGGGAGTGTCATTGAATTCTGCTCCTATTGATCCAGAGCAGAGCTCCAACGTATAGTTGGCAGAGGAAAAACCTAAACACGTTGCAGGGTTCCCCAAAAATAGACCAGAGGGAATGAATATTTCATCCAGCAGAGCTTTACTGCTACTGAAGGCAAATGAGCACAATGGTTAGAAATCCAATACATTCAGGATTGGCCCTGTCCATAAGAAATCCAGTTGCAGCAGACTTAACTTAAGCTTACAATAACCTATGTCTAAACTTTAATGCTACATACTGTACAGAACAGCACACCAGACGGAAAAGAGAGAAAGAGAAAGTGAAGCCCAGTCTCCTTCTGGCCTTATTATGATAGTCAGCATGACCTTGACAGAAGAGAAAAGAGAACCAGTTTAAGCCAACTGTTCCCAGCTTCTCTGAAGGAATAACCCAAACATCATGAACCTTCTGCTTGTTTCTTTCACAAAGAGAAGCTTCCAGAACCTTCTTGAACTAATTGGAATAGGAAAGATCTCTACACATCAGATCAATACTTTCTGCTCCAAGAAATGCAAACTGACAGGGAGATGGAGCAAACTTGTTCTCTGATGCTCCAGGGGACCCTCTCCATGTCTCTGCTTGGTGCCACTGCCTTGCTCCCCTCGCGACTCGACCCACAGGGGGCAGAGGGGGATCTGAGCGAGGCTCCCTCAAAGGCAGCAAGCCCTGCCAACCTCCTACCAGCAGCTGAGTAGAAGAAACTGCCCTACTGTGAAACACACTTATTTGCAAGAACACCTATTTGCTTGTGAGTAGTCCCATTGAACTCCAACAGGGCGCCAAAGCATCCCCCGGAGAATATGAAAACCTCCGTTTCTTTCTTTCTTTCTTTCTTTCTTTCTTTCTTTCTTTCTTTCTTTCTTTCTTTCTTTTCCCCTCCAAATAATCTTTATTAGTTTTCCGGCTACATACTCCACATACACATAATGTGTTGCATTTTACATTTATACTTGCTCCTAAGCGATAAAATTATATGTGATATAAAAAACCAGAAGAAGGAAGGAGGGAAGTCAGCGCTGAAAACCTCCATTTCTGCTTTGCAGCCAGGAAGTGTTTCACTTTGGCCCTACATTTGGCAATGACTTGGAAAACGGAAAATCAGCCATGGCGTGCAGGTGGGGCTGATGGAGCGCACCTCTGTGCGCATTTCTGCACACGCTCCCTGCTCCGCCACCGCTGCTTACCCTCTGGCTGAGGGACCACCTCCAGGCAGGGGAACTTGCGAGGCCGTCCCGGCCGCCGGCGCAGCCGCTCCTCACTGGACGTGGGCACAGGGCGGCTGCTGGTCTTGGGCAGGCGCCCTCGGGGCTCGTCCTCTGCTGGGTTGTAATCGCTGTCCCCTGCGGAAGAGTGGCAAAGGCAGGCCAGGTGAGCGGGGCGGGGGAGCCAGGTGAGGGGCTGCAGCTGGGGGGGTTGTGTGAGAAATACCTTCAGGGTCATCGATAGCCCCTGCGTCCACAATGTCGTCTTCCTCCTCCTCCTCTGCTTCTTCTGCCTTCCTCTTTTCTGGGGCCTTGGGCACAGAAGCTCCCTTCCGGGGGCGCCCTTTCTTCACACCGGAGGCTGACACTAGAGGGGAGGAAACAGCACGATTCAGTCCACACACACACACACACACACACACATATATATATATATATGTCAGAGCTGCTTCAAGATCCTAGCTCACAGAGGATCACGCTAGCCAGCGGTCATTAAGTAAAAGTCTTTATTGAGTTACAGTTTCCATTCCCAAGCTGCTGCGTGCAACTCTACGTCTAATGGCTAGATCGGCGAAGCTCCGTCTGAGTCTCCGCCCCTTGTGCACCAACTTAATATCCTAGCCCTGCTCCACCTTTTCCGCCTGACTGCTCTCCTCTGGGTCCCTCTGCCCCCCGGGGTCTCTTCCTTCCGGGATTCTTCTGACGCCGACCCCCCGGAACTCCCTGTCTCCTTGCGCCGGGCTTTAGGACCTGGCTCCCTTTCCTGGCTGCCTACTGCGTCACTTTCCTGTGCATTTGAACTTGGCGCGCGCGCCCAACCTTCCACTTTCCGTCTGACCGTTTCTTCGCTCCCCGATGGAGGTGTGGCCACTCCTGACTCGTGCCCTCCCCTCTGTTGCGAGCTGCCAGCGCTTGATCTCTGGCGCTCCTCCTCTTCCCTGCTCTCTGGCTGTGACGCTGGTCCCGATTTCCAACTGCTCTCCTCTGAGTCCCCTCTGGCTCTATCTTCCTGGGGTGCCCCCCTAAACTCCCCCCTTGCCCTGGCCACTGGTGCTCCTTTCTGTGAATCCTCTGATTCACTGGAAAGACTCGGAGATCTCGGGTCGTCGTCATCACTCATCTTTTCTTCTGCCTCCTCCCCCTCGCTCTCTGTTTCCTCCCTTGCCCTTGCCTCTGCTCCTGAACCCCTGACAATATATATATATATATATAGGTTTTCAAATATTACATTACAATACAAATGTACCAAAGCCAACACCATTTCCTCCCCATCCCCCCCATACATTTGCATTTCTATTTCCTCAATCCATCATATTATTCTTTTCTCCTTCCTCCCACTTCCCTCTGCCCCCACTCGATTTCCTCCACATTATACAATTTACAATAATCTTTGCATTCTACAATCTTCTCAAATCATCTATATATTCTTATTCTCTTTCCTTACTAATTTTTCTTCCGCCCAGTACTTCACATTTTAATCTAGGCATATTAGCATATCTTTTTTTGAGCAATATTTTGTCATATATTCATCAAAACATTTTCATTCCTTTTTGAATTTTTGATTTGGACTGAGTCCATGTATTGTGCCCCTCCCATCTCTCCCATCGTGCAGCAGCTTGACTTGCAAGCAGCAGAGTTGAGAAAGGGATCCCTGGCCTGGAGAGGGAAAGGTCTTTCCCCGCTCTCTCATGTCGCTGGACCTTGTGGATGCCCAATAGTGCTGAACATTGGAAGACTCTGGATGGATGGAAGCCCTTCTCCATGCAGAGTAAAACTATGGAACTCCCTCTCGCAGGAGGCAGGGAAGACCACCGCCTTGGAGGGTTTCAAAAGAGGATTAGACAAATTGATGGAGGAGAAGGAGAGGGCTGCCGAGGGCTCCCAGCCAGGATGGCTCTGCTCTCCTCCAGGGTGAGAGGCAGCGGCGCTTCTGAATGCCAGTTACTGGAAACCACAGCAGGGATAGTTATGCTTTTGTGCTCAAATCCTGCTTCGGGGTTTCCAAAGGAGGCATCTGTTTGGCCACTGTGAAAACAGGACGCTGGACTAGATGGGCCATTGGCCTGATCCAGGCAGGCTATTCTTAGGTTCTTATGCTGCCCTGTTTGTGCCACAGAACCTCCCCTCCCTCCCCTATTGCTAACCCTCCCCCTCCCTCCCCCCTCGGCTCCCAAAAGTTGACTGCACACAAACTACAGAAGCTGATAGATTCGTGGCGCAGAGCCAGAGTTCTCTTGGCAAGCCTGCGCAAGAGCCGACTCCATGCCCTCGTGCACCAATCCTGCCTTGCCCTCGGGGTCCCTTCCAACTCTCTGAGCCTACGAACTGCTCCAAAACTCCACTCCGCCCCTGGCGCTTGACGAGCCCCGGCCGAGCCCGACGCACCTGGCTGGAAGTGGCGCTCCCTCATGTGCTGGATGAGGACCCTCTTTGAGGCACTCTTGTGCTGACACATCTTGCATTTGAACTGCTGCACCACGACCACCTCCATCAGCTCCTCCAGGCTCTCCAGGTCGGGCTCCTCCGACTGGTCCAGTGGCTCCGGCTGCTCCAGCAGCTCCAAGGACCCGGGGTGCTCCACGCACGTCGAGGTGGGGCCGTCCACAAGGGCTTCGATGGCCAAGCTGCGGGCCAGGGCAGAGCTGGCCATGTGGGAGATCACGGGGGCCCCTGCGGCAGAGGGAGGGAGTGCAGGCACCAGGTCAAGGGACAGCTCCTCCCAACACCCTCCCTCTTCTCCAGGCTGGCCAGGAGGGAGCCCTCAGCCCACCGCAGTCCGTGAGCGGCAGAGGCTGCCTCCGCATTCTGCTCCCGGCCGGAGAGGAAGGAAGCGAGGGAGGTAGACCACAACCAGCTGGAGCCAGTGAGGTGTAGCGGTTAAGAGTGTCGGGCTAGGACCTGGGAGAGGGTTTGAATCCCCCACTTGGCCAACCTCACAGGGTTGTTGTGGGGATCACATGAGGAGAGGGAGAATCACGTGCACCATATTGAGCTGCTTGGAGAAAAGGGTGGGAGAGAAAGGCAAAGAAATGGGTGCATAAGACCCTTTCCTTACCATCATCTGGTCCCTGCAGGATGAGGTACTGGGTGGTTTGGGCCCCCCCATCCTCCTCACTTGTCACAGCGATGCACCCTGAACCAGGGAACAAAGAGAACCAGCGTCAGCTCCTCACAAATGGCATGTTTGGGGGTGCCTCGTAAAAACGGCCGTGAGAAGCGACTTCCAGAGTCCGTTTGCTTCCCCCAACTCCCTCTGCACCCTCCCACCACAGACTCCCCCCCCCCCCCCGCAGCCCTCTGCCTGCTCACGCTGAATGATGTCTGGCCCAATGGTGGACTCTATGATCTTGTCAATGGCGGCACTCAGATCCGAGGAGGTGGAGGCCGTGGAGTTGGAGACGACGGGAGCTCCTTCCGCGAGGACGCTGGAGTGAACGAGGCCCTGGGGAGACTGGGAGACCAGGACAGACTGGCTCACGGTGGAGACGCTGGACACCAGGGTGGACTGCGCAATGGAGGAGGAGTCCGGCAGGTAGGCCCTGGGCAAGGCGTCCGTGCTGGAGCTGCTCTCCGGTACTTCGGCCTGCGAGGTAGAGAGGGGGAAGAAACAGAGGCTGGAACTCGACTCAGAGGTGGCAGAGAGAGGAACGTGGTGGACGCTCCTTCATAGGAGGATGTGAAGAACAATTTAGGTGGCCATCTGTCAGAGACTCTTTAGTTGCAATTCCTGCATTGCAAGGGGGTTGGACTAGATGGGTCCCTTTCCAACTCTACACAAATAAATAAAGGCAAGTCCATCATTCCACGAGGAAAGGCAAGAGGAGACTTCCTACTAGCCTATCGTTCTTCCACCAGGTCAGACTTGCTATCTTCCGCTCTTGTGAAATGGGCCTGGCCTGCTGTGTCCCCCACCCTGGCAAAAAGCCTGGCCCCAAAGAGGCAAAAGAGACGTGGTCCGTACCAAAGAGATCCCTCCACTGTCCGAGCTCTGGCCGACCCCGGATTCATCTGCCTCCGAGAGGGTGACGGGCACCGAGGCAGCATCGCTGCTGTCTGCAGACATGGTCTCTGAGGTCTCCATGCCCAGGCCGCTCTCAGAGGGCTCCTCTTGCTGCCCCAGCAGAGGGGCAGCATCGCTGCTGCTCTCCACTTCATTTTCTGCTTCCATGGCCGAGTCTGGAAAAGCAGAGCGTGTCTGTCATGGTGGGAAGAAACCCCAGTCTTCAGTTGCCCCCTACTGGGATGTGGCACTTGACACTCCCTGTCAGTGAAAGGTGGAACGAGAAACAGAAGCTTCTGACTGCAAAAGAGGAGTGTTCATGCAACAGCACCTCCCCACCCCAAAAAAATAAATAAATCAGTAATGGAATCAATGCTAATCCATGCCAGGTCTTTCCTAGTCATATTTCTGAAGCTCTCTTGCAAACCCAGCACGCAGGCCAGCTCAACACTCTTCGGTGTAGCATCTTGCCCCCCTCATGACAACCCCAGGAACTATCTTGCCTGTCCGTTGCATGGTACATATTTCTGGCACATACCTGAATGGGGATATCCCAACTACAGCCAGAGCCAGATACAATTCCTCTAACTGTGCTTGAGTGAGGCCAGAAAGCGACCAACATCTAAGGCACCTCAGACTAGGGAAGGAGAGAGAAGAGAGGAAACAATAAACTTAAAGCTTTTAGAAGAGGACTTAAAGAAACTTATGGAAAATAAGGCTCCCAAGGTCTACTAGTCATGATGGCTGGATCAGAGGGACCCGGGATCAGAGGTCATATGACTCGAAATACCAGCTGCAGGGAGAGATCCTGCCTGTGGGGCCTCCCAGAAGAGGCATCTTCCTGGCCATGAAGAGGATGCTGGATGAGGTGGGCTCTTCTGACGTTCTGAGGCATAAGAGGGGGCTGCTGAGCTTGAGGGGATTCTCACTGGGGCACCTGGCTGCCACTTTAAAAGCAAAATGCTGGGCTAGATTGATCCGGCTGCAAGGCCCTCCCTGTGTTCCACAACACAGCTTCATATAATCGGGCTTATCTCTGAACCTAGATGGCTTCAAAGACACAAGATGTGCTCCAAATTCCAGGTTCTTTGTTCCATCAGGGAACCAAAGATGAAAGCAGCAAGCAACTAGTGTATCCCCTAATCTCTAATGAGATATATTGGCAGCAGAAAAGTAACTAATGTTTGAATGACAATCTCATTACTTTGCCACCTCCAGAGTCTGTTTGTCACCCTACATGTGTCCTTTTGGGCAGGAAAACTTTAGCCTGCTAGGCACTGGGTTTGGAGTCCAGGTGACCATGTGCCTTGGTTTGCTTATCGCCCCCCCCCCCCCCGCCCAGCAGTTTAACCACTAAAATTTAATGGAAAACTGAACAAGCTGCGGGAGGGAGTATTGCTTGTCCAGAAATGCCAGAGTACAGTTTGATCTAAGCAGAAAGAAAAGTGGTGCTCCTATTGCTGAGCGCTTAAGTTGCTCATATTGGTGTGTGGTATAGTGGTTAGAGTATCAGACTAGGATCTGGGAGGCTGCCCTGCACAACTTCGGTGTTTGCAACCCACAATTCACCCCGTGGGGGAGGAAGCCAGGCAAGCAGGCGTCCAAGAGTGCTCCTTGCAGGGCTCCTTGAATTGTGGGCTGCAAAGACCAAAGTTGTGCAGGGCAGCCTTTGAGGCTGGAGCAGAGCAAGGGTGGAGGGGGCTGTGGCAGAGAAGGTTTTTGCCCTGAGCAGGAGTTGCAAGGTGTTGCAGGAATTTATGTATAGGTTGGGGGGGGGGTTGCCCCTCCAGCAGATATCATGCACATGCAGCCCACTACCAAAACCAGCACAATCACTTTTGTGACTTGTCCCCACAAAACACTTCATCACAGTTTCTTCCTATCTATTCAAAGGGCCTCTGTGCACAATACCAAATGTAAGAAATTGCTGATCAATGTATCTATGTACTGGATCACTGGGAAAACTTCAGAAATTCCTATAGACATGTGAGCTCAGCTACTCAGCAGCCCCTCTGCCTGAGTGATAATCCCTGGCATCCAGAGAGTGCCAGAGGGTAGCCATTCCAGAAATAACAAACCCAGATGAAGACAAAAGGGTGTGATTAATTTGGCTGGGAAGCAGGGAAATATTTCTTTTTTAAAACTTGATGGGTGTTTGCTGGAGGGCAAGGGGAACCATGGGGTAGGGTCCAGGATGCTCAGATTACTGCCACCAGACCTCCACTTCCATGATGTAACCGTGATGTATTAGTGTTGTAGTTTGGGGGGGGGGTGTAACATGGGGGTTAGCGGCTAATAAAAGTTTGGGGTCTCTTTTGTTGGGGGCTTCCATCTTGTTCCACCTTGTGGCAGGTGGGAGTCTTCAATAAAGACCAAGCCTCCTGGCTGCTGTTTTGCTCTGGTATTCCTGGCTGGCGTCCTTGTTTTTTGTCCAAGGGAGCCCTCAGATTTCTCCGTTAACAGAGGCCACCCATTCCCCCTGCTGTGTGGTGGCATGGACACCAGATTCTGCCCCGATTCCTGCATTGCAGGGGGTTGGACTAGATGACCCTAGGATTCCACGAGGAGGCAGCCGAGCTCTGGGCCTGCAAGCGCAGCCTGAGCCGGGCTCCCGGGTCGCCCATCGGGCAGGGATGGAGGGATTCTCCCACAATGCACCTGGAGAGGCCAGGGCGCCCCCGCCTCCCTCTCCCCGCCTCCCCTTTTCCTATTGGCCCAGCGCCCTGGCGTGACGTGCGTGCGGGGGGGGGGGGTGCGCCGCGCTCTGCCTTCCCTCCCGCGGGGCCTTGTCCGAGGCGGGCTGCCCTCGGCGCTGCCTGAGCCCCCGCCCGCCGCCATCTTGGGCCAGGCCCCCTCCCCTCGCCCGCCGTCCGGAGACCCAGCCAAGCGCGCCGGGGACCCTCCGCGCCGCCGCAGCCTCCTTACCGCCCGGGGCCTCCCGCAGACGCCCCCGCGGCCCCTCAGCCGCCCGCTCCCTCCGGCCCGGCACCCGCCAGGTCGCCATCGCCGCTTCCCTCGCCCGGCGGAGGGATTCTTCCGCCGGACCCCGCCGGCGCCGGGACTACTTCCGAGGGCGCGGCGGCGGCGCTGGGCGGGCGGGCGGCGGGGGCGGCGCTGCTCCGGCTTCTTCCCCCCCGGGGGCCGCTTGCTCACTCGTCGAGGGAAGCGTCAAGCCGGCCGTTTCCTCGGAGAAATCTGGCGGCCCGCGGAGGACTACTTTTTCTCCGCGGAAGGCTTCGAGGGCGTCGTTTGCGTAAGTGCGCGAGGTGAGAGAAGGGCGTGCGGAGCGCGTCACATGATCGCTCGGCGTCACGTGCCGGGGCGGAAGAGAGGCTCTGGCCTTCGCTCCCTCCGGGCCGCTGCCAGGGGACCGTCCTGGGCCGGGGGGGGGGAGGGGACTCTGGCAGGGCCAGGCCGAGGGGAGACGGAGCCCCGGCTTGGGCAGGCCTCGCCTCAGGCATTGGCGTAGCTGTCAACTTGTTGTTGTTTAGTCGTTTAGTTGTGTCCGCCTCTTCGTGACCCCCTGGACCAGAGCACGCCAGGCCCTCCTGTCTTCCACTGCCTCCCGCAGTTTGGTCAAACTCATGCTGGTAGCTTTGAGAACACTGTCCAACCATCTCGTCCTCTGGTGTCCCCTTCTCCTTGTGCCCTCCATCCTTCCCAATTTCAGGGTCTTTTCCAGGGAGTCTTGTCTTCTCATGACGTGGCCAAAGTATTGGAGCCTCAGCTTCAGGATCTGTCCTTCCAGGGAGCACTCAGGGTTGATTTCCTTCAGAATGGAGAGGTTGGATCTTCTTGCAGCCCATAGGACTCTCAAGAGTCTCCTCCAGCACCAGAATTCAAAAGCATCCATTCTTCGGCGATCAGCCTTCTTTATGGTCCAGCTCTCATTTCTCACTTCCGTACATCACTAATTCCGTCCCTAAGACCTTGCAAAGCCCCCATCACCAAGGATGAAGAGTAACCTACGTAGCTGCCGTGTACCATTGACCCACCTTCTTTATGGTCCAGCTCTCACTTCCATACATCACTACTGGGAAAACCAGAGCTTGAACTATACAGACCTTTGTTGGCAAGTTTGTCATTGGCTGTCAACTTACAGATTTGAAAATAAGGGACCAGCAGCCTCGAAAATAAGGGATCAGCCGCCAAAATAAGGGATTTTAGTCAACCAGCTGAAGTTAAAAGGGACCAGATAATTTTGGAGAGCAGCGCCGGTTTTTAGCCCTTCGTTTCCAGAGGTTGCTGCTCAAGACACCAGCCAATGAAACTGCAATTAAATAACTACAAGCAGCAACCACTTTTTGCACAAAACAAAGTCCAAGCTACAAAGATGCTGCTGCAGTTCTGTATCTTTTCTTTCGTGCTCCATCTGCAGCTCTCAGTTCCATCAGGCGGGGCAAAGTAAACCCGCAGATCAGACCATCTATGCTAGTTTACCACTACAAATCTATGGGTGAAGTGCTTGCGGTCCTTCCCTTGTAGCCCTTGGAACACCTGCCTCCTCCTCCTCTCACTGAATTGCTTTCTCTATTTTTGCCCTCGCTCTCCTTTCAAAGCTCCTCAGCAATTCATAGGCCATGCCAGGCTGCCCATCTTATCCGGGTCCTTCGGCGGCTGCAGTACGGCCTAGCTGGAGCAGTGGCAACAGGCAGAGGGGAGGCCCCAGTCAGAGACGCTCAGTTCAGTGGCCGCGAGGAGGATGGTGGTGGAAGGGCCCGAGGCTCCCGCCGGTCCCGGCAGGGAGGGGCTCCCGGGGGCCGAGGCTGGTGAGAGGAGGCCGGAGGGGGGCGGGCTGGGCAGCCAAGCAACACAGTTGGAGCCTCCCTCCTCCCTGGCCGGCAGGGAGGGAGGGAGAGGAGCTGCTTCCTTTGAAACCCGGAAATTTAAGGGACAGCAGCGGGACACGCGCTGGGATAAGGGAGTTTCCCGCAAAATAAGGGACGGTTGACAGCTATGGGCATTGGGCCTGGGGCAACGGGGAGCAGCAGGTGCTTCTCTGGCTCTGCCCTGAGGCATCCGTGCTGCTGTCACCCCTCCCCCCAAAGCCTCAGGTATGTAAGGATCCCCAGAAAACAGTCTCAAGAACCCCGGCAAAGCAGCAGCCTCTCTCTAGATTTAAAAATCTCCACTACTGCTGACATACTGTATTTTCCCGTGTATAACACACCCTTGTGTATAACACACTCCCTATTTTGGGGGGACTCAGAATTAAGAAAAAAGGGGGAGATTGCCCAGAGTAGTGAGTTGTTGAGCTTTTTTTTAGGGGGGGATTGCCAAAAATCGATCACCCGCCTGACCTACGCTGCCACTAGTGCACGTAGGAAAAACCACGGATCATCGGTCCCCTTGCTGCCAGTCGCCCGCCCAATTGCCACAGAGGCAGCATATCAGCGCCAGCCCTTGCAGCAGCCACCAATAACACACTGACAATCTCTGGCTCGCAGCACCAACCAATCCCACATACCTCCCCCATGCACTATCCATGTATAAGATGACCCCCAATTTTTAACCTAATTTCTTAATTAAAAAAAACCTCGTCTTACACACAGAGAAGTACAATAACTTGGGGTTGAAGGCAGCAAAAGCAGTGACATCTTACAGGACTTCCTGGCTGTGCTCCTGCTCCCTCCCTCCCTCACCCTGCGGACCCTTTTTTTGAAACAGTGGAAAAGCCAGAATCTCACCAGACCTGTTAGGTCTAGAGCAGGGACGTCCAACTCCCAATAGACTGCAATCTACTCACTGTATAAAAAAACTGGCAGTAATCTACCCATTGTCATTGGGTGGACCAAAGTTGTTGGGGGGGGGAGGAGATCACTGAGGGGCCAAAGATCTACCAGGAGCACCCCACAATCTACCAGTAGATCACAATCTACCTGTTGGACGTGCCTGGTCTAGAGTGTTCAGTTTGGGTCTCTGCCAGGGTCTCTGTTTTAGACCCGCCTCTTCCCTGTCTCATGAGAGCTCCAGAGGCTTGTCATGTGCTGGAAGTTTTGTGTGTCCTCAGTAGTTTGGACACCTAAGGGTTGCGTAATGCACTTCTGGCAGGGAGATATTGCATGACGGCCCCTTGGGTGCTTTCTGAGAGAAGTGAGAAGAGGCTCCCTCCAGAAAACGCCTGCAGAAGAGCTGGAGTGTTTGTAACTAACTGTTGCTTCCATAAAATGGGAGAGATGCTGTCAGACCATCATGCTTGGAAAGTGACAAATGTTTGGACCTTACGGTGTTCTGCATAGTGTCCAGAGGTTCAGTGTCTCAAAAAAGGTGGATGGAACAATTGCAGCCACATCCCGGAGAGGCTCTTGGTGGCTTGGCATGGCCAGAGGTAAGACATCATTTTGGGAAGGGGGATTCTGTTTATCTACTGTGTGACCTGAGAATGAAAACCAACATATGGAACTGGCGGAAATGACTGGCAGAATCCGAGACCAGGGAGAAGAGTCGGTGGAAGAAGATTGGAAGAAATTTAAAGACTATTTACAGAAATATTGCAAAATTAATGAATGTTAGAATGATGTCAGAATGAAGTTAAGTGGTTTTAGCAGTAGTGTTATAAAGGTGTATGTAAAAATGGATTGTTAACAGGTGAAAATTCAAAGTTATAATATATTAAGTTAAAGGATTAAGACAAAAACAAAGAGGGAAAGGAATTGCTGAATTAACTAACAGAACTGAAATACAAAAAAAGGAGCCAGTTACAGATAGGTAGCCGTGTTGGTCTGCCATAGTCAAAATAAAAAAATTCCTTCCAGTAGCACCTTAAAGACCAACTAAGTTAGTTCTTGGTATGAGCTTTCGTGTGCATGCACACTTCTTCAGATACAAAAAAAGGAGGTGTGAGGAGGTCAGGGAAGTAAGGAAATGAAATGTAAGGCATGGAAAGATTGATGTGTGTTTTTAAAAGTTTTTTTATCTTTTTCTGTATTTTGTATTTTTGTCCTTTTTATTTCTTTTTCTTTTTCTCTTTTTATTTATGTAATCTTTTCTTTGAAATTTTAATAAATATCATTAAAAAAAGAGAGAGAATGAAAACCAACAGTCGTCTCAAAATGCAAACCTTTGTGCACAGTTCCTTTGGGGTTCGGACTCAGAGTAATACCAAACAGTATTGCTCAGAGGAGACCTGTTGAAAGCAATGGGCGTACTCTGATTAACTTTTAATACTGCTAACGGAGTTCCTCTTTGCTCTCTTTTTAGTTCTATACCAGTTGATACCTAAGAACACAGGAGGCTGCTGGATGAGGCCAGTGGCCCATCTGGACCCGCATCGTGTTCCCACAGTGGCCAGCCCCCCAAGTGCCCCACTGGAAAACCTACAAGCAGGATTTGGAGCCCAGGAGCAACTTTCCCCTCCTGGGGTTTCCAGCAACTGTTGTTCGGAAGCCTTGCCATTTATGTCGGTGGCCATTACTGCCTCCTGTCGGACTGAGTTCCACGGTTTAATTTCTGTGCTGTGCATTGTAGTCTTTCCTTTTATCTGTCCCAGATCTTCTAACATTCAGCTTCTTGTGTTAGGAGAGAGGGAGGAGACTTTTTCTCAATGCCGTGAATAATTTTATAAACCTAGTTTGATTGGTGATGGAGCGGTCTGGAGTGAATATGTCCATTTATTGTGTTTGGAAATCTGGGACCAGTCTTGTCCTGCTGAGAGTGGTGCTGCTTTCCTTGTATTGAGCTTGCTGTCCCACGGGCAGTGGGGGTAGGCTCTGCAGTAATGCCCAGATCCGGACACATTTCTCTCTCTGTCTAAAAATGAGCTCTTGGCTGATGCCAGAGCAGGTCTCTGTTTCTCACCCTCCCTCCTCATCTGCCTCTTTCCATCTCCCAGTTTCACTGCTCTCCCTTCCACCTCTTGGGTTCTTCTTTCACACTCTGATTAGGGAGCCAACAATTTGGTTTTTGGCTCTGCTAAGTGACTTAGTATTGACACAGCCTGTCTCAGTGGGGCTGGAGGGAGTCTGGGCCAAGAGGGCTAGCAGGGTGGATGCTGCAGCAGTGTTCCAGTTGGTCATGTAACCCCCTGCTCTTTTGCCAGGGGTCCAGACAGCACACCAGGCAGCTCCAGAGACAGTAGCCAGAGCCTCGCTTGCAGGGTGATGTCCCCAAAGGGCAGACAAAGCCTTTGAATTGGGGTGAGCCTTCCAATGGGCCAGGCTCCCCCACTGATCCTCCTCTCTGGCTTTTGGTTGCTTCACCTCTGCCCAGCGCACAGAAAGGTTTGGTGCTCAAATCCTTCACCTCTCTTGCCTTTCAGGCCATGTGACATGCACCCCAGTTTAAATCTGTGTGCTGGCTTTCTGTTTGCTCTCAGGTCCACCACAAGCTCCTCCTTTTTGAAGTCTTCTATGCCACCCTGCCCTCTCTGCTTCCTGTGGCCTTTGCTCCTCCACCCTCAGCCACGCAGAGGTTGCCCGGACACTTGAACGCTTCTGCCCCAGGTGCCTCACTCTTGGAATATTTTTGTCTCAGGGCTTTCTGGGGCCCTTCTCAGAGGTTTGCTACCACGAGAAGACTAGACACACAGAGGTAGAGTGGGACTAGTGGGACGGTGTCTGCCAGCCCCACCCGCGGCATCACATGGGGGGGGGGAGCCACCCCTGTCCCACTCTGCTTTCAGATCACATTTATTTAATTATGTACAGCTTGCGTTCTCCCTAAGATTATAGCACACCGTGAATTTTATATCCTTCTTCCGTAATCTTTTCCATTGTTCCATATAGATACTATATCCAAGATATTGTTCCCATCTCGCCATTACAACTTTAACTCGCTCTTCTTTCACTTCCCATTCTAATGAATAGTTGTATATTCCTGAGATATGTTTTCCTTTATTGTGAGTTAGCTCTTTTTCAAACTTAGATGTTTCTTTCGCCAGACTATTTCTCTTGTCTAAACTCAATCTTTGGTTTATTTGAAAGTATTGGAGCCAGTCTGTCAAGTGGCTTTTAATTTCGTCATATTTTTTCAACATTGGCTTATCTTCAACAAATTCTAGCAGTACTCGATAGGTGGGCCATTCCTTTTTCATATTCCTTTTTTTGACTACTATGGCTTCTGCAGGAGAGGTCCACAAGGGTATCTTTGGCTCTAACAACCTTTTATATTTCTCCCAGATCTTATACAGGGATTTTCTTACCACATGATTCAAGAAACCCTTATGGACCCTCACTTTATCATATATCAAATAGGCTTTATAGATGGCACCAGACTCCAACAAAACTTGCTAAAATGTATAAAGGTAGATCACCAACCTGCTGCAGGTGCAAAAAAGAGACAGGGACATGCTTACACAAGTGGTGGAATTGCACAGTTATCCGGGAATTTTGGGACAAATTATATAATGAATTCAAAAAGCTATTCTGATTTACATTCAGAAAAGGACCAGAAGCCTTCCTCCTAGGAATAATGTCAGCGGAAATCAGAAAAGATATAAGACCATTGTTTATGTACGGAGCAACAGCAGCCAGAATATTAGTGGCAAGAAACTGGAAAAATGAAACACCACCCACAATAATAGAATGGCAGACTCTTATGATTGAATACTTTGAACTGGCAGAGATGACGGGGAAAGTAAGAGGGCTCTCAAACCAGAAAGTATGCAAAGAATGGAAAATATTCAAAGATTACCTAAAAACATATTGTCCAAATAACAATCTCCTTGCGGAATTAAACTGATCCTTGTAAAATACAATGTGCAAATGTTAATTTGTTGGAGTCCGAGAAACAAGGTTTATGAAAAAAAGGTCATGAAACTATACGTGTTTGTATGTCTTTTTATATGTTTGTATTGTTTTAAAATTTTTTTGTAAAATCAATAAAAATTTATATAAAAAAACCCACAAAAAAACAAATGTTAATTTGTTAGAGCACACGAAAACAAATTAGGGTAATAGAAGGCTGTGCGTTAAACGTAAATAACAATACAAGTACAATGAGAAGAATTGGAAATCTTTTATATAGAAAGTCAATGAACGATTATATAATACAGTGGTGCCCCGCAAGACGAATGACTCGCAAGACAAAAAACCCGCTAGACGAAAGGGTTTCCCGTTTTCCGATGCGCTTCGCAAGACGAATTTCCCTATGGGCTTGCTTCGCAAAACGAAAAAGTCTTGCGATTTTTTTCGCTCCCCCCCTTTTTCTAAGCTGCTAAGCCACTAATAGCCTTTTAGTCGCTAAGCCGCTAAGCCTTTAATAGCCGCTAAACCGCTAATAGCGCTAATCCGCTAAGCCGCTAATAGGGTTGCTTCGCAAGACGAAAAAAACGCTAGACGAAGAGACTCGCGGAACGGATTAATTTCGTCTTGCGAGGCACCACTGTACAGTAATGCAAATTTTTGTTTTGTATGTTTTCCCCCTCTTTCTTTTCTTGTCTTAATCTTTTCTTTTTTATCTTTATGTGTGTATCTGTATCAACAAAGGTCCGTATAGTAAAAGTCCCCTCGGTGCCTTTGACTCAGCCCCATAATCCCCAAATCCCTACAGCAGGGGTGTCCAGACTTTGTTCTAAGAGGGCCAGATTTGATGAAGTGAAGGGCTGTGAGGGCCAACCAAAGTTGTTGAGCTTTTTAAAAAGGATTTTACCCCAGGAAATGAACTGCCATGAGGGCCCCGAATTAAACCAACCGGCAGGCCAGATTAGGCCTCCGAAATGGACTTTGGACAGGCCTGCCCTACAGAAACAGCAATTGACCCGCAAGCATTTCCTGCCATCGCTCTTCCCTGCCTCTCCTGCATTGGATTTCAGATTGTAACCTCTGGCAGGCAATGGTCTATTATTCCTGTCAAGCACCAGTTCCACTGATGCCATTTTATTATTTTATCTGCCTACTCTCTTATTAATATTGTTAATCTTGCGCCTGCAGCTACCTGTATCACAGTGGAAGATGATATTTGCATCTACTGCGTAATTCTCCATTTGAAGTTTGAATATCTGCCTAAATCCTCTTGCCCGTTTTTTCAAAGGGGGACGGGGGAGGGAAAATGCCTCCCCTAAGGCGATAATGCCTTGGAAATGAAAAGTTGGCTTTGCATATTCAGGACGCAATTCTCCGTTTCATGTTTATAAGCCCTGGAAACCTCTCCACCGAGGGCCAGGAGTGACCAAAGTTTCTCAAAGACCCTTTAGCTCAGAGCATTAAGAAACCAGTGACCGAGGTCCGTGCCCCTGGGCTTGCAGAAGGATCTGGCAGGGCTGGGTCCCTGGCTTCTGGGTTTGCCATATTTCAGCCCCTAGGTGGGAGTTTGTGGCTGTGATGCAGAATGGTCTGGTCTTCATGTAGTCTCTGAAAGTCCATGAAGTTTCCTTCCTCATTGCTGTCCAGTAATGCCCATAGCCACTGGTCCTATCACTTCCTTGCAAATAGAAGGGGAAGAAATGGAGGCAGTGAGAGATTTTACTTTCTTGAGCTCCATGATCACTGCAGATGGTGACAGCAGTCATGAAGTTAAAAGACAAAGGTCTGTATAGTTAAAGCTATAGTTTTCCCAGTAGTGATGTATAGAAGTGAGAGCTGGACCATAAAGAAGGCTGATCGCCGAAGAATTGATGCTTTTGAATTCTGGTGCTGGAGGAGACTCTTGAGAGTCCCATGGACTGCAAGAAGATCAAACCTCTCCATTCTTAAGGAAATCAGCCCTGAGTGCTCACTGGAAGGACAGATCGTGAAGCTGAGGCTCCAAGACTTTGGCCACCTCATGAGAAGAGAAGACTCCCTGGAAAAGACCCTGATGTTGGGAAAGATGGAGGGCACAAGGAGAAGGGGACAACAGAGGACGAGATGATTGGACAGTGTTCTCGGAGCTACCATCATGAGTTTGACCAAACTGCGGGAGGCAGTGGAAGACAGAAGTGCCTGGTGTGCTCTGGTCCAGGAGGTCACGAAGAGTCGGACACGACTGAACAACTAAACAACAACAACAACAAAATGCTTTGCATCATGACAAGCACTATGAACAATAAGGAGAGTCTGCTGGCCAGGCCAGTAGCCCATCTAGTGCAGGATCCTGTTCTCACAATGGCTGAACAGTTGGGCAGGGGTAGTAGTAGTAGTAGTAGTAGTAGTAGTAGTAATAATAATAATAATAATAATAATAATAATAATAATAATAATAATAATAATTTATTATTTATACCCCGCCCGTCTGGCTGGGTCCCCCCAGTCACTCTGGGCGGCTTCCAACAAAACACTAAAATACAATAACCTATTAAACGTTAAAAGCTTCCCTAAACAGGGCTGTCTTCAGATGTCTTCTAAAAGTCTGGTAGTTGTTTATCTCTTTGACATCTGGTGGGAGGCGTTCCACAGGGCGGGTGCCACTACCGAGAAGGCCTTCTGCCTGGTTCCCTGTAACTTGGCTTCTTGCAGCGAGGGAACCGCCAAAAGGCCCTCAGCACTGGATCTCAGTGTCTGGGCAGAACGATGGAGGTGGAGATGCTCCTTCATGCCCAAAAGCCGTCTCCTGTGCTTTCCAGCAAGTGGTGTTCAGAAGCACCCCTGTCTTCAACTGTGGAGGGCAGACCATCGCCGTGGTGGGAGGAGCCATCAGTGGTCCTCTCCATCGATTTGTCTCATCCTCTCTTGAACCCATGCAGCTCATTCCACTCTCTTCTCTCCCGGGATCTCGGACCAACATGCTCCCCAGCCACTCTGAAGGAGTGCTGTTGTCAGGCAGGAGGTGGCCACCAGGAGGCAGCACTGAGGCTGCTATGACTTGCAGCACAGCCCATCTTGGTGCGGTGGCAGAATCATATGATGCAAGGGAATTTAAATATATATATTTATATTTTATTAAGGTGATTTCAGTTTAAAGAAATAAAGTGCTCCAGAAAAAATAGAAGGAAAAGTGAGGGAGACAAACAACGACAAAGATACATATAAAAGGGAAAATAGGCCAAAAAAGCAATATAGTCCCAAAAATTCTGGTATAAATTGGTATAGTATTATTGTTCAAGTGCCTATGTAAATGCTAATAGCCCACTACATTTTGTATAAACTTATTCCAAATGTTACCATATTTATCCATACAGAGTCTGCGCCTGTAAGCTGTGTGTTCATAAATTGGCTGAAGGGTATCATATCTTCATTTTTCCAATTCTTCAATATCAATCTCTTGGCCATCATTAGGGCATGGAAAATCCATTTCATATACATATATACGTGTGTGTGTATATTTTTTTTTATTTTCTATTTAATAATATACTTTCACATCATTTCACTGCACTTCACGTCCCTGGCCTTTTAGAGCCTGTCCACTTCCACCTCGTGGCCTTCAGAATTTACCTTTCTGTTACTGCATTTTGTACATTTTCTAATTCTAATTACACACCTTACAAAATAACTCAGAATTTAAATAATATAGAAAGGTAGAAAGTTTCTCATTACAAGTCTCCAAACAACCCTGCTAGTGATGCTAATTGCTTGGAGTAATCTTTCAGCTGTCATATAAATTTCCTGGAAAATCCGTTTCCGTTGTCCCGTCGATCATTTCCATACTACAGGTATATATTATAAAGATTTAACTTTTCCTGCGCAGTCAGGACTTTCTCCCCAGACTTGTTAAGTAAAGACACGTGTTTCAGAGAGACATTGTCCTTGTCCATCTCCAACACTGAGCTATCTTTGCTTCAACAAACTCTAAATATTATTTTCTGTTGTTTTAGTCTTAATTTTAAATCTAATTGCACCTTAGGTATTGAAGCTAATACATTATCCCACTGTCTGGGTAATAATGATAGGTGATGTGATGACAGAAGCAGCCCACCTTCGGGAATCCTGGCTCAAGAACACGAAGGAGAAGAGCCTGGCTGCCAAAGGCCCACCTAGTCGTCCAGCCTCCTGTTCTTACAGGGGCCGCCAGGTGCCCGAAAGGGGAACCCGCAAGCAGGATTCGTTCACAAGAGCAACTCTCCCCTCCTGGGGTTTCCAGCAACTTGCTGCCTTAATAATAATAATAATAATAATAATAATAATAATAATAATAATATTAATAATAATTTATTATTTATACCCCGCCCATCTGTCTGGGCTTCCCCAGCCACTCTGGGCGGCTTCCAAAAGAATATTAAAATACTATAATACATCAAACATTAAAAGCTTCCCGAAACAGGGCTGCCTTCAGATGTCTTCTAAAAGCCTGGTAGTTGTTTTTCTCTTCGAGATCTGGTGGGAGGGTGTTCCACAGGGCAGGTGCCACCACTGAGAAGGCCCTCTGCCTGGTTCCCTGTAACCTCACTTCTCGCAGGGAGGGAACCGCCAGAAGGCCCTCGGAGCTGGACCTCAGTGTCCGGGTAGAATGATGGGGGTGGAGACGCTCCTTCAGGTATACTGGACCGAGGCTGTTTAGGGCTTTCAAGGTCAGCACCAACACTTTGAATTGTGCTCAGAAACGTACTGGGGGGCAGTGTAGGTCTTTCAAGACCAGTGTTATGTGGTCACAATTGTCCTCTTTATGAATTTGTCTGATCCAGGGTTTGGGGGGCACCAGGCTGGGGACAGCTGATAGAGGCAGGGGTCAGCCAGGAAAAGGGCATTTGATGCTTATGCTCACCATATTTGGGCCAGTTAGTCGTGCTGGGACATCTATGCTGTCAAAGAAGAGAAACCAGGATGCTGTTCTCAAAGCCAGTGATTACTGAAAACTACACCCCCCCCCATACCCTCCATGCCTTCCCCACATCTTTAAAGCCATTTGTGAGAATGGCCACTGCAAAATCATCTGTGGTCGAATTCCTTGGGATAATTATTTATGGTGTTCAGGGGGGGGGACTTCCCTTTTTATTTAGATCTTCCAGGAATCTCAGTGAATGATGTTTCTGTTCTTGAGAAACTGTTGTCAGATCCTATTTCCTTTCCACTCCCAGCAATGTTAAAAAGTTCCCCACATGTCCTCATTTACCTTTAAATCTGCTCTCCGGATGATGTCTCTGCATTCTGAGAAACAGTTGAGATCTCATTCCCTCCCGTGATATTAGAAAGTTCCCCATACGCCCTTCATTGACCCTCTTCCTCAAGGATCCAAACCTTGTCTTTGGAGAGGTGATCCCTTCCCATCAGATCCCTTTCACAGGATTTATCCTTTTGAAGACAAGGGTGTCCGGTGAGGCCCACCCCCACAGATTGAAAAACTCAGCTGAGCTGTGATTATGTTTGTGTGTGTGTTTGTAACACATAGACTTTCTCCACCTACTGCTTTGCAGGGCTCTTTTTGCTGATAGAATCAGAATTCAAAATGACCTTAACAGATTGGGGAACTGGGCCCAAGCTAACAAAATGAATTTCAATAGGGACAAATGCCAGGTTCTGTACTCCGGAAGGAAGAACCAGGTGCACAAATATAAGATGGGGGACACCTGGCTTACTAGCAGCCCATCTAGGGGTCTTGGTGGACCACAAAGCTTAGCTTGAGTCAACTTTGTGATGCAGCAGCCAAAAAAAGCTAATGCTAATCAAAGGCTGCCTTGACAGAAGCAGCATGACCTGATCAAGGGAAGTAATAAAGGTCAAGGGACCCCTGACCATTAGGTCCAGTCGTGGCCGACTCGGGTTGCGGCGCTCATCTCACTTTATTGGCCGAGGAAGCTGGCGTACAGCTTCTGAGTCATGTGGCCAGCATGACTAAGACACTTCTGGCGAACCAGAGCAGCGCACGGAAACGCCGTTGACCTTCCCGCCAGAGTGGTACCTATTTATCTACTTGCACTTTGACGTGCTTTCGAACTGCTAGGTTGGCAGGAGCAGGGACCGAGCAACAGGAGCTCACCCCGTCGTGAGGATTCGAACTGCCGACCTTCTGATCGGCAAGCCCTAGGCTCTGGTTTAACCCACAGCGTCATCCGCGTCCCTCAAGCGAAGTAATTGTCCTGCTCTATTCTGCCTTGGTCAGACCACACCTGGAATTGGAGGCTGACAAGCTGGGATGTGTGCAGAGGAGGGTGAACGAGATTATCAAGGATCTGGAAACCTAGCCTGGTGAGGAGCGGTTGAAGGAGCTGGGTATGTTTAGCTGATGGAGCAAGCTTTTTTCAGACTAAGAATTGGGAAGAGCTTCCTGAGGGTGAGAGCTGTTTCACAATGGCATGGGCCCCCTCAGAAGGGAAGCTTTTACACAGTGGTTGGATGGGTATCTGCCAGGGGTTCTTCAGCTGTGATTCCAGAGTTTGAAGGGCCCACAAGGGTCATCTAGTCCAACCCCCCTTCCAACCATAAATCTACAATTCCCCTCCTTCCGAGGGCTGCTGCCAGCAGAGCCAGCGCTGGGGTTGTGGTCCCCTCTCCCTGGCCTGGTGCCCCGGCTTCTTTGGGCGTGGGCCTTCCTCCTGCCCACCAACATGCCCTTCTTACTAGGAGCCTGCGGGGGGGGGGTATGTGCTCTGTGGCTGGCTCATTTCCACCTAGGCAAGCGGCTCTTGCATCAGGAGCAGCTGTGTCATCAGAGGCTGAGCAAAGCTGCTGCCTCTGCCTCTGCCAGAAACGGGCCTTACTTCACCCCTCTTGCTTCACCCCGTCTGGTCTCTTCCGGAGAGGAGGGAGGGGACACATTGCTCAGAGGGTACATTTGTCACGGGGGGGGGGGGCTGGCTTCCCTCCCTTGGAGGCCGTTCCAGATCTGTTGACCAGAGAGCGAGGCTTGCTAGGCTTATGGTGCCATTCTTAATCTGGTTCCCAAAGTGCCCTGGACTGATCTGGTCCAAAGAAGAAAGTGTTGGGCTTGGGACTGGTTCAGATGACCAGTTTAGGGTGGTGTTAAGAACATCAGAAGAGCTTCTGCAGGATCAGGCCCTGGGCCCATCTAGTCCAGCACCCTCTTCTCACAGTGGCCAACCTCTAAGCTAGGTCACCTCTGAGGAATTGATTCCATTCAATTTAATACTCACATGCTGCTTTTCCAACAACAAAGCAGCTCACAAGAATCACAACAGCAATATACATACATTGCAGTTGCTACAACATAAAAAAACCTAGTTGTTGGCAACTGTCTGTCTTGAGAGACAATGGAGTGTGCCTCCAGGGGTTAAGTCAAACTGCTGGAGAATCACGGCAGCTGCTGTGGATGCAGAGACTGGTGACTTCTAACTCAGGGGTCAGCAACCTTTGTCACCATGTGGTGGGCCGGACTATATTTTGAAAATAAAAACAAAAATGAACGAATTCCGATGCCCCACAAATAACCCAGAGATGCATTTTAAATGAAAGGACACATTCTACTCATGTAAAAACATGCCGATTCCCGGACTATCTGTGGGCCGGATTGAGAAGGCAAGTGGGCCGGATCCATCCCATGGGCCTTAGGTTGCCTAACCCTGTTTTAACTGCTACCTGCGGTGTTTTTGTTGTCAGCAGCACCAAAGTAACTTTTCTGGGACGCCAGCCTGGGCAGTGTGGAGAGGTCCTGGGCTTCCCAGATGACAAGACCCCCTTCTCGGCCTTACTGAAGGGGTCCAAAGGAAAGCAGAGCAAGAGATTTGGCACCAGCTTGGCTGCAGGAGTTGCTGGAGGGAGGCATACGAGGTGCCATCCGACCACCTTAGGGACTGCGCTACGGATCTGTGTATTGGGGTTCACCCCCCCCCCGGGCCTTTCTTCTCCCAAAGATGTCCTGCAAGGCAACAGAGGTTTGGCTCAGAGACTTCCTTTTCCTAGCTGGGCTATTGATGTAGAAAAAACCCTGCTCCTTTCCCCTTATGGGGGTCTCCAAGAGCCCGTATAAAGTCCTTAAGTGGGCTCCCTATTGGTAGGAGAAAAGAACAGAGACCAACCAGAGAATATTGAGAAGCAAAGCGGCTAGTAAGCCTGATCTTTATTCAACTGTTGCAACAGGGTGCTCACTCACCACAACGCAGGGGGAGGAGGAACCCAGAACAATGGTGCGCAAGGCCTTAAATAAACTTTTGAAATTGCCCACCCTGTAGCTCAAGACCACCCCCAAAACATCATACATACGTCACAGAAGGAGGCAGTCTACAACAGAAATCCTGTCTGCCAGGATACCTGACAGTGGTCACTGATTACTTTACCTGGGCAGCCTGGCCATTCTTTTGTGAATTCTTGAATTCCTGAATCCAGATTGCAGGCTCACCCTATTCATACACAAAGATGCCCTTAAGACAGGTAAGCAAAAGACAATGGAGAGGCTTTCCCATTTCCTTCCTCCTTGCAGAGAAACATTTGAGGTCAATTTGGGAGAGTCAAAATGGTTTCAGGATTGTTCTCCTCAGTGGCGTAGCGTGGGGAGTGCCAGGGGGGCAGGCCGCACCGGGCACAACATCTGTGGGGGGGGGGGGCGCGCTCGCTGCCTCCGGAGTCGCCGAAGAGCCTCGGGCGCAGGCCGTAGCGGAGCCGCATGTCTCGCGGAACCGACGAGCTGTGCACGTGCCCGGGCTGAAGGCGTCTGGCAGGCAGCGGCTCTCAGCGCTCGTCCGGTCCCGCCAGGCAGCCCCACCTCACAGCCCCGCCTCCGCCGGTGCTGCTGCAGCTGCTGGGCCGTTGCAATTTCCTCGCCTCTCTGCCCCCCCTCCTCCGGGCAAGCGGCGTCGTTTGGGTGGCAGCGCCAGCGGCAACTCGCAGGTTAGGGGTTAGGGAGGGCGCAAATTACGTGCCTTGCCCCGGGTTAGGGGGCGCAAATTACTTGCGTTGCCCCGGGTGCTGACAACTCACGCTACGCCGCTGGTTCTCCTGTACTATTTCAGACATGTGGTTTATATACTGTACTTATGTATGTGTTTGCCTTGTAAATTTATGAACATTTAATTTATATATTTGATACCTTAAATTCCTATAACACTACCTTTCCAGGCAGCAAGCTTCTGTGCATGTGTGACCGCCGAAACCCGGAAGTAACCCACTCTGGTACTTCTGGGTTTTGGCACGTCCGCAACCCGAAAAAACACAACCTGAAGCGTCTGTAACACGAGGTATGACTGTACTGCTACAAATTCATCACAACAATTGATGCAACGCAGTAAAGTCTTAATGTCCACCATATCTCTGGGTTGGGGGCCCTTCTTGTCAGTCAGGATGTGGCCCAGGGAAGCTGCCTCCTGCTGGCTCAGAAGTGGCCTCTTAGCCCAAGAAGCAGGACAGAGGAGATGCTCTGGAAGGAGGAGGGCTCCCCGGAGTGCTGAATCCACTGTGAGAAGAAGAAGAGGCTGGAGTAGGTGGGCCACTGGCCTGACCCAGCGGATGCTCTTCTTACCCCACGGTTTCTGCTGGAGGCTGGAGCCTGCCCCAAGCCCTCTCCTTGACCTCCAGCGAGAGGCTCTCGGGGTTTTGTTATTTCCCCAGAGGCTCCTCCTTGACCTTCTGCAGTCCCAGCGTTGAGGTTTCCTGGCTTCCAGCACATCTCAGGGGTTGCTGATTCATCAGCCAGGTTGGTTTACAAAAGGGGGAGAAAAACCAGTCGAGTGTGGCAAAACGAGCGAGAACAACAAGGCTGGGCTGGAGACACGAAGCCTGGGCGGCTGGGTCACGTGAGCTGCGGGGCTGGCTGCGAATGAGGGGCCTGGGTGGTGACCACGCTGCTCTGGGGCTGACCCCTGGCCCTTTGGCCTCTGCACTGAGGACCCGTTCCTACGATTTGCTCCCATCAGCCTTCCCCAAGCTGAGGCCCTGCAGACATTTTGACCTGCAACTCCCATTAGCTGCGGCGGAAACATTTGGAGACGCCAGCTTGCCAAAGACTTGCACTGATCATTTCCCCAGCCTTGACCTGAGGGTCCAGGGCGAGCTGGTTGTGGCTGCTCCCAGGCAACTTTGGAACTCCATTCCTGGAGAAGTTACTGGCTCCCTCCTTGCTGTCCTTTGGCCGACGGGTGAAGAACTTCCTATTCCAACAGGCCTTTGGGAACGGACTGCTTTTAAGGAAAAGGCTGGCACTGTGATATTTTTATTGTCATGATTTGTATGTTTTAATAGAATGTGTACGCATGCGTGTGTAGTTTTAATTCTGAACGTTTAATTGGTTTTTATTTTTATTTTTCCTATGTTGTAAGCTGTTTCAATTTTTATCTGTAAGCTACCTTGAGTTCCCGTCAGGGAAAAAGGCGGAATATAAGTGATTACTATAATAAAATACAAAAAGGATATTGAAAACCGTTTCAAAAAATGCACAACCCTACAAATAAGGATGGCAGAGTCTCTTGGACCTCCAGTGCAGAGACCTCATCCATCCATCATTCAACCCCTGACCACATCGTCATCTGCGTTATCCATCCTCACAGGGGCTGCTAGCTTGGGAGACTCAGTTTGCCTCCCTCGGCTGCTTTGGAGACAAGCAAATCCTTGCCTGCAGCAGGTTCTACCTTGTGAGCATAGTGTTTATTTATGTTATTGCATTTCTATCCCACCTTTTCCCTCCAAGAAGTTCAAGGTGGCCTTTTATCCCCCTCCTTTTATCCTCACAGCAACCCTGTGAGTTAGGTGAGAGTGAGAGGCAGCGGCTGGCCTAGTGGGGTTGCAGACCCTCGTTTCCCAGATCCCAGAGAGCCAGTGTGGTGTAGTGGTTAAGAGCGGTAGTCATGTAATCTGGGGAACCGGGTTCGCGTCTCCGCTCCTCCACCTGCAGCTGCTGGGTGACCTTGGGCCAGTCACACTTCTCTGAAGTCTCTCAGCCCCACTCACCTCACAGAGTGTTTGTTGTGGGGGAGGAAGGGAGAGGAGAATGTTAGCCGCTTTGAGACTCCTTAAAGGGAGTGAAAGGCGGGATATCAAATCCAAACTCTTCTTCTGGTCCACTCTTAACCAATTCACCACCAGGGGCTGTTCCAGCAATCCCAGCACTGCCTCCCTTCCGTGGTCCAGCGATGCCCATTGAGCTCTTGTGCTGCTCTTTCCATGCCATGCAGCTCTCTCTCTCCTCAAGCCTTTCCCAAGGCATCTGTACCTGCTCCTGCCCTGGCAGAAGGCGGCACGAGTTTGTGCAGGGAGGCCTTTCTGATGTGGAGACAGTGGAACAGACTCCCTGGAGAGGCGGTGGACTCTCCTTCCTTGGAGGTTTCTAAGCAGAGACTGGGAAGCCTCCAGTCGAGGATTCTTGAGCTGTTGATTCCTGCACTGCAGGTGCTTGGGCCTGATGACCTTTGGGGTTCCCGCCACCTACGGTTCTGTGAGTCTGGGGAAGTGTGAGAGCATTGCCAGTGTGATGGGCTGCAAGGTTTTGCTAGTCCCAGGGGTTCTTTAGCTGTGGCTCCTGCATTGCAAGGGCTTGAGCCAAATGACCCTTCCATTGAACGTGGATCCTGCCCTTTCCTCCAAAGAGCCCAGGGGCCCAACTTGTCGATCCTAGAACAATGCCACGAAAACTTCTGGAAAATAGTTCCAAATAAATTGCTTAAAAACAGTCAAGAACTCCTCAAAGCAGTCACCTGCTCTCAGACTTGGTGATTTCAGGGTTGCCAGGGGCAGAACTTTCAACCACCACATCCCTGGGCAGACAGGTGTGCCTTTAAATTTCTCCTAGGAGTTCACAGTGAGGAAGAGACATGCCTCACTAAGGAGGGCATTCCCCTGTTCTTGCTGCTCCTGAGATGGTGGTTTTGGGGAAGTTGTGTTTTCAAGTCCTTGGGTCCCAAACCATTTAAGGAGTCTTGTGAGCCTTGTGAGCCTTGTTACTAATGCCTTGAATTAGCCAGCCCCTTGCTCTGAGAACCAGTGACACATGCTTGCATCAGGCTGCCCCATTTGTCTGCATAGCGACAGCCTCCAGACCGTCTTCAAGGGCAGCCTCACACAGAGCATATTACAGTGGTCCAGCTGGGAGCTCACCAGAGCGTAGACCGCTGAGGTCCAGGAAGAGCTGGTGAGCCACCCCAAACTGGGCACAAGCACTCCTGGACACAGAAACCCCTTGAGGCTCCAGTGACAAGTTGGAATCCAGGAACAGCCTCAGGCTCCTGTTCCTTCAGGAGGAGTTCTGCCCCTTCCAGAACAGGTCGGCCACCTCACTCCTGGACCTGGGAACCCCACATGGGCCCACCTCTGTCTTATCAGGAGTCAACGTCAGTTTATCCGCCCCCTTCTGGCTCCTCACTGTTCCCAGACCCCAGCTCAGCATCTTCACAGCCTCTCCTGATCTTCATGGACTGGAGAGGGAGAGCTGCTTGCTCTTAGCATATTGGTGGTGCTGTGCTACCCATCCAAGGAATGCCATAGGAGACAGGCCAGGCCCTTGTGGGACCCCACAACTCAAAGCCATGGGACTGAGCAGCGGCCTCCTACCACTATCTGTTAGCAACCACAGTGGTACCTCGGGTTACATATGCTTCAGGTTACAGACGCTTCGGGTTACAGACTCCGCTAACCCAGAAATAGTACCTCGGGTTAAGAACTTTGCTTCAGGATGAGAACAGAAATCGTGCTCTGGCAGCGCGGCGGCAGCGGGAGGCCCCATTATCTAAAGTGGTGCTTCAGGTTAAGAACAGTTTCAGGTTAAGAACGGAACTCCAGAATCAATTAAGTACTTAACCCGAGGTACCACTGTATAGGTAGGAACAGAACCACTGTAATACTGGACCTTCAGCTCCCACCTCCCTGAGTCGCTCCAGAAGGAGTCTGTGGTCAAGGACTCGCCCTGTTTCCCAATAAAGGCAATCAACCAGGGTGGCCAAGGCTCTTTTGGTGCCAACGCTGGGCCTGAAACCAGACTGCAGTGGCTCTCGCTTTTCTGCTTCCTCCAGGCATATCTTGACCTCCCTTCGTCCAGGAAGGGAATGCTAGAGGCTGGACAGCAGTTTTCTCAAAACCTATGGATCCAGAGAGGGCTTCTTCAAGAGGAGCTTCACTGCTGCCCCTTCCAAGGCAAAGGGCATTTGGTAAACTATGATGGGCAGGGATCAAGGGGGCAGATTGCCAGCCTGACACTGCAACATCTGAAACTGATCCCAAATGGTGTGATTAGATGGTGTTCCAGGGGCCTCTGATGGAGCTGAAACAATTCAGTGGAGCTGAAGAGGACTATCCCTGGAGTGGGACGGTAAGGGGGCTGGGCTAGGGCACAGATAGGGGATATCAGGCTCTCTGGACGTGAGCCCATGACCTGCTTTTGCAGGGAACCCCCTAATAGGTGTGTGAGAGGCAAAGTCACCTTTCAGAATCCTTGTAAGCAGAGCCAAGCCTGGCAGGATCCATGCGCTCTGTGCATGGAAGCAGGAAGCCTCCCTCTCTCCCCAAAAGCGACGGTGGATTTGCAGTGAGCATCTCGTGCCTCCACTGCTCTGTAAGGGGAAGGAGTCCACTGCTGCCCCTTCCTCCCCACCAGGCTGACATCACCAGCCCCACGGTGGGCGCACGCACCAATCCCAACCTATTCCTTAAGCTCTTCCTAGAGATCGGAAACAGGACCTGGGAATCAATTGGGTGCTTTTGGGGATGCTGGAGGAAGGATCCCGGCCTCTTCTGTGCCCCTCGGGACGAGGTGTTTGTGGCTGGTGCGGAGCAGGCGCCTCAGCTGGGCTCCTCACCACGACCTGCTCCTGGCCCAGGCCGGCTTTGATGTGGCAACGTGAGCTATGTTCATCCTGGGCTGGCGTCACTTTCACATTCTGCTGACTTCCTCTGGCTCTTGGCTCAAGCCCAGCCCTGGCTGGGAAATGGACCCCACTGCCTGCCAGGAAGGCAGCCCCCTCTCCCCCAGGTAGGTGAGCCCTTCCGTGCTCCAGAGGGCCTGGGGGGGCCTCATTCCCCTCTTGTTCTGACCTCTGCAGAGGGAGGCAAACGTGTCCTTCCTGGGGGCTGGTCCCTCCTGGTCCTGTTTCTGGAGGTCAGCACCTTGAATGGCTCACCTTGCCTGCTCCTGTTCTCCTCCAACACAGACAGCCTTACCTGTCTCAGCCATCCATGCAGGCTGTTTAGGGGGCTTGAGAGTGTGTGAGCAGACTTTGCAATGGGGAGAAGGCAGGCCTTGCAGAGGATGAATGCTGGGGGCAGGCAGAGGAGAGAAATGGCTAGGGTTCAAACTGAGCCATGAAGCCCACTGGGTGACCTTGGGCCAGCCTAACCTACTTCACAGGGTTGTTGTGAAAATAAAATGGGGGAGGGAGGAGAACTTGCACACCACCTTGACCTCTTTGCAGGAAATGGGGGCTATAAATGTAATTGTGTGATTTGTACCCCACCCATCTCACTGGGTTTCCCCAGCCACTCTGGGCAGCTTCCAACACATATAAAAACATAATAAAACACCAAACATTAAAAGCCTCCCTATAAAGGGCTGCCTTCAGAGGTTTTATAGCTGCTCATCTCCTTGTCACCTGTAGGAAGGGCGTTCCACAGGGCGGGTGCCACCACCAAGAAGGCCTGCCTGGTTCCCTGCAACCGCATTTCTTGCAACGAGGGAACCGCCAGAAGGCCCTTGGAGGAGGACCAGAGTGTCTGAGCTGAATGATGGAGGTGAAGATGTTCCTTCAGGCAGAGGCCGTTTAGGGCTTTAAAGGTCTGCACCAACACGGAATGGTGCTCAGAAACATACTGGGAGCCAATCAATCAATCAATCAATCAATCAATCAATCAATCGGAAAGAGCATGAATAGTGAGTATCAGGCTTGCAGCTTGCGAGTCTGTGGCCTCCTCACAATGGGAAGGACTGAGGCCTTCCCCTCCCCCACTGCAGTTTCATGGCTGGTTGGAGGAGACACCCTCCCAGTTAACTGATGGACACCCCACCCCCAACCATTGGGTCTCATGTTCTGGGGGCTCTTAACCTCAGTCGTAGTGGCTGGGGCCGATGGGAGCTGACAGTGAACACAGACACACATATGACATGCTGGGGTCAGAGGCGTAGGAAGGGGGGGCGGATGGGGCGGACTGCCTCAGGTGTCATCGCTGAGGGGGGTGACATTCGGCATGCCGCCTCCCCTGCGACTCCCAAGCCTACCCCGAGCCGTCAATGTGTGTGTGTGTGGGGGGGGGGGGTTGACAAAAAAAAATTCGCACTGGGTACCACCTGACCTTGCTACGCTTCTGCCTGGGATCCCTCGTCTTCTCCTGCCCCCTGGAAGGGACTGGACTACCCCAGCCCCACTCAGTGCTACGAATCTGTGATAGCTTGGGAAGGTTTTTGCAACTTGACATCTCTCCCCTCCGCTAGCTGCACAGAGATCATATTTGTTGGTTTTGTTCTTGCTATTTTTATTTGTATCTTTATGTTTGTATCTTCTTATTATCTATGTGGAAATCGTTTCAGTTTGGCTGCGTGTTTTTTGTTGTGTTTTCTCTATTGCGTCTGACTTTTGTTATGTTTGTAACTATGCAAATCTTGTTGTGTTGTTAGCCGCCTTGAGCGTGGCTTTAACTATGGAAAGGCGGCATACAGCAATGACGATCTTGCAACCCAGGGGGTGTCTTCCCTGCCTCCTGCATGCTGAAACTGGAGCCGCCCCGAAATGGCATCGCCCTAAAACTTGGGCTCATCCACACTTCATTTGTCATGGGTTCGAGACGTTATTTCTTTGTCCCAATTGATGTTTGTTCCGACTCAGCAGAAAACATCTGGTTTCCCCAGGGAAAGTGGTAGGACCAAAACAGAACCTCTCAGACCCATGCCTGGACCTCTCTAGCCGTGGGGTGTGTGTGTGGGGTGAGGGTTCTAAGAGTCCTTCTCCAGCCCTGGACAAAGCTGGGGGTGATGGCCGGGTGTTTCAGAATGGACCAGCCCTGCTGCACAAGAGCTGCCTCCTGGGCTGGAGAGAAGGGTTGTTGCACAACTGCATTTGTGTCCTCTCCTGCTCCCGGAGCAGCTGGGATTTGACGGGTCCTGCTGCAAAGAGAGAGGGAGCAGCTCCGGGTGGGGATTCCCAGAGAACACCCATGTGTCAGAGAGACTGGCTGCCGTGACTCAAGAGGCAGTGGGTGTTGATTTTTTGAGCCCTCTTCCCTTTTCGGCCTGTGGGAATCTGCGGACTCATGCACAACCTGGCCGGGGGGAGAGGAAAGGCTGAGCCCGTTCTGAGGGTGGCTCAAGACCTTGTGGAATCACCTGCTTCTGATAAATCTGGCCTGGTTCTCCAAGATGTCCACCCCTCCGGCTAGCAAGGGCCCTCCAATTCGCAAGGGTCTGCAAGAGAGCCCCCCACGGGACCCTGCAGCCCTCTCTTCCTGGACTCTCTCCTCATCTGCTGTTCCATCAAACAGAGAAGTGGTTCTGGGGCTCAGGGGAGGGTGATTAATTCTAGGGGACTCAGGGTGACAAAGAAGAAGACTTGGGTCATGGGCCTTGGTTTTGGGACCATATATAGACTCTGAGGATCTTGAGAGGCTGCGGGTGATCTCATGTGGGAAGCGAGTGTGGAAATCCTTCGAAAGGGTGTCTCAACAGCTCAGAGTCGGACCTGGCTGCTCAGCCTCTCTTGAGAACATGAGAGATTTTGCAAAGCCCCCGAGTGAACACAAAACAGCAGACCTTCGTGCACATGGAGTTGTTGGTGCCTGCACTGCTAATGGCAAACCGAGAAAGAAACTGGATAAAAGGAGGCACTTTTTCATGCAGGGCATAGCTGAACTTTGTATATAATTTTTATTAAATTTTCTGTTTTACAATTTAAAACACTCATTTTTACATCCTTAAAATATCAATGAGTTCTGCTCTTCTCTTTCCATGGTTCATTTTACATTTCAATAATCCCTGCATATTTTACAAAAGCTAGACCATTCAGTATTCCATTACTGCATTCATCAAAGCTTATCTACACCGTTGAATTTATCTTAATGCTGCCAGTCTTTTCAGCTGTACACAACTATTTCCCATATATTCCATAAACATTTTCCAATCTTCTCTAAATGTATGTTCTTTTTGTTCCCTTATTTCCCTTATTCTATATGTTACGTCTGCAAGCTGTGCGTATTCAGATACACTTCGCATGCACGCAAAAGCTCATACCAATAGCAAACTTAGTTGGCCTCTAAGGTGCTACTGGAAGGAATTTTTAAATTTTGTTTCCTCTCCTCCATGAATTTGTCCAAATCTCTTTTCTCCAGGCCGAACATGAAGTGCCGAGTGGATGCAGAGAAATAGGTGCTTAAAAGGCACTAAATTAGATCACAGAAACTCTCCTAGGAATGCTAATAAGTGAAGTTTCTAAAAATCTTTCTTGGATGTCCCGACTGAAGGAAAGGAACCGGAAATAAAACACCCAAAGTTTCTTTACAATACACACATTCATGGACTGATTGATTTTCAGACGTTTCCGAATGTCGATGCAAAGACACCCCTGGCAGTATCTCTCTCAGGTGGCCCTCCCCTTCCCCTTGGGAATTCCCCCTTGACACACGGAGGATCCTCACCCACGCTGTCTAGGCTGAGGGCAGGGGAAGTCCATCTGGGGCCTCGGAGCCTGTTGCTACAAGCATCGCCATCAAAAACAGCTCTGTGAGGGCCAAGGAATGCTGCCTGGGCTCTCAGAGTCGAGGGCTGGACTCTGCGCTGCTGACGGAGAGACGCACCCTCTGGGAGACCACTGCCTTCTCTCGGCTAGAACCAGGAGCGTCCAGATGTACCATCCAAAGGTTCCCTTGCTGATTCCTGGGGACGAGTTTGCTCTTGGAAGTCACAGGGGAAAGTCGAGTCAGCTCCAGAGGTTTCCATAGATGATGATCACTATTATTTTAGTTATTAAATTTGTATACCACCCTTCATCCTCTCAGGATGGGTCACAACATAGATATATAAGATAAAAACACAAAATTCATAATAAAAACAAGAACAACACACACATACACGCACTCACAAACACATTTAAAAGGGTGAAGGATGTTAATCGGCCAGGGCTGCAAAGCCATAGGATCTGCAGATCTAGCCCCAAGAACGTAAAAATACGGAAGGCTTTGTGAATTTGCGTGTCCTTCTCTGTATTGTTCCAGCTTCGGGATATGTGCTGCTGAAGCAGCATAGAATTGTAGAGTTGCAGAGGTATATAAAGGTCCTCTAGCCCAACCCCTGCAAAGCAGGAATCACAGCAGCTGTTATTTATTTTATTTGCTTATCACATTTCTGTCCCAGCTGGAGGTGGCTTACATGGTCCCCCCGCTCCTTATTTAATCCCCACAACAGCCCTGTGAGGTGGGTTAGGCCAAAAGAGGTCACCCCCCCCCGTGAGCTCCAGGTCTCTCCCAGGTCCAATTCTGGCACTCCAACCACCAGACCAGGCTGGCTCTCTCTTTTGCCCTGCTGTGCCCCCCATGCTGGCCAGGGCTGGAGGACGCTGCAGGCCCAGCTGTCCGGAGGGCGTCAGGGAGAGGCTGGGCTAGGGGCTGCCTGCCCCCTGCCCCCCTGCCTGCATCTGCTGGCTTGTTTGGTTTGTTCCCCATGTTCAGGATCAGCACCGCTTCCCTCCCTCGGACACTCTGTCCTCCTGCTGCTCTTGCAGGTTTGTGCTGTGAAGCAACAGGCAAAGGGTTTCCTAGCACAGATCACCCCCCCCCCCGCTGCCCCCGCCCGCAACAGACATGTGCGCAGGCCATGGCGCCTTGTCCTCAGAGCTCAGCCCTCGGCTGAACTTCCCTGGAGCTCCCTGAGAACCTTTCCTGAAGGGACAGAGACACCACAAGCGGAGCAATAGTCTTCCATGCCACACGCAGCACTTTTGGGTGGGCTGATTGGCGTAGGTGAAAATGGTGCTCTCTTGGCCAGGAAAAAAACCCCGCCACAGACCCAGCCCAGTGCTGGACCCCCAAGTGCAATGCTTCACCCTGGCACATGGGGTCCCACAGGGTGAGATGAGGTCTCCTCACATCACCCCTGCGAGGCGGCTCCAGCTGGTAGAGAAGAATGCTAGGAAAAGCTTTCTGAGAGCTGTTTGACAGTGGGACAGAAGACCTGGGAAGGTGGTGGACTCTCCTTCCTCACAGGTTTTGGGTGGGAATCCTCCAGGGATTCTTGCATTGCAGGGGGTGGGCTAGAGGACCTCTGGGGTCCCTTCCAAACCAACAGTTCTGTGGTTCCATGAAAGGGAAGACCTGATGGGAGAGGAGTTCAGCTGCATGTCTCACCAGCTTTGCCCACGTATCGCGAACACCTTCCACTCCAGGGCATGCATTCCGTGGCATCAGTAGGGAGAGACTCTGAGCACGTGCAGAGTGCTGCTCTGTCACTATTCCTTATATACCTGTAGGGAGGAGGAGGGAAAGGGGGAGACTGTTCTTGCCACCAAGAGGAAGTGTGTCTCCTGGGCAGGCCTGACTCCTCATGATTTGTGAGGGTGGCTGGACTGTTTGTGGAGATGCCAGGATGGGGGGCAGGGGCTGCGTCTGCAGGGCCAGATCCACAGCTCAAAGGATCTATGGCACTGCCAGGAAGCCAGTCCTGTGTGGGTGCAAGAGAAGTTTCTATCCATGCATACTTCCGAGCACAATTCAAAGTGTTGGTGCTGACCTTGAAAGCCCTAAACGGCCTCGGTCCAGTATATCTGAAGGAGTGTCTCCACCTCCATCGTTCTGCCCGGACACTGAGGTCCAGCTCCGAGGGCCTTTTGGTGGTTCCCTCATTGCGAGAAGTGAGGTTACAGGGAATCAGGCAGAGAGCCTTCTCGGTGGTGGTGCCCGCCCTGTGGAACTCCCTCCCACCAGATGGTTAAAGAGAAAAACAACGACCAGACTTTTAGAAAACATCTAAAAGGCAGCTCTGTTTAGGGAAGCTTTTAATGTTTAATAGGTTATTGTATTTTAGTGTTCTGTTGGAAGCTGCCCAGAGTGGCTGGGGGCGCAATAATAATAATAATAATAATAATAATAATAATAATAATAATAATTGCCTCTGCCTATTGATGCTTTGACATCTCAGGTGGTCCAATACCCGGCATCTGCCGGTAGGTCTGCCCATTATCTGAAGCCCGGGAGTGCTGCTGCCAGCCAGAGTAGAGAGAACACTGAACTGGATGGACGATGGGTCTGACTCCCTGCGAAGGGAGGCCCAGGGGCGTCTGAGGACAGCAACCTTGCTGGAAATGACACCTGGACAGGGCAGCTCTCCTGGGGCCCATGGGAGGCTGCCAGAAGGGTTGCAATGAGCAGCATGGGAGTTCCTCACGAGGCACCACCCCAGCCTGATTGCCATTTCATGGACTGAAAAGAGGGGGCTCCACCTTCCTGCTTGGAAGGGCAGGTGAGGACACCTCCACCCGCTTAAGTAAGGAATCCAGGAAGCTGCTTCGCTCCATCTGGCTCAGCGCTGCCTGCACGGGCTGGCAGCAGTGGTTCTCCAGGGTTTAAGGTGGTGCTATGCCCCAGTCCTACCCGGGGGTGCTGCCAGGGATGGCGTCTGGGGGCTTCTGCATTCAAAGCAGGGGCTCTACCACTGAACTATAGCCCTTCCTGTTAGGCCACTTATGGGGTGCCCCCCACATCTGATGTTGATTCATTTATTGTTATTAGTTGGCTTTTAGTCCAAGCTTTTGGGATGTGGTGGGAGGAGGGGCAGGATCCACTGGAGGCAAGGGGTTCAAGGACTCTTGAGCAGGGCGAGGGAGGGCACACAACCCCCCCTCCCAAATGATGGGCACCTTCCTGACATTTCCTCGCCCACCCCAGAAACCACATTGCTTTTCCTCAATGGATTTCACATTTCCTGTGGGCTTAGTAAACAAACTGTTGAGACACCCCAGGAAGTGGCACATTCCCTCCCCCCTCCCCCCCCCCAAGGACCTGGCTTTGCATTTCCTCCTCTGCCCAGAAAAGAGTGAGTGACTCTTGGGGCAGAAGGTGACTCACCCCCTTCCTCTCTCCGCCCCCCCCAACATATTGCAGAATATAAATGGCCCGGGCAGAGCTCTCTGCTGCAGAAGTCGCCAGAGGCAGAGAAGAGGGGCAGAGAGGCAGACAGAGAGAGAGTTCCTTGCCCAGCTGAGTCGCCATGGGGTCCTTCCTGGCTCCCTCCCTCTTTGGGCTCCTGACTTGGGTGTCCCTGCACTGCAGCTGCTGGGCTGCTCCCCTCCAGGACAAGGGCCCTCTGGTCATCTCCTTCCCTGGGGACGTGGTCAGGAACGCTTCGGACCGGCAGCTGGCATCTGTAAGTTCTTAGGCTTCCTGGGAGGGGGGTCTCCTAGCCTGAGTGTCTGGGTCTCAGCTCTGGGTTGGGGCAATTAGGAATTCAGACAGGGCTGCATTTGCTGGAAACTGCAGGAGGGGAGAATTCTGCTCTTGGGCTCAGATCCTGGGATGCTGGACTAGATGGTCTGATCAAACTGAGAGTGGGAGACTTCCGTTGGCAGAGCATCAGACTCTTAATCTCAGGGCTGTGGGTTTGAGCCCCACGCCGGGCATAAGATTCCTGCATTGCAGGGGGTTGGAATAGATGACCCTCGGGACCCCTTTCGACTCTGCAATTCTCTGATCCTTATGAGGCATTCTTGCCCCCCCCCCCCCAGCCAAGAGATAGGCGGACTAGTCTTGGTGAGACCGTGGGGCTGGTGGGATGCGGAGAAATGAGGTTCAGGATCAGTCTGGGTGCATCATGTGAGAATATGCTGGGGAAAGGAGATGAGGAGGGCAGACTGGATGTGTGTGTATAAATCCCTGGTAAAGGTAAAGGGACCCCTGACCATTAGCTCCAATCGTAGGCAACTCTGGGGTTGCGGTGCTCATCTCGCTTTACTGGCCGAGGGAGCTGGCGTACAGCTTCCGGGTCATGTGGCCAGCAGGACTAAGTCGCTTCTGGTGATCCAGAGCAGCGCACAGAAATGCCATTTACCTTCCCGCCAGAGCGGTACCTATTGATCTACTTGCACTTTGACGTGCTTTCAAACTGCTAGGTGGGCAGGAGCAGGGACCGAGCAAGGGGAGCTCATCCTGTCGCGGGGATTCGAACCGCTGACCTTCCGATCAGCAAGTCCTAGGCTCAGTGGTTTAACCCACAGCGCCACCCGTGTGCCTTAAATCCCTGGTAGTTTTAAGCAAACTTGCCTTTCATGCACCTGCACCCAGTTCCTCTTTCTTTATCAGTAATGGGGTTTCTGAGTCACCTGCCAGTGGCTCACCAGCTGGAGTTTTTAGGGGTTCCAGAGGACAGCTTGCTTCAGAGTAAATGTGAAGGTAGCTGTGACTACTGCATTGCAGGGGGTTGGGCTGGATGACCCTGGGGTTCTCTTCCAGTGTGGTGGTGATGTGGAGAGCCAGTGTGGTGTAGTGGTTAAAAGCGGTGGACTCGTAATCTGGTGAACTGGGTTCGCTTCCCTGCTCCTCCACATGCAGCTGCTGGGTGACCTTGGGCCAGTCACACTTCTCTGAAGTCTCTCAGCCCCACTCACCTCACAGAGTGTTTGTTGTGGGGGAGAAAGGGAAAGGAGATTGTGAGCCGCTTTGAGACTCCTTAAGGAGAGTGGAAAGTGGGATATCAAGTCAGTGAGCAACCTAGGCAAGGGAGCACCCTCCCCAGTGCTCCCAGCAAGGGCAGCTCCTTCTTACTGGGAGGGTCTTCTTCACACACAAATGCACCCCTGCAGGCAGGCGAGGGATCCCAGAGGGGCAGCCGCTGTGCCAGCCGACTTGCTGCAGCGGAAACAACAAAGGGCGTTGTGGGACCTAGGAGGCAAATAGATATGGAGTGGCAGAAGAAACTTTTCCTGGGCCACAGCCCACTTTGAATCACCCTCAAGATGCCCAAAGGGCCATCCTTACAAGATATGCAAGTGTCTGTCTGGGGAGAGAGCAGTTTTAATTCGCAACGTCCAGACTAGGACAGAGACATCGTGAGCCACCTTGCAGACTGCTATGGGAAATGTTTTCAATAAATTGCCATTAACTAAGACAAATCTTGATGCTGGTCGCAAGCCTGTTCCTTGAGTGACCCATTCACAAGCTCAGCAGCAGCAGCAGCAGCAGCAGCAGCAGCAGCAGCAGCAGCAGCCTCTTCCCTCACGAAGAGGGCGGGAGCATTTTTCTAGGGATGCTCTGCCCATTGAGCATCTCCAGTAGGAAAGAGATGCACATGGCCTGCTAGAAATGGATGAGTTCAATATAAATGGATACAGAGTAGGTGTGATTTCTGCATTGCAGGGGGTTGGACTAGATGAGCCCTGGAGGTCCCTCCCAAGCCTACAAGTCTATGATTCTGTGATTCTAAGAAGTGGCCCCAGACTCTCAGCTGCTTTTGCGTGTGCTCCTCCTTCTCTCTCTCTCTCTGCTCCCAGACAATCTCAGCTCACTTTCCCTCCTTCTCCCCCAGCGCTACCTCCAGCGTTTCGGGTACTTGCAAGACCCCAACTCGGGCTCCAGCGGCGGCCAGGTCACCCTGGACTCTGCCCTCAAGAAGATGCAGAAGCGGCTGGGCCTGCCGGAGACGGGGCGGCTGGACGCCCCCACCATGGAAGCCATCCGGGCTCCTCGCTGCGGGGTCCCGGATCTGGGCACCTTCCAGACTTTCGAGGGAAACCTCAAGTGGGACCACAATGACATCACCTACCGGTGAGTCTCGGAGGGGACCGCTCCCCCCCCCCAGGGTCGTTTTCTCAGCACAGAAGCAGAGCAGAGGCAGCAGCAGGGTGGTCTCTGGCGAGGGCAGCTGCGCCTCTGCGCACATCTGAGCCGGAACTCCGCGTTTGGAAGAGCTCAGCCTGCGCAAGAAATGGACGGGGGCCGCCCTCGTCCCCCGGTTCCCAAAGTGGGCGGTGCCGCCGGGGGGGGATTCCCCAGTGGGTCGCTAAGAGGCAAGGGGGCGACAGGGGGCGCTGGAGGTGCAAATGTCGATCCGACTTCGAGGAGCTGACCTACCAGTCAACTCCTAGGGGCCGAGGTCCCTTCGGCCCCCCAGTAAAATATTTGCCATTCCTAGGGTGTGCATGCGCCGCGTCTTGTGCTTGGTTATGTGGGGCGGGGCTTACTCCCCCCCCCCATATTTTATTCCAGTTAGAAAACCTTGGAAGCTGGTATGGCTGGATTAAGTTCATCAGCAGTGGAGCTCAAAAGTTTTAACTGGTTTTGGACAAATGTTTAGAACATTTTGAACCAACGTGCAATTAAATGCTACCATTTGGAATCTGTTTGTGTTATTTGTTTATCGATTAAATTTATAAACAGTATAAAATCGCAAGATACGCAACATAATAAAACAAACAAAATAACACACACTCACACCTTCGTGAGTCATGCAAACTGCTCTTCTGAAAATAGGGTAGGGGGCGCTGGGGAGGAGTTTATGGACGGGGGGGGGGTGGGAATTTGGGAGCCGCTGCCCTAGACGGCACCGCCAGCCCTCCTGCGATGCCGTGGCTCCCCCTTGGCGGCCGTGGGTCCTGACTTTGCTCTGCCTCCCCCAGGGTGCAGAACTACTCGCCCGACCTGGACGCCTCCATCATCGAAGACGCCTTTGCGAGGGCCTTCAAGGTGTGGAGCGACGTGACCCCCCTCACCTTCACGCGCCGGGACAGCGGGGACGTCGACATCCTCATTATGTTCGGGACGGAAGGTGAGTCCCGGCCTTGTCTCCCTGGAGAGGGGAAGGGGGGGCAGGGAGCAGCCAAGGACGCCAGTTCCCCATAGGGCGGTGCCTGCGGGGGTCGTGGTGGGAACCCCAGAAGCTGCCTCCCCAGGGGCGCCTCTTGGAGCCCTTGCTTGTCCTGAGCCTCGGACCTCCCCTCATGGATTTGCCTGTCTCTCCCCCCCCCCCCGCAGAGCACGGGGACGGCTATCCCTTCGACGGCAAGGACGGTCTCCTGGCCCACGCCTTCCCTCCTGGCAAGGACCGCTACAGTGGGGATGCCCACTTTGACGACGACGAGTTCTGGACCCTGGGCACGGGCGTTGGTGAGTGGGCCGCTGCTTTCCCCTCGTCCCCACATAGAATTGTTGGGCCGGAAGGGGACCCCCGGGGTCATCTAGACCAACCCCCTGTAGTGCAGGAGTCCAGTCAAAGGATCCCTGACCAATGGCCATTGGATGCCTGCTTAAACGCCCTTGCGGCTGTCCCCTCCGGGCTATTCATTTCAAGCCATTTATTAAACTTGTATACCACCTTTCATCAGGGATGAGGGTGGCGCTGTGGTCTAAACCACAGAGCCTAGGACTTGCCAATCAGAAGGTTGGTGGTTCGAATCCCTGCAACAGGGTCAGCTCCCGTTGCTCAGTCCCTGGAGTTTCCGTGCGCTGCTCTGGTTCGCCAGAAGTGGCTTAGTCCTGCTGGCCACATGACCCGGAAGCTGTACACCGGCTCCCTCGGCCAGTAAAGTGAAATGAGCACCGCAACCCCAGAGTCGGCCACAACTGGACCTCATGGTCAGGGGTCCCTTGACCTTTACCTTCCCCCCTTTCATCATGGAATCACAGAATTGAGTGGGAAGGGGCCACAAGGGTCCTCTGCTCCAACCGCCTGCAATGCAGGAATCTTTTGCCTAACTCAGGACTCGAACCCACAACTTTGAGATTGCATAAAACAAATTCATGAATTTCTATACTGTACAAGATAATAACCAATATATGAATGCAGTGAGGGTTTGTATATGCTGTTATATCTCTGGGTGACCTGCCCTGTCCTGACCCGCTTCTTCCCTCTCCTGAGCAGTGGTGAAGACCCGTTTTGGGAATGCCAACGGCGCCAACTGCCACTTCCCCTTCACCTTTGAGGGCAAGTCCTACTCCACCTGCACCACCGAGGGGCGCGAGGACAACTTGCCCTGGTGCTCCACCACCGCCAACTTTGACCGGGACAAGAAGTACGGATTCTGCCCCAGTGAATGTGAGTGGCCAGGGAAAGGAGGGGGCTGGGGGGGGGCTGGAGGCCCCCAAGTGTGGATCTACTAGGAAGCGAATGAAGCTCCAGGGCCCCTAATCCCAGAGGGGCCCCAGGAGAGACTTCACTCCATGTTGCTTGAAAAATTGTGGGTGTAGTAGACCCAATTTGAGTCGCTCAGGTCAATTTGATTAATTTTTTATGAGTCAGTAGCACAGAGGCTGTAAAAGTTGTAAACAATTCCATTGAATTCTCTTGGTTCTCTTTTTATGTATATATATATTTGCTTTATTGATTCCAAAAAGAAAACAAACAGTCAATATTTTTTTAACACATTACAAAAAGATATAATAGTTTCGTAATACGTATCTTCTATGGCGACTTCCCATCACCCCAGGATGGGTCTTTAGTATTTTCGGTTTGTAACACTTATCTTTATCAATGATAATACATCTTAGTTCTCTTAAGTTTGTACGATTCCCTACTTTCCCACAGAAGTCACTCCAGGCCTGCCAACAAGTTCAGATTTTTGCAGCGCTCCCTGAGATACTTTCTATACATGTCCCATTCCCTCATAAATGTTTGTTCAGTCCGATCCCTTCATTTCCCCGTCATCCTTGTGAATTCTGCAAACTCTTAACTGTTTCGACTGCCGCTCCAGTTTAGTCGGGGTTACATCTCCTTTCCGGTTCCTAGCTATGAGAATTCTTGCTCTGCAGACCTGGTTGCTGCTTGCAAAGGGGCTCCCGTAACAGTTCAAGCTTTCGGGGCCCCCCAAATGTGAGTCTGCCCCTCCTCCTCCCGCCTGGCCGGCTCAAGACGCTCCTTTCTCCCTGGCTCACCTAGTGCTCTTCACCTACGGAGGCAACGCAGACGGAGAGAAGTGTGTCTTCCCCTTCACCTTCCTGGGCAAGACCTATGACAGCTGCACCACCGAGGGGCGCAGTGATGGGTACCGCTGGTGCGCCACCACAGAGAGCTTCGACCGCGACAAGAAGTACGGATTCTGCCCCAACAGAGGTACAGGCAGTTTCATTTCAAGAAGGGTGCCAGGGCTGGATCTGTCTAGTAGATATCTTTCACTAGTCCCTAAGGGCAGAGGGGCTCACTGGTTAGGGAAAGGCACTCTGGATGCGCTCAGAGGCACTCTTTCTTGCAGAGCTGAGCCAGAGAATCACAGAAGTGTAGAGTTGAATGAGACACCCTAGGCAGTTTACAATATAAAAAAGGGGAAATGGCTAACATTGTAACAAACAGAAACAAGAAAACACACACACACCAGTTGAACTAGGTTGTTTAATTAGCCAAGGACCTGGAAGAAGAGGAATGTTTTTGCAGCAATTGCAGCTAAAGAGCCACAGGCTCATATAGGTGGACAGTGTCCCCACAGGTCATTTTGTCGAAGGCAGAAGTCACAACCTTGGCCCTGATGGGTCCTGGAGCTGCTGGGCCCATATCCCAGCAGGCCATGCTGGTCACACTGAACTCTAATAATAATAATAATAATAATAATAATAATAATAATAATAATAATAATAATTTTATTATTTATACCCAGCCCATCTGGCTGGGTTTCCCCAGTCCCTCTGGGTGCGGGGCTGGCAAAATGACTTGAACCCGGATCCAGCTGCCCTCAGGGCAGAGCTGTGCGGCTGCCTACAGGTCCCTTCCTGCCATAGGGAAGGAAAGCAACCATGTCAGACAGAGAAGGGTACCTCCCTGCCCCACTGCGATGCCCCACTGCCCTCTTGCCATGAGCGACTGGTGCGCTGCTCCCGGGCGGGTGGGGTGTTGTGTGGGAAGCCCCACGGGAGTTGGGTGGGGAGAAGGGATCCCTGCTGAGCAGAACGCTCACCGGCCGCCTCCCTGCAGACACAGCCGTGATTGGCGGGAACTCCCAGGGCGAGCCCTGCGCCTTCCCCTTCACCTTCCTGGACAAGAGCTACAGCAGCTGCACCTCCGAGGGGCGCGAGGACGGGCGACTCTGGTGCGCCACCACCAGCAACTACGACACCGACAGGAAGTGGGGCCTCTGCCCTGACAAAGGTACCCCTGAGCCTCTGGCGCATGAGCCAGCCTGGAGAGCGCCCTAACACCAGAGGAGGCTAATGTTCTCAGGTGGCGCCACCAGATGCCTGTGGGAGGGTGCGGGTGGTTCTGATGGGGGGGGGTCATGGGACCTGCTCCTCCTCCTGGTGGGGGCAGGGAGGTGAGGAGGGGGAGCCGAGCCCTGCAACCTGCAGCCCCCGCCCACAATCTCCTTCCTGCCTTCCAGGGTACAGCATCTTCCTGGTTGCCGCACACGAGTTTGGGCATTCGCTGGGCCTGGAGCATTCCGACGTGCGAGAGGCCCTGATGTACCCCATGTACACCTACCTGGCTGATTTCCACCTGCACTCGGATGACGTGGCTGGGATCCAGTCCCTCTATGGTGAGTGGGGTGCTGGGGCGGCTTTCGCTGGGGGTCCCCTGCTCAGCCAGCCAGAAGGGGGCCCAGAATGTAAAGAGGGAAAGCCTTCCTGTGCCCCATAGCTCCCCATTAGTAGCTCCTCTTTTTGGAGGTTGGGAGGAATGGTGGATAAATAAATAAAACATATAATAAGATATACAGTCATACCTCGGGTTACAGACGTTTCAGGTTGCATTTTTTCAGGTTAGGGACCGCTGAAACCCAGAAGTACTGGAATGGGTTAATTCTGGGTTTCGGGAGTCGTGCATTCGCAGAAGTGCTAAATCGCGCATGCGCAGAAGCGGGTTGCAAACGCTGTGGGTTTAGAATCATAGAATCATAGAATCCTAGAGTTGGAAGAGACCACAAGGGCCATCGAGTCCAACCCCCTGCCAAGCATCCTGCACGGATCACGTTCGCGACCCGAGCGTCCACTGTATATAACAAATGTAGGGTTGCCATGTGTCCTCTTTTTCCAGGACACGCCCTCTTTTTCAGGGATAAAATTTGAGACAAATTGCATTTATTTGCTTTGAATGTCTGTTGTAGTGTCCTCCTCTTTGCTCTTCGGAATAATGCCATCAATAAACTATACAAGACCTGTCAGGGATGCCTGGGTGCCTGTTGTGGCCTGACCTTCCTCTGCCCATCACCCTGGCACCTGGCCTCTCGTGGTCTTTCTGATGGGTATACAGACCCTTGGAAATGCTTTGCCCGTCCCATTCCTAGGCAGAGGGTCAGGCGTGAAACCCACGGTGGGCACCCTCCCCACTACTCAAAGCCCCGAGGACCCTGACCAAACCACCGAGGAATACGATGATGACGGCTCCAGCACGGACGAGGATGTCACGGAGACCACCCCAGTCACAGAGGCCACCACGGTCGTGGAGACCACCTCCGCGGGCCGCGCAGGAGAGGCTTGCAAAATCCCTCAATTTGACGGGGTGAGCGAGATCAAGAAGGAGCTGTACCTCTTCAAGGACGGGTGAGTGGCAGGAGGAGGGCAGGGTCCTGGGGAGGAGGGCGGTGGAGGGGCAGGAATGGGGCAAAGGGCTGTGTGAGCCCACAGAGGGGTACACATGGGCTTTGTGCCCCTCGGCACCTCTCCACACTCAGCCAGGTAGGGAGGGAGAGAGGGCTGTTCATGAGTTCCAGCTCTGATTGGCCACTGAAAGAAAGAAAAAGAAAAAGAAAGAAGAGGGTGCTGGACCCTTGTCTGGCCCAGCAGGGCTCCTCCTCTGTTCTTAGGCTCTTATGACTAGGGCTGCCCCCCCCCGGCTCTCTTCTCTTGCCAACCCCACCTACCTGCCAGACCCTCGGAGTCCACCTGCCTCCTCTACACCTGGTCAACCCTGGTGGAGACTGGAGAGCCAGTCCTTCCTTCCTTCCTTCCTTCCTTCCTTCCTTCCTTCCTTCCTTCCTTCCTTCCTTCCTTCCTTCCTCCAGCCCCTGCTCACAGAGACCTTTCCCCCCTTCCCAGGCAATACTGGAAGAAGCCAGTGTCAGGCACAGGGGCCATTGTGGGCCCCCTCCGCATCCAGGACAGCTGGCCGGCCCTCCCAGATGTGATTGATGCTGCTATCCAGGACGCACAGACGAAGAAAACCTACTTCTTCTCTGGTGAGTGGCTTCCGCATTGTGGCTGCTCATGGAAATGGGGCAAAAACGCAGGGCAAAGCAGATATTTTGGGGTGGGATATGAGTCCACACTAGCCGTAAATACCGGTCCTGAGAGACCTACATTAGCTCCCGATACATTTCTGAGCACAATTCCAAGTGTTGGTGCTGACCTTGAAAGCCCTAAACGGCCTCAAAGGGCCAGTATACCTGAAGGAGCATCTCCACCCCCATCGTTCTGCCCGGACACTGAGGTCCAGCTCCAAGGGCCTTTTGTTGGTTCCCTCCCTGTGAGAAGTGAGGTTACAGGGAACCAGGCAGAGGGCCTTCTCGGTGGTGGCGCCCGCCCTGTGGAACACCCTCCCATCAGACTATCTGACTTTTAGAAGACATCTGAAGGCAGCTCTGTTTAGGGAAGCTTTGATGTATTTATTGTGTTTTTAATATTCTATTGGGAGCTGCCCCAGAGTGGCTAGGGAAACCCAGCCAGATGGGCAGGGTATAAATAATAAATTATTATTATTATTATTATTATTATTATTATTATTATTATTATTATTAATTTTATTCTGCATAGCTCCATGCTCAGAAGCTGCCCAGAACCCCTGTGGCTGCTTCAGAGAACTTGCTGAAGCCCACAAGGGACACCTCGAAAACTCTTGCTTGTTGGTGCCCGCAGGGCAGAGTGCCTGGGCCTCTTCTCACCTGACTGAAGATTCCTGCTAGCAGGACAACTCTGAGGGTCACGTTCGATGGATTTAGATGACTGGGAGAGGATATTTTATCTAGAAACGATCCTTCCTCTTTCTCACCTTGTGTGAGAATGCAAATATCTATTTCAGCAGAGCTAATATCACCACTGTGCTCAGCTTATCAGTGACGAAAATCAGACTGGCAATAATCCTTAAACATTGTAAACACCCACAGTCCAGTTCAAAATGGAGATTGCTTTCTGGAGGAGAGCAAAGAAATGTGTTCATCGCAGGTCGGAAGAAGAGTGTGCAGTGACAGGAAGAAACAGAGATTAAGTCTCTCTCTCGTTCTCCTTCCTGCCACAGAGGAGATGGCCTCATACAGTCCCCTGCCTGGGACTCTCTAGCCAACCTGCCCTCTGTGACGGGGCTGCAGGTCCTCCCACAGATCCGTGGGATGGACACCTGCTGGGGGGTGAACAAGGAAAGTTGCAAAAGCTGTTTCTCCTCCGCAGGTCATCGCTTCTGGGTGTACCAGGGGGCAAGAGTCTTGGGACCGCGGAACATCGAGAAGCTGGGCATCCCGAGTGACGTGCCGAAGATTGTGGGGGCCCTGCAGGAGAAGCCGGGCAAAATCCTTATCTTCAGTGGGGAGCACTTCTGGAGGTACCAGGGATCCTGGGGGAGTGGAGAAGGCAGGGGAGAGAAGGCAGAAGGAGGCACCTGGTCAGACCTCTGCTTGCAGGCCCCTCTCCCTCCCTGGCCACAGGGGGCCAGGATCAGAGAGCAGCGGGGGCTGGTGGAGAACATGGAATGGGGAAGGTCCCCCAAAGGTCATCTAGTTCAGCCCCCTGCAGGAACCACAGCTCTTGATCTCAGAAAGTCCATCCTAATGTTTAGTGGGAATTTCCTTTCTTGTCATTTGGATACATTTATTCAAGTTGTACCCTCTGGAGCAGGAGAAGACAAGCTTGCTCCCTCTTCCATGCGACAGCCCATCTGAAGATGGCTGTCCTATCAGCTCTCAGAGTCCTCTTCCTGGGGCTTAACTCCCCCAACTCCCCCCCCTCACTGTTCCTCATAAGGTCTCCAGACCCCTGATCATCAGAGAGAGGCCAGCTCTTCTCCAGGACCACCAGTCCTGCAGTTTGACTTGGCCAAGGAGGAATCGCCCCTTCTCAGCTCTGACTTGATGGACACAACAGCTGGTTGCTTCTCTGCCAGGCCCAGAACATGGAGAAGGGGAAACTGCCTGCCCCTTAGCTGCCCCCATGGCATGAGCAGCCCCACCTGACAAGCGCTCCTCCACAACACCCTTCTCCCTGCCGCTGAATCAATCATCTCCAAAGCCAGCGACAAATAGGGACGGCTCATTTCTGGCCTCAACCTGGGTCATCCTTGAGGCATCAGGTGTCCTCCTGGCCCCCATGTTGTCAGGACTGAAAGGGCACCGTGCCCACCCCAGCACTGACCAGACCTGCGAAGAGGGCATGGGGGGAGGAGGAGGCCTGGGGTGGACCATGGGGAAAGCCTTCTTCAGTCTTGCTTTCCTCCTCCAGGCTGGATGTGAAATCTGAGCAAGCGGATAAAGGCTCTCCTCACTACACGGACAGCCTCTTTCCTGGGGTCCCACTGGACTCTGAGAATATCTTCCACTTTAAAGGTAAGGAGGGTGAAGAGGGGCAGGGGTGGGCTTAGAATGCATGTGACCTGGGGGGGGGGGGAGAGAGGGCACTGCCAGGAGGGGGTTCAAGACTAATCCACCACCCCAATTCACAGACTGTGCTCTGCGGAGCTTGTCTTGGTGTCCTGCTCAGAGGCTGAGATGCTCTGTCTCTCTACAGAAGAAAGTAAAAAAGAAAGCATACATTCATAATTAACAGGAAACCGAAATATTATCTTAAAGACTCCAAAATGAAGCTATCGCCGTAGCCCATGGGTGGGCAACCTAAAGCCCGGGGGCCAGATGTGGCCCAATCACCTTCTCAATTCGGCCCATGCACAGTCCTGGAATCAGTGTATTTTTACATGAGTAGAATATGTGCTTTTATTTAAAATGCATCTCTGGGTTATTTGTGGGGCCTGCCTGGTGTTTTTACGTGAGCAGAATGTGTCCTTTTATCTAAAATGCATCTCTGGGTAATTTGTGGGGCATAGGAATTCGTTCCTATTTCCCCCCCAAAATATAGTCTGGCCCCCCACATGGTCTGAGGGACGGTGTCCACGGCTGAAAAAGGTTGCTGACCCCTCTCTTGACCTTATGTAGACTCTGGCCTTAACGGCCTTGCAGGAGATCCCTCTTCAGGTGGGGCTGGGAATTGGTCCACTCACCTGAGCCCCTGCGCAAGGTTCAGGCTCTATCTTCCCATCAACGCTCAGAGCAAGCTTTTCTGCTCTAGGCCTAAAGAAGGCCAGCTGCTGGAGGCTCCTTGCTGGGATTTCTGTAGGCAGCCATGGGGCAGGTGGGGGTGGCTGGACTGAACCAGAATCCTGGCACTGGGGGAGGGGGGGATGAAATTCATGCTCCCCACCAGGTGTTATTTGTTCTGTGATGGAAGGCATAGAGGTGCCCGTGGCAAATATCTCTATGTTTGACCCTGAAAGGTTACTATCAGCTCTGGGGTGGGCGGTGCCATTTACATTGGGGGGAAGGTCGGGGGAAGGGTACAGCTCTCCTTCCAAGTGCTCTGTCCCCAGTGGGACGGCGCTGTGTTCTAAACCACTGAGCCTTTTGGGCTTGCCAATCGGAAGGTCGGCAGTTCGAATCCGCGCAATGGAGTGAGCTCTTGTTGCTCTGTCCCAGCTCCTGCCAACCTAGCAGTTTGAAAGCACACCAGTGCAAGTAGATAAACAGGTACCACTGCAGTGGGAAGGTAAACAGCATTTCCGTGTGCTCTGGTTTCCGTCACGGTGTCCTGTTGCACCAGAAGCTGTTTAGTCCTGCTGGCCACATGACCTGGAAAGCCGTCTGTGGACAAACGCCGGCTCCCTCGGCCTGAAAGCGAGATGAGTGCTGCAACCCCACAGTCGCCTTTGACTGGACTTAACCGTCCAGGGGTCCTTTACCTTCTTTACCTTTTACCCCAGTCAGATTCAGAGCTTCCCCTCGACCCCCTGCCCGTTTATTCATTTTTCATAAAATTTAAACTCCACTTGATTGTAAAAGAAACCTCAAAGCGGTTTAAGAAGATAAAGCAATGCCATTGTCAATCAGAAAAACCAACAGTGATATTTAAGACTTTGGGAAAGTTAAAATAGCAATAGGCTAAAAGACAGATTAACTCTCGCATTGACTTTCTCAACATCTGGGCAGGTGCTGAAAACAGCATAGAGGCGGCTCCCGCCTGGTGTCGGTAGGCAAGGAGTTCCAAAGTTTAGACCCTGCCACGCGTGGCTTTCTTAAAGCTGCAGGTGTGAGACTGGATCTCCTGTCTCTTCCTCGGGACCCTCCCCTCCAGAGGCCCTTCCCAGCTGCCCCTCCTTGGGTAGCCTCGGGCATATTGCCTCCTTTGCCGGTGGAGACGTTGGCACCCCTTTGATAACCGTCCCCCCAATTTCCTTCCTGCTTCCAGGAAAATACCACTTCTGCCGGGGACCGTTCTGCTGGCGGATGACCCCACGCTACCAGGTGGACAGAGTGGGCTACCTGAAGTACGATGTCCTGAAATGCCCGGAAGAGTAAGCTTGCCAGAGGGCTGCTGGGACCCTCCTCTGCCTGCGGTGGGACTTTAGGGCAGTCGCTCACGCAGCTTTGTCGCCCCAGCCTGGACCAGCAGATCAACCTGGGAGGCTGCGCCCAGGAGACGCTGGTGCCCTGCTCGACTGCCGCCCAAAGAGGGCTCTTCAGCCACCCTGTGCCGCTCCTGGGGCATGCAGACCTCCTGCCAGCCTGAGCCAGGTGCCTTGCAAAAGTCTCGCCGGGTGCAGGCAGCCAGGCTGCTGGCACAGAGAGGCTCCCTGCCTGTTGTGTGTGTGTGTGTGTGTGTGTGTGTGTGTGCGCGCGTGTGTGTTGCTTGGTCATGGACTTGTGGCAAAGACCCCCCTGGGGAAGAGAAGGAGGGTACCTTCAACCCTCCCACTGCCTCTGCCTACACTGCCTCCTGTGGGACCTCCAGCATCTTGCACTTTCTGAATAAATGAAATCCTGCCCCACCTGGAGCCTCTTGTCTGCTTATGAAGTGGCACAGAGGGTGGGATTTGGGGGGTGGGATGTGGCTGGAAGGGGCTCCGGACACCTGGGAAGCAATACTAGCTCAGTGCTGCAAATGCTGCTAGCCAGCAGCTCTCCTGGCTTTCTCCACCCCCCTTTATTTATAACCCCCTGCAGAGCGTTTCCTATCAGAAGGAGGGCGGGTGCCCTGCTTGCTTGCCTCAGCTTCCAGTTCTGTGGGCTGGTAGCAAAGAGCTGCCTTCTGCTCACCGACATGGTGTCTAAATAAAGCATAGAAGCATGGAATGGGAGAGTTGTAAGGGACCCTGAGGGTTGTCTAATTCCAGCCCCCTGCAATGCAGGAATCTCAACTGAAGCATCCCTGACAGATGGCCCCCAACCTCTGCTTCGAAATCCCCAAGGAAGGAGAGTCTGCTCCCCTGTGGGACAGCTCTTGCTGTAAGAAAGTTCTTCCTGATATTTAGTCGGACTCTCCTTCCTTTCCTTTGGACCTGTCAGTTTGGGTCAGGAGAAAACCATCTTGCTCCCTCTTCCATGTGGGAGCCCTTCAGATATCTGGAAACGGCAATCGTATCTCCTCTCGGTCTCCTCTTTTCCTTCTGAGCATCTGCTTGGCCTCTGTGAGAACAGGACTAAAGGAGTCTTTGGCCGGATCCGGCAGCCCCCACCCTTTCCAGAATATATCGTATCGCTTTTTCACATATAATAAACATAATTTAAAATACAATAAGCAACAGCGGCAGCAGCCAGTCCATCATTTATGGGGGGAAAGTGTAACCAGCTTAAAATTAGAACCATTACTTAGAACAAGTTTATGATCCCTATTAAAGCCTCTAATCCAATAAGTCTCTCCTGATGCTTCCGTGGGTCGGAGGCGGCTGTCTCAATTGATCGTCTCATCTCATCCAGGAGATGAATGGATGCCAGGCATTGTAAAAGGACGGATCGTTTAGAAACAGCAAGATGCTGACATTCTGCAACTGATCTGTCCATAGGCTCAGGGCAGGCTCAGGTGTGCTCTGTTGAGGTATCTAACCATAGCCTGCATTTTTATCAAGGCTTATAGTTTGATTAGGGTCTGTATTTTAAAATGAGCTTAAAGATTTTCAAATGTTATGCCAGGCAGAAGACCAACTGCCTAAGTACTTTGGCAAGATGTTTATCCTCCTGGACAAGGGGGCCCCCTGATTTATAGCAGAAAACAATTCTCAAAGTCGTAAAAAGGGAATTACAGGCTGAAGACCAAGGTTACACAGACCCTACATAATTAAGAGTTTGGTAAATAGTAAAATAAAACCATGTGCCTCCATTAAACTTGAAGCATATCTTCCTAAGGTTAAAAGGCCAAGAGCAGATGGAAAAGAAAGCAACTGGCTGGAGGAGTGTAAATAGAAGGAGAGGCTTTTTTTCCTATTTTATTTTGAGGCTGTAAACTGGTCCATCCTTTCCTTTGAGAAGGTTTATTCTTCTAAAAAGCTATCTATGGTAATGTATGAAATATACTAGCTTAAATGTAATTATGCAAAGGATCTAGAAAGAAAGAAAGAAATGTTAAATTCTTATTTCATAGAGTCATATTGCTGTAGGAGACCAGAGGGGCAGATGAGCCCAGCCCCCTGCCAGACAGGAGACGCCATCGAGCACTCCTGATATATGGTTGTCAGGCCATTGTTTAAAGACCTCCAAAAAGGAGATCTTTCATGATGATGCATGAGAATGTGAACCCAAGATCCCTGACATCTGCTTAAGATAAAAATTTAAAACTATTAACCATCTGTTTTGGAGAGCAATAGGGCAAGGAGGGCAAGAGGTGAGCTGGTAATTAAGGTTCCTTGTTGAGACAAATGTAAGATATATGACTACTTGTCATTTATAGATAGAAGAATATATAGCTTTTTGTATCCCATAAAAGGCAATAGGAAATGGGTGTATCTTTTAGGATTGGTTATAGCAATCAGCCAATAGGAAATTCAACCAGGCTGATTGGACAGAGGCAGCCAAAGGAGGAGCAAGGGGGCTGGACTGAGGGAATATAAGTGCTGGCCATGATGACAGGAGACCAGGCCAGAGCTTGGTAACCATATACCACTGTGCCTCTCATTTATTTGTCTGACAAATAAATAATTATTTTAATTTCTCTATTGCTGCGTTGAATATTTCATTCCAGCTAAGCGTTAACCACAAGCAGGGTGCTACACTGTCGCTCTGACCAGCTGGAGCAAAGGCGAGTCCTTTATCCTGCAGAAACCCATCTCCACAGGGCATGAGGCCTTTCCTGCAAAGGCAGCTGCCTCACCTCAATTTCTCACCTAAGAAACATGCAACACTTCACCCAACCATTTGTTGTTGTTGCTGTTGTTTAGTCATTTAGTGGTGTCCGACTCTCCGTGACCCCCTGGACCAGAGCACGCCAGGCCCTCCTGTCTTCCACTGCCTCCCGCAGTTTGGTCAAACTCAGGCTGGTAGCTTCGAGAACACTGTCCCACCATCTCGTCCTCTGTCGTCCCCTTCTCCTTGGGCCCTCCATCTTTCCCAACATCAGGGTCTTTTTCAGGGAGTCTTCTCTTCTCAGGAGGTGGCCAAAGTCTTGGAGCCTCAGCTTCAGGATCTGTCCTTCCAGTGAGCACTCAGGGCTGATTTCCTTAAGAATGTATAGGTTTGATCACCCAACCATGCAAAATCAAATGTAGGGGTGTTTTTGTGAGCAGTGAGGCAGTAATTAGGATGCAAAACAGAGCAGATTTATTTATTTATTTGTTTCATTAGATAAAAGTTATACACCACTTGATTGCAAAACGAAAGCAAAACCTCAAAGAGGTTTACACCCAAAAAAGCAAGAAAAAAATACAACAATAGTTTAGAAAACAACAACTACCAGTACTTTATTATTTATATCCTGCCCATCTGGCTGGGTTTCCCCAGCCGCTCTGGTTTACAGAATATATCAAAAAACACCAAGCGTTAAAAACCTCCCAATACAGGGCTGCCTTCAGATGTCTTCTAAAAGTTGTGTACGTAGTTCTTTATCTCCTTGACATCAGAAGGGAGGGCATTCTGCAGGGAGGGCGCCACCACTGAGAAGGCCCTCTGCCTGGTTCCCTGCAACTTTGCTTCTCACAGTGAGGGAACAAGCAGAAGACCCCCGGAGGAGGACCTCAATGTCCGGGCTGAGAGATGGGGGTGGAGACACTCCTTCAGGTATACAAAACAGTATGAAAATAAAAAAGTAGTAAAACAGGTTAAAGTTCACATCAGTTTTCTAAGCCTCTGGATAGGCTTGTCTAAACAAGAATGGTTTTAGCAGGCAGCAAAAAGAATACCTTGAAGGCAGCTGCTTAATATCAATAAGCAGGGAGTTCCAAAGTGTAGATGCTGCCGCACTAAACGATCAAGTTTTTGCAAATGTGGAATGGGTGTTACCTGGCACCTGTAGCAGTGCCCATGTTGCTGGTTTTGTGAGCTGGAGGCGGCTTCCACAGGCTCCTGCCTCTGCCCCAACTAACTGGGTGGTCTTTCAGGTGCCACAGGAATGTTCAGCTGCCTGGTTGCTTTGTGACAACTGGCTGTCAAGGCAGCCCTGTGGTCCTGTGCTGTGGTGAGGCTCACATAGCCTTGTTCAGCTCCTCTGGGCTCCCAGCTACAAAAATAAGAGAAGGCCACAAAGGCAAGAGGACACTTTGGGTGAGAGACACACTTGGGGGGGGGGTGAGTGTGCAAATCCTCTGTTGGAACAAATAATTCAGCCACTGAGATGTTTTTTTTCACCTTACAGTCGTACCTCAGAAGTTGAACAGAATCCGTTGGAATCTGTTCCGGACGTCCGTTCGACTTCCAAAACATTCAGAAACCAAAGCGTGGCTTCTAACTGGCTGCAGAAAGCTCCTGTAGCCAATCAGAAGCTGCAGATGCTGTGCCGGACGTTCGGCTTCTGAAAATAGTTCGCAAACCAGAGCAGTCACTTCCGGGTTTGCGGCGTTCGGGAGCCAAAACATTCAAGAACTAAGCTATTTGACTTCCAAGGTACGACTGTACTTCTGCTCAATACTGAATAGCAACAATACTGAAACTATGCAAAACTATCTTGGCAAAATACAAGGACCATAAAAGAAGAATTAAAAGTACAATGAAACAGGGCCGGTTATTATTATTATTATTATTATTATTATTATTATTATTATTATATTATTATTATTATTATTATTATTATTATTATTATTATTATTATTATACCGCCCTATACCCAGAGGTCTCAGGGAGGTTCTTAAAATAGCAACAGCAGCAGCAAAATAAGTGTACAATATACTTGTTCTTGCCACTGAGTGCAGCTGAGCACCAATACCTGGTCATATTTTTTTATTTTATTAAATCTCTGCCCTGCCTTTCTTCATCCTAAAGAAGCCCAGGGCAGCAAACAACAGCTAGCAAAGCAAAACCACTCAAAATTAATAAAAGAACATTTAAGACATTCATAAAGATTGAGGTGGTCTAAAAATGTCCCAAAAGATTAAAAACATCTCAAAACATTTCAAAACAAATAAATAGGATGGGATGTAATGGGGCGGGAGGGGGGGGCAAAGCTAATCTCCAGTGGGAGGGAGTCCCAGAGACAGCCTCTGAGGAGCCCAGAAGAAGCAGCCCCCCACCTCCTCGGTGCCCCCCCCTCAAGACCTCACCCACAACACCACAAGCAGGACCTCCCCAACAGTGCAGCGCTTAGAGCACTGGACTGAGTCCTGGGAGACAAGGGTTCGAATCCTTGAGGCTCACGGGGTAAGAAATTGGGGGCCAGTCATTGTCTTCTTTCAGCAGAGCCTACCTGGAATCATAGAATAGAATCATAGAATCATAGAGTAGGAAGAGACCACAAGGGCCATCGAGTCCAACCCCCTGCCAAGCAGGAAACACCATCAGAGCACTCCTGACATATGGTTGTCAAGCCTCTGCTTAAAGACCTCCAAAGAAGGAGACTCCACCACACGCCTTGGCAGCAAATTCCACTGTCAAACAGCTCTTACTGTCAGGAAGTTCCTCCTAATGTTTAGGTGGAATCTTCTTTCTTGTAGTTTGGATCCATTGCTCCGTGTCCGCTTCTCTGGAGCAGCAGAAAACAACCTTTCTCCCTCCTCTATGTGACATCCTTTTATATATTTGAACATGGCTATCATATCACCCCTTAACCTCCTCTTCTCCAGGCTAAACATGCCCAGCTCCCTTAGCCATTCCTCATAAGGCATTGTTTCCAGGCCTTTGACCATTTTGGTTGCCCTCCTCTGGACACGTTCCAGTTTGTCAGTGTCCTTCTTGAACTGTGGTGCCCAGAACTGGACACAGTACTCCAGGTGAGGTCTGACCAGAGCAGAATACAGTGGCACTATTACTTCCCTTGATCTAGATGCTATACTCCTATTGATGAGGCCCAGAATTGCATTGGCTTTTTTAGCTGCCGCGTCACACTGTTGGCTCATGTCAAGTTTGTGGTCAACCAAGACTCCTAGATCCTTTTCACATGTACTGCTCTCAAGCCAGGTGTCACCCATCTTGTATTTGTGCATCTCATTTTTTTTGCCCAAGTGCAATACTTTACATTTCTCCCTGTTAAAGTTCATCTTGTTTGTTTTGGCCCAGTTCTCTAATCTGTCAAGGTCGTTTTGAAGTGTGATCCTGTCCTCTGGGGTGTTAGCCACCCCTCCCAGTTTGGTGTCATCTGCAAATTTGATCAGGATGCCCTTGAGTCCATCATCCAAGTCGTTGATAAAGATGTTGAATAAGACCGGGCCCAAGACAGAACCCTGTGGCACCCCACTAGTCACTCTTCTCCAGGATGAAGAGGAACCATTGATGATGTTGGGTGTAGTGAAGGGTTAACCTTCTGTGTCTCGAGGCTGAGAGGAGGCGCTTACAAGGGAAGTAAGCCAGGATGTGACGAAAGCAGCTTGGAATGCTGTGAGCTGAGTGAAAAGTGAAAGCAGCTTTGTTACACAGCTGCAAACAGAGGGAGAAGATGCAGCTTGAATCAGAAGGAATTTCTTGCTTGTAAATATGCTACTTTTGAGCAAATAAAGTGATATTAGGACAGAAGAAACGTGAGGGACTTGTTTTACTGCCCTTTCAACACGGACGCTGTGCAACTTTGCTATTTGCTAATTGCTTTACGACCTGCGGAGGCTCGCGCAGCAGAAGCGCGCTGGACGCTGAACAATAAAGCAATAAATCTACCTAACAAAGGTTATGGGTCAACGTGAAGCGTGTGAGAAAGGGCTTTGAAGCTTTATTTGCTGGACGTCAGCTTGATCGACTGCCAAGACTTCAGAGGGCAAATTGGAGGAGGCTGACGGAGTGGGAGCTGACGAGCCACATCGTCCGGAGTGCCCAGTTTGGCTGCAGAGTGAGTATTATCGGCTGCTCTTGCAAAGGCCAACAGAAGGGGGACAATGTCTCAGCCCCAGGGACAAGTCTTTGAGAGTTTCAATATCCCCTTTGAGAGACTCAATGGGAGTAATTGGGAGGATTGGCAGAAGAGAATGTACTTTTGGCTGGGAGGGAAGCAGCTTTGGGAGTGCACGCAGCAGGACCCCTTTGTGGCTGCCAAAGGGGCAGGGGCTGCTGATCAAGAACGTGCAGCTGCTGCAGCCAAGAAAGATCAGAAGGCCATGTCCCACGTAGTCATGGCACTTGAGGCTAATCAGTTGCCTCACATTGACGGTTTGAGGACCTGCCACCAGATTTGGACTGCGTTGCAAAGAATCCACCAACGCACAACAGCGGGGGCCAAAGTGCATGTGTTGCGTGCCTTGTTTGAGAAAAGGCTGGCCCCAGGGGAACCGATACGTGAGCACATTGCACAGGTGCTGTCTATCTTCAGCAAGCTGCGTTTGCTCAACGTCCCTTTTCCTGAGGAATTAAAAGCTTATGCTTTGCTGAACTCTTTGGACAAGAGCTATGAGAACCTGGTTCTCACGATGGAGACTATGCCGACTCAGGATCTTACGTTGGATTATATCTCTGGACGCTTGATTGATGAAGAGATAAGACGTCAAGGGGCTGCTAGAGAGCCTACGGGCTGTACCCCTAGAAGAAGTGGGGGGGGCAGCAGGGCACAGTGAGCGTACTGTGAAAGCTTTTGCCTCTCGCAAGAGATGTTTTCGCTGTGGCAGTCACACACATCTTATCCGTAACTGCCCAATGGAAGCGCAGGAGCCCAAGGACAGTCGGAGAGGAATGCAGCAGCTGCCAGGAAGGCAGATAAGCTCCGCTTCTCAGCAGCAAAGGCGTGGGAAAGCTTCCAAAGGCACCGGACGTGGAGACAACAAAGACAAAGCATCAGATTTCCACCTGGCAGCGTCAATGGCAAACGTGAAGGATGCCTGAGCAGGCCCCTGTGGGGGGGGCAGTGAGAGGGGGAATGTTGCCGTGACAGCCAGAGAGGACATCTGCAGAAGCCCCAAGGAGGGGGGCAGTGAGGAGATTGTTGCCCTGGCGACCCAGGAATGTAAACAACAAGACTTTCTCACTGTAATAATAGACTCTGGTGCGACAAACTCGCTAGTGCCATCTAGCAGTCTTTTGAGGAATTGCAGGACAGTAAAAACTGAGAAGTATGTGACGATTGCAGATGGAAGCAAAAAAAGGCTAACAGAGACAGGCCTTTTCTTCTGTCCTTTCCTTAAGCATGAAGTCAAAGCTTATGCAGTGCCCGGTTTAACTAACTGTTTGTTAAGTGTGCATGATCTACTTATCAATGGTTTTCATATTTCTTTTGCAGGTGACAAATGTGAATTCTCCAAGGATGGGAAACACGTGTACACAGTGCAGTCTAAAGATAATTTGTTTGCTGTAAATGTGCCTTTTTCCACAGGAGAGGATGACACCAAAGATGTGAAGGGCCAATGTGTGAATGTAGCGCCCCACCCTGGTTGTTCACATATTTGGCACCGCCGCTCGCCAATTAGAATTGGAGATATCTCCAGAAAGCACCAGAGCTGACACAAGGGTGCAAATTTAATGTTTGTGACAAATTTTTAGATTGCAATGCATGTAAACAGGCGAAAATTGTGAGATGCTCATATCCAAAGTCAGAGAGGCAGACCACACAACCCTTTGAATTAATTCATGCAGATTTGTGTGGACCCATGTCTGTTGAGTCACTGGGAGGTTCGAAGTATTCTCTGCTTTTGATTGATGATTTTTCGAGGTCTGCTTGGACCTTCTCTCTGAAAACGAAAGGGGAGGTGGCTAAAATGATCAGGGATTGGATCACCGCAGTTGAGGTAACATTTTCCACCAAAGTTCGTGGTTTTCAAAGTGACAGAGGTTCTGAATTCGCTGGTTCTGCTTTAAAGGATTTCTTTAGGGAGAAGGGGATTAGCCACAGACTGACCGCTCCTTACTCTCCGCAACAGAATGGGCTGGCAGAGAGAAAGAACAGGACGGTGCAGGAAGCTGTGTCTGCGATCCTGTGGGACGCAGGGCTACCCCAGAAATATTGGTCTGAGGCCTGGCGCTATGTGGAGAATAGAGTGTACAACTCTAGTGTAGGAAATACACCGTATTTCTTACTGCATGGAAGGAAGCCTAAGGTACACTACCTTCGTGTGTTTGGTTGTGAGGCTTGGGTGCTTATTCCAAAGGCTCTATGCAAGAAAGGTGAGCCAAGATCTAAAAGAATGATCTTTGTAGGGTATGAGCCTGGCTCAAAGGCCTGGCGGTTTGCGTACCCAAGTGGAGACCAGTCTAGGTTGGTGATCAGCAATAGCGCTGAGTTCTGTGAGCAAGCCGGTTGGAAGCGTCTGCACGCTAATCCAGACCCGATTCCACAGCAGTTCTATGACTCAGACGTTGAGGAGGAAGAGGAACTTGGTGCTGGGGACCACGGTCCAGAGCGACAGAGTCCAAGGCAGGGACAGCTCAGGATCCCTCAGAGGGGGGAACCTAGGACACCTCCTCAGGCAAGTGTCAAGTTTGAGCCAAAGAGTGAGCCTTCTTCACCTGCTGGACCAGCTGTAAGGCCCAAGAGGCGCAGCAGGTCAGAGGGGGAAGACACTGAGGATGATTTAGCTGGACCCAGTGAAGCAGCAGGGTCACCAGGATTCACACTGAGGAGATCAGCGAGGACAAGGAGGCCTCCTGATCGGTACGACGCCTCAGGCGTCTGGGTAAGTTCTGCAAGATGTGAACCTGAATCCTTCGAGGATATTCAGAGTTTACCTGAGGAAGAAGCAGGCAAGTGGCACAGAGCAATGGACAAAGAGATGAAGTCCATGAAAGATCTAGGTGTGTTCTCACTCACTCACAGAGTTGCCACCAGGCAAGCAGGCTGTGAGTTCCAGGTGGGTTTACCGTTTGAAACCCACGGACGCTGGAGAGCCGCAGTATAAAGCCAGGTTAGTTGCTCGAGGAAGGGAAGGGGAATACACTTCACGGAGGTGTATTCGCCAACGTCACGAGCGGAGACTCTGAGAATGCTTTTAGCTTGTGCAGCACAGAGAGGCTGGAAGGTAAACCACTTTGATGTGGATGTTGCCTACCTTAACTCAGATCTCCAGGAGGAGCTGTACATGATTCCTCCTCCGGGGTTTGAGAATTTAAGGCAGGATGTTGTGTGGAGATTGCACAAATCCATCTATGGATTACGTCAATCTGCTAGAAACTGGAACATGTGCCTGAATGAAGCCTTAGAAGAGCTAGGTTTCAGGAGAAGTGTTGCTGATAGTTGCTTTTATTTGAGAGGTTCAGGAGCAGCACAAGAGTATTTGCTGATTTATGTTGATGATGTGCTGTTCTTCTCAGAAACAGATGAACAGGCGGAGAAGTTTGCCAAAGAGCTAGGTAAACGGTTCAAGCTTAAGCAGCTTGGTGCTGTCAAAACCTATTTAGGTGTCAGTGTTGAGCGTGAAAGGCGTGGAAGGATGGAAGTTTTTTGCTCAGCCAGAGAGGTAAAATTGAGCAATTGCTTCAGAAAATGAGGATCAGTGATTGTGCAGGAGTGAGAAATCCTATGGAGACTAGTTTTGTGAAGGACAGCCAGCAAGCAGAACACGCTGTGTTCGAAAATACTGAAGTGTTTCAGTCAGCCCTAGGGAGTTTGTTGTACTTGTCCCAGTGGAGCAGACCTGATATAGTGTTTGCTGTCAATCTGCTCAGCAGGGAAGCATCAAACCCTAGTGTGAAAGCCTGGAATGGCATCAAGAGAGTTCTGAGATATTTGCAGGAGACCAAAGACTTTTGTCTTAGGTTGCCAGCACAAGGAGAAGTCAAACTGACTTGCTTTGTGGACTCAGATTGGGCTAATCTTGTGGATCGCAAGTCTTTGTCTGGCCTAGTGGTGAAGTTTGGGAACTCAGTAGTTGGATGGAGGTCCAAGAAGCAAAGTCTTATAGCGCTCTCATCCACTGAGGCTGAGTTCAGTGCTCTTTCAGAGGTGTGCAGAGAAGTAGAGTTCTATGCTTGCTTGGTGCAGGAACTCTGCAAAGTGGATTGTCTGCCGATACGTGTTTTCGAGGACAATCAACCATGCCTGCGTTTGGCAGAGTCAGGTCAGTTCAAGGCCAGAACTAAACACCTAGACATTCACTTTCGAAATGTGTGCCAGAGTGTTCAGGAGGGATTAGTTGCGCTGAAGTATTGTCCCTCTGCCAAGAACCTAGCTGATGGGTTCACGAAGCCACTCACCTTCCAAAGACATGGGGAGTTTTGTGAAGGTCTGGGTTTGGGACGACCAAGGGTCGATTCTCCCCTCAGGCGCGAGACAAGAGGGGGTGTTGGGTGTAGCAAAGGGTTAACCTTCTGTGTCTCGAGGCTGAGAGGAGGCGCTTACAAGGGAAGTAAGCCAGGACATGACGAAAGCAGCTTGGAATGCTGTGAGCTGAGTGAAAAGTGAAAGCAGCTTTGTTATGCAGCTGCAAACAGAGGGAGAAGATGCAGAAGGAATTTCTTGATTGTAAGTATGCTACTTTTGAGCAAATAAAGTGATATTAGGACAGAAGAAACGCGTGGGACTTGTTTTACTGCCCTTTCAACACGGACGCTGTGCAACTTTGCTATTTGCTAATTGCTTTACGACCTGCGGAGGCTCGCGCAGCAGAAGCGCGCCGGACGCCGAACAATAAAGCAATAAATCTACCTAACTGATGAGCACCCTTTGGGTTTGGTCAGTCAGCCAGTTACAAATCCACTGAGTAGTAGCATAGTCAAGACCGCATTTTACCAGCTTCTTTACAAGAATATCGTGGGGCACCTTGTCAAATGCCTTGCTGAAATCAAGGTAGGCTACATCCACTGCGTTCCCTTCATCTACCAGGCTTGTAATTCTGTCAAAAAACGAGATCAGGTTAGTCTGACATGACTTATTTTTCAGAAATCCATGCTGACTATTGGTGATCACAGCATTCCTTTCTAGGTGCTCACAGACTGTTTGCTTAATGATCTGCTCCAGAATCTTCCCTGGTATTGATGTCAGACTGACTGGGCGGTAATTATTTGGGTCCTCTCTTTTCCCCTTTTTGAAAATAGGGACAACATTTGCCCTCCTCCAGTCTGCCGGGACTTCGCCTGTTCTCCAGGAATTCTCAAAGATGACTGCCAGTGGTTCTGAGATCACATCTGCCAGTTCTTTTAACACTCTTGGATGCAGTTCATCTGGCCCTGGAGACTTGAATACATCTAAACTAGCCAAGTATTCTTTTACTATCTCCTTAGTTATTCTGGGCTGTGTTTCCTCTGCTGAATCATTTGCTCCAAATTCTTCAGGTCGGGCATTGTTTTCTTTATCGGAGAAGACTGAGGCAAAGAAGGCATTGAGGAGTTCAGCCCTTTCTGTGTCCCCTGTTTGCATTTCACCATCTTCTCCTCTGAGTGACCCCACTGTTTCTTTGTTCTTCCTTTTGCTACGAACATACCCATAAAAGCCTTTTTTGTTGCTTTTAACCTCTCTAGCAAGCCTGAGTTCATTCTGTGCTTTAGCTTTTCTGACTTTGTGTCTACACATGCTGGCTATTTGTTTGAATTCCTCTTTGGTGGTTTCCCCCCTTTTCCATTTTTTGTACACATCCTTTTTAAATCTTAACTCAGTTAAAAGTTCTTTAGATAGCCACCCTGGCTTCTTTAGGCACCTTCCATGTTTCCGTCTCATTGGTATTGCCTGAAGTTGTGCTTTTACTATCTCCCTCTTAACAAACTCCCAGCCATCATGAACTCCCTTTCCTTTTAGTATTACTGTCCATGGGATCTCACCCAGCACTTCCCTAAGTTTTATGAAGTCGGCTTTCTTAAAGTCAAGAAATTGAGTCCTAGTATGCTTGGCTGCTCCTTTCTTCTGTATAGTAAACTTCAGAAGAGCATGATCACTCGCGCCTAATGATCCTTCCACTTCTACCCCACTAACCAGGTCATCAACATTGGTTAGGACCAGATCTAAAATGGCTGTTCCTCTTGTTGCTTCTCCCACTTTCTGGACAATGAAGACTCCTCAAATGGAGTCTGTTCTTCGTCTTCCATGCTAGGGGAGAGGACTTCAAAGCGATTGGGTATTTCTAAACAATCAGAGCGAACCCTGGGCCTCCTACTTCTTTGAGTCACGTTTCTCCATATATCTGGCTCCTGTGTTGGTGAACTAGCCTCCTTCTCAGGGGAGTCCCCTGTCTCCTCCTTGGTGGAGACGGTGTTCTCTGTTGCTTCCAAGAAGAGCTCCAGCTCTCTAATTCTTTGGAGCGTAGCTACACGTTCCTCCAGTTGCTGGACTTTGTCTTCTAAGAGGGCAATCAACATACAATTGCTGCAGGTAAAGCTGCCTGCAACCTTTGGCAAGATGGCAAACATTGCGCAGGAACCGCAGGCGACTGCAGCTGTTCCCTCACCCTCCATCTTGAAAACGTGTCGTTGGGGGTGGCTACAGTGGTCCTCCATCATAAAAAGCGTGAAGACAGGACAAATAACCCCCCCAAAAAACCTAGGTCTCCCCCAACAAACGTTTGAGACTAGCTCCCCTAAATCTAAAAGATGGATCAAACTGCACGTGCCACTGCCCTGCAAGCTCTGATAAGCTCCTCCCACCAGGGAGTGGTGGGAGGAGCTTATCACCTCCTACCTCTCAGCTCCTACCTCTCAGGGTTGTTGTGGGAACTGAAATAAAAAAAATTAAGGTCATATTATATATATAATGTTCATAACTGCATATATAAACCACATGTCTGAAACCCCACAGAAAAAGTCCTGAAACCATTTTGTCCCTCCCAAATTGACCTCAAATATTTCTCTGCAAGGTCGAAGGAAAATGGAAAAGCCTCCTGTCAGGGCTGCCTCAGGTCTCAGCTCACAAAAGACCAACGCCAAGTTCTTCTTATATACAAGGATGTTTATTGCAGTGCATAGTAAGTTCCACAACCGAGGCGTGCAGCCCCCATGTCTGTTAACCTTAGACGGTAGAAGTCCCCTCTGAATCCGTCCCCCCCTACACCAGTTTAAGAGGCTTAGGCTGCTCCACCTCTTTCTCTCTTTCCTTTTCCGCAGGGTCCTTCTGCCCGCTGGGGTTCCGCTCCTTCTGGATTCTCCTGACGCTGAATCCTCAGACTGCTCTCCCCCCTCCTGCGTGCTTTGGGCCCTGGCTCCTCCCCCGGGCTCCCTGTACTTCCGCGCGCCTCCACATTTGAACTTGGCGCGCGCGCCCAACCTCTAACCTTCCTTTTGACAGTTATGCTACTCCCCTCACTGCCCTCCTCCCCTTCCGGGAGAATGGCTTGCTCTGACCCCTCCTCCTTCTCTGCTGCCGGAGCTGTTTCCCCTGACACACTGGAACCTTCCCCCCCACGCTGCGCTCTGGTGGGGAAGCCGGCCCTGATTCCCAGCTGCCGCTTTGGGGTCCCCTGCTGGCCCCCCGCTCCTGACACTCTCCCCCTGGGGCTCCCCTTGCCCTGACCATGGGCGCCCCCTTCTGGGAATCCTCTGATTCGCTGGAGAGACTCATGGAATCCCTTGCGTCATTGTCATCCTCTTCCTCGCTGTCCTGGGATTCCTCTCCATCGCTCTCCATCTCCTGCCTTCCCTGTGCCTCTGTCCCTGTACCCCTGACACCTCCCCACTGTCTTTTTGTTCACAAATCCTGAGTTAAGAGTATGTCTGTGTATGAACAGGGTGAGCTTGTGACCTGGCTCAGGAACTAAGTATTTATCATTACAAAAGACTGGCCAGGCTCCCCAGGGTATCCAATCAAGTGACCATTAACAGGTAACCTGCCAGACAGGAGGTAAACAATGCACTCAGATTTCTGCTGTAGACCGCCTCTACTGTGATGTAGGTATGATGTATGGAGGGGTGGTCTTGAGTTCCAGGGCAGGGAATTTAAAATGTCTATATAAGGGCAGGCACACCTTTGTTCGGGGTCCTCCTCCTTTCCTTCGGGTGAGGAGGTGTGAGGGCTTACTAGCTGCTTTGCTTCTCCATATTCTCTGGTTGGCTTCTCTTATTTTCTCCGACAGATGGAGAACCTACAAAAGGACTCTATAAGGGAATAAGGGCAGATTTTTCCGAGCACAATTCAAAGTGTTGGTGCTGACCTTTAAAGCCCTAAACGGCCTCTGCCCAGTATATCTGAAGGAGCATCTCCACCCCCATTGTTCTACCCAGACACTGAGGTCCAGTTCCGAGGGCCTTCTGGCGGTTCCCTCCCTGCGAGAAGCCAAGCTACAGGGAACCAGGCAGAGCGCCTTCTCGGTGGTGGCGCCCGACCTCTTTAGGGAAACTTTTAATGTTTGATGTATTACAGTATTTTAATATTTTTTTGCAAGTCGCCCAGAATGGCTGGGGAAGCCCAGCCAGATGAGTGGGGTATAAATAATAAATTCTTGTTGTTGTTGTTGTTGTTGTTTATTACAGAATTAAGACGGAGAAGGCCATGCAGGCCACCTTGGAGAAAACGGTGGGAATTAAAAGCACTAAACAAGTAGGCAAATAGAGCTCAGATGGGGAGATATCGGGTGGGGAGGTGAGGATGGAGAGGCGCTCCTTGCGGGCTTATAGGACTTATCGCATCTCACCTGTCCCCCAACCCCACCTTGCAGAGGGAGCGCGAGGGCCTCAATTCTCCCTCTTCGGAGACCCAGAGGCGTCCTGAGGTTCCATATCTGGAGGCCAGAGGTGTGAGACTGTTCTGGGGGGAAAGGGAGATGCGGGGAGAAGAGAGGGCAGCCTGGGCTGGAGAACAAAAAGGACAAAAGAGGTGCGCACGCGGAGGACACCCCCTCCTCTTCCTCGCCGGTGGCTCCTCCTCGCGGAGAGATGGCAGAATCCGGCAGCTGCAGCGGAGACCCCGCTCGTGCCAGGCCGGGCGCGCAGAAGGTCCCAAAGGGGGCGCATCTCCGGGCAGGGCTGGGGGAGGTTCAAGAGTCTTGAACCCCGGAGAGCCTCTGGACCTGTCTTAGTGAAATTTCTTGCACGGCTCCACCTCGTCTGTTGCTCCTTGCATTTCCCACTAATAATAATAATAATAATAATAATAATAATAATAATAATAATAATAATAATAACAACATTTATACCCCGCCCTCCCTGGCCAGAACTGGGCTCAGGGTGACTAACACCAATAAAATCACAGTAAAAACATAATAGGGGAAAAAGAAAGGGGAAAAAATCAATTTAAAATACAGGTTAAAATGCAATTTAAAATGCGGCCACATTTTAAAAGTAGCCCATAGATCAAAACCATAAAGGGAGGGAAACATAAGGGTCAGACTGAGTCCAAACCAAAGGCCAGGCGGAACAGCTCTGTCTTGCAGGCCCTGCGGAAAGATGTCAAGTACCGCAGGGCCCTGTTCTCTTGGGACAGAGCGTTCCACCAAGTCGGGGCCAGTACTGAAAAGGCCCTGGCCCTAGTTGAAACCAATCTAACTTCCTTGAGGCTCGGGACTTCCAAAATGGATGAAGCCTGTGACCGTGAGACTCGGCGGGCACCCTTAGCACCCCCAACCCACAAAGGAACCCATAAACAGGCTCCGAAGTCAATCAATCAATTTCTTTATTCGACCGATAGTCAGAATTAAAACACAATAATTATAAACTATAACATCATAGGAGATACATAGGTAAGATAGGGCCACAGAAATAGACCTCTCACAGATAACCCACATCAAAGCATTCAGTTATACGTTTCCGACGCTTGAGTGCCAGGAAAAGAAATTTAGCCACTGACAAGGTTGTTTTCCCAGAAGACTTATTTAGCAGATATGCTGTCTGGATTCCTCTTTGTCGGGAACTAAGCTGGGGTAAGTATGGAGTTATAAGGTACTGTCTTAAATCGTTGTAGAAGGGACAGCTCAATAAAATGTGCTCTGTGGATTCTACCTTGCCCAATGCACAGTGGCATAATCTCTGGTCATATGGAACTCCTCCATATCTTCCCTTCAGGACCGCCGAGTCAAGAACATTCAGCCTAGCCGCAGTAAATAGTCTGCGGTATTCCACGTAGTGGATATCCGCCAGGTAGCGAGCTGGGGCAGCCCGATACAACTGCTCCCCCAGAAACAACCCAGGTTTCACACGGGCTATGTCCTCCTGTCTGGCAATATCCCTTAATCTTTGTGCGATCACCGCCTTTGCGTGGCTATACGTCATGGACTCTATATAAAGGGAGGACAACCCACACTTCTGCACTTCCTCCACTATCTCCCCTTCCCATGGAGATTTAAAGTTATCCCTCAGAATCAAGGGGGCCAAACCCACCGGTCGGAAACAGAGCTTGAGCCATAGCCATAGCTTCGCTTTCAGGGCCACATACCTAAAGGCTTGGCAACCGGTTTCCAATCTCATGATCGCGCCTGCCACGGAGGGGGGGATCCTGAGTATGGCCCTGAGGAATTGGGTTTGGATAGATTCCAGTTTTTCAAAATCTCTACGTGAGCCCAAGGCAATGCCCACCAGCAGAAGAGGGAGGACTTTCATTTTAAAGAGACGTAAGGCAACATTGACAGTTTGTGCCTGTTTCTTGGAGTACAGGGTTCTAATCACCAGGGCTGCTTTGGATGCGTTCGAGGCTATGTATTCTCTGTGCGCCAGGAAGGACCTATTTGATCTTACAACCTGACCCAGGTATTTGAAGCAACTGACCTGCTCTAAAGGAATACCATTAATTGACCATAAATTAGGTTTCGGTCGAGCAGCAAAGACCATTATTTTGGTCTTGGCATAATTTAATTGGAGCTCGTGTTGGGTCTCATATTCATGAAGAGCTCGAAGCATCCTCCTTAATCCGATGGGGGAGGTAGCTAATAGGGCGGCATCGTCCGCATACAGTAGGACATTTAAGGCTCGTCCTGCCAGTTTTGGTGGATGGAAATCAGCATTTGCCATATGCGCCACTAGCGAATTAATATAGAAGTTAAACAGAGCAGGGGCAAGCAAACAGCCCTGTCTTACCCCCCTAGTGGTGGCAACCGGATTGGAGACTAGCCCCTTACTATCTATCCTAATCCTCAAGAGGGTATTTGTATGCAAATTAATAATCAGCAAAAGAAGGCGGCGGTCGATAGATGTCGCTGCCAATTTTGTCCATAGCTGGTTCCTGGGAATTAGATCAAAGGCCTGCTTAAAGTCTATAAAGGCGACGTGGAGGGCTTTTAGGCCATTGCCAGCGTACTTGGTGGCCAAGTGATTTAGGATTAAGATTTGGTCTGTTGTTGATCTTCCGGGGCGGAAACCCGCCTGCTCCTCTGCGATGATATTGTTGCTTTCCATCCAGGTCGTTAATTTGTTAAGTAGAAATCTTGAATAGATCTTCCCAATAACATTTAGCAGGCTAATTGGTCTAAAATTGGCCGGGTCTGTGCGCGGCCCTTTCTTGTGAATTAACACAATCAGTGCAGAGTTCCAGCTTGGAGGAAATTGTGCTGTTTTGTTTATATAAGTAAAAAGAGCTGCTAGGGGTGGACACCACCAATCCTTATTGGCTTTAATAACATCTATGGAAATAAGATCGTCTCCGGGTGCCTTGCCCGCCTCAAATTGGCCTATAAGTGTTTCCACTTCAGAGCAGGTAACAGGATCCCACTCTGGCAAGGGGGCCAAATCTAACCTTACTCCGCTGGCTGCGTGAGCTGCATATAAAACGGAGAAGAAGCTTTCCCAGGTGTCAGCTGAAATTTGGGGTTCTATCCTTGACAACGGTCTACCCAGGTATCTGGAAATTTGGTGCCAAAAGGAGGAGGGATTTCTATTTTCTGCAGCTTTTAGAAGGTTCTTCCAATCATTTCTTTCTGCCGCAAGCTTCTTTTCCTTTAATAGTGCTTTATACCTTCTCTTGAGGTTCATAAGGTGACTGCTAGGTGCGGAGTCATTTGATGCCCTATATGCCAAGAATTCATTATATAGGTTGTTCTTGAAGTGCCTACATTCCTCATCAAACCACTTTTTATGAGAGAAATGGTTACTATTCATTACCGGGGTCTTAGCCAACGAAGGTTTTAGCAGTTCTACTAAATTGTCATATATTGGCAGTGGCTCAACTGCCTGGATAAGGGAGTCCCTTGTCTCTTGCAGTTGGTCAGACCAAAGGAGTTCATTTATCCGTTGAGCCATGTTGTCGGTCCATTTTAAGGCAGTGGGCCTCATCTGGAGCTGGTTATTTGTAATAGGCACACAGGAATAGGTAGCCAATTCTCCATCCAGGGTCAGAGAAAGTTCTAATGGAAAATGGTCACTTTCCAGTCTCGTTACCACCCTAAAGTTGGAAATTTTGGGAAGTAGGTCTACTGATGTCCAAATAAAGTCTATGGTAGAGGCTTGGGAGCCTGACCAGAAAGTAAATTCGGCAGGGTAATCAGAACTGAGAGCTCCGTTTAAAAGGTGAAAATTAAGAGCCATCAAGGTTTGTCTACATTTAAAACCTGCATATGTAGCAACACTGTCTTTAAAATTCCTAGGTAAAAGGTCTGAGGTTAAAATGGGTAGTGAGGGATATTTATTATACTTAGCAAATAATGATTTATCAGAGTGAGACAATCGGCCATTGAAATCTCCTGCAACTAGGAAGGTGGCTTCAGGATATTTCTCTAGGAGAGTTTCAAGAGTCTGTTGAATTTCCCTCCATCTTTGGTCCACCAGGTTTTTCTTATAGATTGGGTGCAAATAAACATTAATCACCACAAACACTTCCTCCGCTGTTTGTAGCTTTACACCCAGCATGGATGACGACTGGATGTCGATTTGTTCCACCTGCAGGTTTAAGGCCAAGGAAACTAGGGTAGCCAACCCACCTTGTGGTCTGCCAGATGATAGTAAGTTCTGTTGTGCATTCAGGTAGAAGCCCTTATACCCTGATAGGGAGAAGCCCTCACAAGCCCAGGTCTCTTGCAGCAAAAGAATATGACTGCCTTTTATGTAGGCGACAAAGGATGGATCCATCAGCTTAGGTTTAATGCCAGCTACATTCCAGGATAAGAAAGTAAGTAATCTCCTGGTCACCCCTTCGAGTCATGCTGGGCCTTGCGGAACCAGCACGGCAGAGTCCACCTGGGAATGCATGCGACGAGGGGGGACAATAGGCTGGAAGAAGGAAGTAATTGTAGCTTGCTTACCAGGCAATTTCCGAGCACCACTTACCGCAGCAGCAGCCATGGATTGAGGCTTAATTATTGGTAGCTGCAGGGATGGATTCTGGTGCACAGGAGTATCACTTAACGACAGGTCCATAGACTCTACATTTAAAGTATGCTCTAAGATTGAGGGGGGTGGGCCTTTTGGATCTGCGGATGCTGTAGGGAACATGCAGTGTAAGGCAGGTGGAAGGCATCCTTTTCGGTTTGCCTCCAAAAGAGCATCCAGTCTTGCCACAGCTTCCGAGTTTGACCAGAGGGTTGTCGAATCTTCCACTGTATCCTGCCCGGGCTTGACATCCCGAGGCCGTGTACAGCCAGGTTGCAGATCAAAGGTCGTTAAAGCAGGTACCACTTGGGCTTGTGTAGACTGATCTACAATTGGTGAGGAATTCATCTTATTTACATGAGCATGATCTTCTGAGTTACGGAGACAGAGTAGCAACTCGTCCAATCTGTCTGTTATCTCTGTCCGCTCCAGTTTTGGCAATTGGGAGAAGGATAGAAGTAACTCACGCTCCGTAGAATTCTCCAGATGTATAGCCTTTGTCAGTGGAGGCAGGGGGGTGTCAATCCAGCTGATTAGATCTGCGGCCAGGGGAGTTGGGGTCGTGGCAATTGGCGGACCCTCAGACTTATCTGCTTTCGTTTTGAACAAGCAGTTTGGTAAGAGGGGGCAGATCTTGGTATTGGTAAAGACTCTTGTAGCAAGGATTCCATAGTTAATTAGAAGGCTTCTTGAGGACATAATAAGTGCAGGGAGCTTTTTGGTTTTAAAGGAGAGCAGCACTCTCTGCCTCTGAGGTCTGCTGCTAATATGATCAATATGCCTCAGGTCAATAGAGCTAGGGATTACCCTCAGAAGCTCCGCTAGGTGTCTCCTTATATCACTCTTATAATGCCAGTTTATTACCTTGCCTCTAAAGGGGCAAACCGTTAGGCAGATTTTGGTAGCTTGCAGGAGCAGTTTGTGAGGAGGTGCAGACTGTTGTTCCTTCTTATTTTGCTCACCTTGCTCACTTTTCTGATTGCCAGCAGCTTGAGGAATTATACAGGAGGTATGAGGTAAAACGGGTGCTCTGGGCATTTGTAAGGGCTTCATCTCAGGTGGTACATCAGGGGAACTGTCTTTACCTGTTAGGGATACAAGCGAGATAATCTTCTCCAAGGATCCTCGGATGTCTTTTATGTATTTAAAGATATAGTCCACTGTTCTAGCAACCAGGTCTAAAGTAGATGAGTGTTCAAATAGTATCTCATCAATGCAGCTTTCACGGGCTCTAGTGCAAACATTCGAGTGGATGCCAGTATTATTATTGCTTGAAGGTTTAGTAGGCAGGTTATCAAAAGGTCCTTTCACACTGGTTTCCTCGTCATTCATCTCTGCTAGCAGTGTGAAAGAGTTTGAAACCGGGATATTAAAAATATCCTTTGTACCTTCAGATTCGCTAATTTTTGATTGTTTAGCAAGAGGCAGGCATCTCAGTTCCTCTGTGTCGTCTATATCTCTGGAATCTCTGGTACGTTTCCCAGTTCCTCTCCCACAAGCAGGGCTGTATAGTTGCTTAGTCATTTCTCTCTTCATGCAACCGCCCCAGTTTCAAGGTTAATGGTTGTCTCCCCGATAGAAAAAGGCGTCCTCCTACTCACTAATTTAAAACTAAGACTAAAAACTAAAAACTAAAAACTAAAGTTAAAAGTTAAAAGGTTAAAAGGTTTCTATGCTCATTAAAACAATGTTAAAAGATAAATCAGGGAGCTCACACTCACGCTGACTAAGTGCCGTTCGCCATCTTGGCGGAAATCCCCGAAAAAAATCGGGCTCCGAAGTGAAGAGGGGGAAGTGGCACGGTGCTGTGAGTTAATTGCTTTTTCTGTGGAGCGAAGCCGCATAGCCGTTGCCGGAGAGCGCTGCCTTTTTCCTGGGACAATTTGGCATCTAAAATAACCAACCGTGAGTACTGGAACATTAAATATTTGGACTTCAAATAAGAACTGGCGAAATAAAAAGGAATCTGGACTTTAAAATTAACCCTAATTTGGTACTGAAACGGGAAAGTCTAAACAGGAAGTCAGCCTTCCGTTTCCTTGTAGTCAGAACAAAGCAAAGACAACGCAAACTAGAGCCTTAAAAATCACTTTTAAAGGATCGACTTTCATCATTTAAAATTGCTGAACCCCCCTTCGGTAGCAGGAGAAGAAGGGGGACTTTTTCCTGAGCCGTTTATTTATTTATTTTTATAATAATTTTTTATTGCATTTTTCCAATTACAGATAAAACAGAAAAAAGAAAGAACAGAAAAGATAAAAAAGAAAAAGAAGAAAACCAAACCATTTCAACAACTTATTTCAATCTTCTATCGAACTTCCCCACATCTCCCGCACAGTGCATTCTTAACAATAAATTTGTCAGCAAGTTGTAACCTTGTTTCATGTGTTTCTTTGTACTTTCGATTACAGTTTAAGTTTAAATCCCTTATTTTCCAATTACTCTAAAAACATAGCATATTGTCATTTTGACCATTTAAACTTTGATTCTTTCAAAGATATTATCCAATTTCATATATAATCCACTCTCATTGCTGGGGCTAACCTTCCAAATCATGCGGCATCTTATAGTTCATATAACTTATAATACTTTTGTAAATAGTCTTTAAATTTTTTCCAGTCCTCCTCCATTGCTTCTTCTCCCATATCTCGGATCCTGGCAGTCATCTCAGCTAGTTCCATGTAGTTCATCAGTTGCGTCTGCCAATCTTCCAGTGTGGGCAAATCTTGAGTCTTCCAATGCTTAGCAATAAGAATTCTTGCTGCTGTGGTAGCATACATGAAAAAGGTTCTATCCTTCTTTCCTGAGCCGTTTAAACCTGTAGAAGTGAAGCTAAAGCAAAGTAATTTTCCACCGTCCTGACCCTGGAGCGGGGTGTCAGGACTGACGTTTGAAGCTCATTGACCAGAAATAAATGTTTTGACAGATAGTTAAAAGAAGAGAAACATTGTGACTCCATTGTTTCCTTTCGTCTTTTAAAAGAATAAATATGGACAAAATATCTTAAAAAAGAAACTTTGTTGCTATTGTTTTCAAGGAAAAGAACAACCAGAAGTTTTCCCCCCTAGAGGGGAATGATGAAATTGTAACTAAATCCTGGGAACTTGCGGCTGTTACTGATTACAACTGTGGGAAAGGATTTGTGACCTTGCAGGACAATGCCTTCAGAAGCACTGTTGGGTGCTTTCTGTAAAATAAATGCCCTATTGGATCAGTTAAGTCAGAAGACGGATTTTATGACTGATGCGGCCAGAACCTTTGAACAGGTAGTGGGAAACTATATGGAGCCCACCCAGGAACCAAAACAGGAGCGTGCCATGACAGAACAACTGAAAGAAGAGGACCTTGCTGAATCTTGGGCTCCAGGGATGGAGGGACTTTTGGCCCAGCAGGAAAATGAACCTTTGGATTTGACAAATGAACTTGGAAAAAACCAGATTTGGAAAGACAAGGTTTGGCTGGAAATGGGGGGTTGGATTGACCCCCCCTATCCAGGGATGTTTGGACTTTCTGAATCTGGCAATGGGCCGTCAGAGGTTTGGAGCTGTTGGGACTTCCAATTTTGGAGGGAATTTGAAACATGTTTTAAAATACCACATGGAGTCTAGTCTGAACTATGAGAAAGGGGCTGATTTGTTGAAAAGGGTCAAAAACACTACCAAGCTGGAGTTCCCACGAGTGAAAGGAAAATATGAAGAAGAACTGCGGAAGGGACATGGAAGAGATTTGAAGGCCTCGGATATAAGATCAACAGGTAAATGTGCCAGACTAATGGGATAAAAAGGACTGACAATCCCGGGACCGGGGGGAGGGGACGCTGGAAGAAGATTGGATTGTTTATATTTCTTCTTTTCTATCATTAGGAATGTTTTATAAAATTGATGAACGTTGGAAAAATGTTGAAATGAAATTATTTGGCTCTTGTAAAAATGTTTAAAGAATTAGGTAAAAAGGTAATGGTTATGAGAAGCTGGTAAAAATAAGATTTAAGTTTTAAGTTTTAAGGTTTTTTATAAGATAAGATGAAAATAGAGCAAGGTAATGTAATGACAGAATACTATGAATTATGGAAAGGATTTGCTGTGACATTTATTAATCAAGATACAAGGGATGGGAGGAGGAGGAGGTCATGGAAAGAAGGTAATGAAAGTGGAGAATTTGAAAATGATGGTTTTATTTTCCCCCCTGTAATTTTGTTTTTTTTTCTTTGTAATTTTAAAAATTCTTTTCTCAATAAATATCATTATAAAAAATAAATAAATGAACTTGCACCTTTCACCTTCAGGCTTGGTCTGATCCTGGCTCTGGGACTGAGGGAGCCCAGGCAGGACCAGCTGCTTACACACACACGCGCGCGTGCGTTTGGGACATGCCAGAGGCAGAGAGTGTTGAGCTGCATGTGGAGGGGGTGTCTGCCCCTGTGTCCACCACAATTGGACAGCCCCCCCCCAATTCCTCAACTCAGGTATGAAGCAGCCCAGTAGGACTGTGAGACTCTTCCAGGGAGGGGGACACAGGAATCTGTGGTCTGTCTAGCTCAGTAAAGTATGCTCTGACTGGCAGCAGTGGCTTTTTGGGGTTTCAGGCGGGGGACCTTCCCAGCCCAACCTGGTGGGGCTGCTGGGGATTGAGGCTGGGACCTCCTGAGGCTCTACGCCTGCCTGCCAGCTCTAGCAGCGAGGAGCTGCTGGTTGCCCTTGAGATGCCCCCTCTGTGCCTCCTGCTACATGACCCTTCCTGGCCCCAGAGTTAGGCATGAAACACTCCACTTTCTGCTCTGCCTCTTCCTCTGGTTAGTGGGTGATGGCGAGTATGAGGAACAGGGCCTTCTTGGTGGTGGGGCCTGGACAATGGAATAGCTTCCTGCAGAGAACTTTAGCGCTCCTTTTTTGGCTGCAGCCCTAGGCACATTTCCCTCGGAATAAGCCCCATGGTGAAAGCTGCAAACAGCTGCAGTTGGACTAGATGTCCCTTGGGGTCCCAGCCAAGGGTACAATTCTGATTCTAAGTAGCAAGCTATTTAAACTCAACTAGAGTCCCATGGACTGCAAGAAGATTCAACCTCTCCATTCTGAAGGAAATCAGCCCTGAGTGCTCACTGGAAGGACAGATCCTGAAGCTGAGGCTCCAAGACTTTGGCCACCTCCTGAGAAGAGAAGACTCCCTGGAAAAGACCCTGATGTTGGGAAAGATGGAGGGCACAAGGAGAAGGGGACGACAGAGGACGAGATGGTGGGACAGTGTTCTCGAAGCTACCAGCATGAGTTTGACCAAACTGCGGGAGGCAGTGGAAGACAGGAGTGCCTGGCGTGCTCTGCTCCAGGGGGTCACAAAGAGTCGGACACGACTAAATGACTCAGCAACAACAAATTTGAGCACAAGCCTCTCTCTATCCTGGCAAAAGGGGTACTGAGAATGAGTGTGGTGTAGTGGTTAGAGTGGGACGCGGTTGGCGCTGTGGGTTAAACCACAGAGCCTAGGACTTGTCAATCAGAAGGTCGGCAGTTCGAATCCCCATGAAGGGGTGGGCTCCTGTTGCTCAGTCCCAGCTCCTGCCAACCTAGCAGTTTGAAAGCACGTCAAAGTGCAAGTTGATAAATAGGTACCACTCTGGTGGGAAGGTAAACAGCGTTTCCGTGTGCTGCTCTGGTTCGCCAGAAGCGGCTTAGTCTTGCTGGCCACATGACCCGGAAGCTGTATGCCGGCTCCCTCAGCCAGTAAAGCGAGATGAGCGCCGCAACCCCAGAGTCGGCCACGACTGGACCTAATGGTCAGGGGTCCCTTGACCTTTTAGTGGTTAGAGTAGGGGTAATCAATCTTTTTATACCTAATGCATCTATCTTGATGGTAAAATTTCCTTACTGCCCACCAGTGCTCGATGGAAGGAGGATTCAGGCTGTGCCTTGGAACCCCTACCAGCTGCCTAGAATCCTGAAACGCCCACTAGGGGGCGATAGGGACCAGGTTGACAACCCCTGGGTTAGAGGGTCAGACTGGGAGAGACCAGGGTTCAAATTCTGCCCCCTTTGCACTGGGGGATATGAAGCCCGCTGGCCATCTTGGGTCCTGCCTTCTCTCAGGCTACCCCCACCTCACAGGGTTGTCGTTGTGGGGATTAAAAGGGGAGGTGGAGAACCACGAGCTCCTCGGGGGAAAGGTGGAATATAAGCGCAATCAATCAATCAATCAATCAATCAATGGGGTGGGTGTGTCTGCCCCCTCCCCTACCCCAAGAATTGGCCTCGCCCTCTCCGGAGCCTCCTCCTGACGCATCTCGTGGCAGTGAGTTCCGCAGGCGAAGAGCGTGCTTGGTGACGTAGACCTTCGCCCCAACAGCATCTCTCCTCCTCGCGCGCCCCTTCTCTCTTTTTCTCCGCGGAGAAAGGAGGCGCTAGGACCGCGCCGCCCCGCGCTCGCCGCCGCCGCCCGCCGGAGCCTCCGCACCCTCGGCGGGAGCAGCATCCGCGCCCCGGACAGGCAGGCAGGCAGGCAGCCACTTGTGGCGGAGCCCCCAGCCCTGCCCGGCCCGCGGCCATGAGCCGCCGCTTCACGGTCACCGCCGGCGAGGAGCCGCGCCCGGGCACCGCGGCAGCAACCGGAGGCGGCGACGGAGGAGGAGGAGCAGAAGCCCCCCCGCCGCTGGGCAGCAACAGCGGGCAAGGTAAGGGCGCGCCGCCGCCGACCCCGCGAAAAAACCGAGGGAGAGGAGGGAGGACGGAGGAGGGAAGGGGGGGTTGCTCCTGCCCCCCCCAAGGGCTAGTGCCCCCCCGGCCAGGCGGGTCAAGTTGGGGAGGGGGCCAGGTCGGGCCAGGCCAGGTGCCCTCCCCTAAACCCCAATGCGGGAGGAAGAAGAGCGGGGACAGCCGCCGCTTACGCCCTCCCCGTCTCGAGGGCTGGTGCGCCCCCCGCCAGGGCGGGCTAAGTTGGGGAGGGGAAAGTGGGGAGGGGGCTGGGCCAGGTCAGGTGCTTCTCTCCCCCCACCGCGGTCCGCCTCTGGACTGGACCCCGGGCGGGACGGAGGGAGGCGCGCCGTGTGGGTCGCCCGTCGAGCGAGGCTTTGGCGCCCCGAGGCAGCGGCTCCTCCATCCATCTCGGCTGGCTTTGTCTCCGAGGGGGGAGAGGGGGCTGCAGCCTCCGCCGCCGCCATGCCCCACCGGGCGCTTTCCCGGAGCCGCGCGGCGAGGACGCGGCCGGCACGCCCCCCTGGCCGAGCCCGGCAGCCCGACGGGGCGGAGGCTCCGGGTGCCGGTAGTGGCTGGCAGAGCTTAGAGAGGCTCCGGGACGCGGGGGCTGCCCGGACCCCCTCACGGGTGGGTGGGCGGATTGCTGCTGCCCCCTCCCCCGGGAGTCCCCGCCAACCGGCACCCCCCCCCGCCGCCGCTCCCCTGCGCGCCGCGCTGGCTGGCCCGTCCCGGCTGCGCTTCCGGCTCCCGTTACCGGCGCGCATCGATCGTGGAAACCCAAGCCAGGCAGCCGCTTCAGCACTTCCCCGCCTCGACCTTCTCTCCCCCAGGAAAGGGCAAGGGCTGCTTGGCGGGCGGGCGAGGCGGAGGGAGGCGCGCGCTGGCACCCGGGCGCGGTTGGAAGGGAACCCCAGGGTCATCTAGTCCAGCCCCCTGGAATGCAGGGGTGAAGTTGGGGAAGGCGGAGGACCTGGGGGTTCATTCCTAGATTCGGTGCGGTGATGGTGTCCGCCAAGGCCCTGTCTAGCCAGCTCAGGCCTTTGACGGGGAGTGCGCTCTGCACCTGCTCAGAGAGGTGTTGTGTGTGTGGCTGTTGGTGTTGTAGGACCAAGAACATACTGGGGTTGGGCTCTCTTGGGGTGGAGGGGTGTGAGCTTCAATTTACCCCCTTTTCCCACCCTCATCTCCCCCACCTGTGCTATTCTGGGATGGCTGGGAGGGGGACTCCTGCAAAGGGTTTCAGGGGTGCTGCTGGAGGAAGCAGGATGCAGAATACCTGGGACATACTCAGGTATTAATCTCAGGGTCGTGGTTGGGGAAAGGTTCCTTCATTGCAGGGGGTTGGACTAGATGACCCTTGGGGTCCCTTCCAACCCCACGATCCCATGATTCTAACAAGCAGCACCTGCCTGGAGGAGGCTCTTGGCTGCTCAGGCTCAGGGAGCTCTGGAACCCACCAAGAAGCTCCAAAGTGTTTAGTGAGGTTTCTTATTGAAGTTTACATTCTATCCCTGAGGAGCTAGGCGTCATACTTTGGCCTTGCAACAACCCTGTGAGGTAGGAAACACAGAGAGAGGGCAACTTTTCCAATGCCACTTATGGCAAAGACTCCCTTTGAACTCAGATTTCCTACAGCTAAAGACCAGCGCTCCGCCCACAGCACCACGCTGCCTCTCTTCAGCAGCATCCTTTGTTGGCAAATTCTCCTCTTCTCCTCAGCTGGCGGGCAGGTAATTGAGTTTCTGCCGCTGAGCTATAGATCTGAGCTAGCCACCTAGCACCTTGAGGCGAAGTTTGAAATCTTAAAAAAGGGGGTGACCAGAGGTCTTGCAAAGGGTCTCTCTGCTTTTAAGCGATCAGCTCTGCTTTAGCAACATATATTCTGATTACACCACAAGCCTTGTTCTTGCAAAGAGTCACAGAAAGCCACCGTGAAGGCAAGATTGGCCAGAGCAAAGGCAAGTTGGGGGTATCCGACTGCGGGTCACGAGGGCAGGAAGGGGGTTTAGGGCATCTGCTGCCCTAAAGTGTGAGGCTGGCCTTTGGCCGAGATGGCTTCAGAACAGCCTTTGCCAACTGGATGACCACTGCCCACCCAGATGTTGGGGTGTGGGATGCCGGGACCCCTGGGAGATGCAGTCCGAAACATCTGGGGGGAAACAAGGTGTGTGAAGGCAGCCTCTGAGCACCAGAAGAGACCTGCAGTTGCTGGATCAGGTCCAAAGGCCACAATTCAAGGAGGATATGGAGAAGTTGGAAGGTGTGCAGAGGAGGATGGCCAAGATGATCGAAGGTCTGGGAACTAAGCCTTATGAGGAACGGTTGAAGGAGCTGAGGATGTTCAGCCTGGAAAAGAGGAGATATGAGAGCCATCCTCAAATATCTCAAGGATAGTCACATGGAAGAGGGAACAAGCTTGTTTTCTGCTGCTCCAGAGGGCAGGACTCGAACCAGTGGCTTCAGGTTACAAGGAAGGAGATTCTGTTTGAACATTCGGAAAAGCATTTGGAGGGTAAGAGCTGTTCAGTGGTGGGACAAACTCAGAAGGTGGTGGACTCTCTTCCCTGGAGGTTTTAAAGAAAAGGGCAGATGGCCAACGGGCAGGGATTCTCCAGCTGTGATCCCTGCATTGCAGGGGGTTGGACTAAATGACCCTCAGGGTCCCTTCCAACTCTACAGTCCTGTGATTTTATGAAAAGAGGGCTAGGCAAATTCATGGAGGAGGAGGAGGAGGAGGAGGAGGGGGCTATCCAGAGCTACTAGCCAGGGTAACTCTGCTCTGTCCTCCACAGCTGGCGGCAGTGATGCTTCTGGACAATGCAGGCAGGGAGAGTCGCTCACTGGTTTCCCCTAATGGGCACCTGGTTGGACATCGTGAGAACATGTGTGGGGTCCCTCTAGACTGGGGGGTGGGTTTTTTGTTTTATTTTGGTGTGTTCTGCAACAATGTTCTGCAACATTGATGCAACAATGGTACAACAATGGTGCTTTTGTGGTATACAGTCATACCTCGGGTAGAAGCAACTATGGGATAAGTATTTTTGGGTTGCGCGCTGCGGCGATTGATTGTGTTACCTCCGGGTTTCGCCGCTTGCGCATTCGCACACGGTCAAAATGACGTCACGCGCATGCACAGAAGCGGCAAATTGCGACCCGCAGACGTGGGTTGCGTTCGCTTCTGGATGCAGACAGCGCTCCGGAACAGATCCCATTTGCATCCAGAGGTACCACTGTATCTAAACCAGGGCTAGGCAACCTAAGGCCCGGGGGCCGGATGCAGCCCATTCGCCTTCTCAATCCAGCGGTCCACGGACGGTCCAGGAATCAGCGTGTTTTTACATGAGTAGAATGTGTGCTTTTATTTAAAATGCATCTCTGGGTTATTTGTGGGGCATAGGAATTTGTTCATCCCCCCCCCAAATATAGTCCTGCCCCCCCACAAGGTCTGAGGGACAGTAGACCACCCCCCTGCTGAAAAAGTTTGCTGACCCCTGATCTAAGCTGTCCACAGGTCATTCGTCTTTATAGGAATTGTTCTGCAAAGCTTCCCCATTATTCCAGCCTTCTTGACACCTGGAGGGGCAGACGTGCGCTCTAACGCAGCCCCCCTTTCCCTGAACACTTCCAGTATGAAAACGTACAGCATTTCAGAAGGAAGCTGCCGATTAGAGATGAAGGAGTATCACCCCTCACAAAACATTTGTGGCACTGTTGAAAAGGGGTCGTGTATCACTGCCCAAATGCCACCATGAGCAGAAATAAAATAGCACAATAAAATAGCACTAATTATAATAGAAGCATAGAGTTGGAAGGAACCCTCAGTGGTCATCTAGTCCAACCCCCGCATGCAGGAATCTCAACCAAAGCATCCCTGACTGATGACCATTCAACCTCTGCTACAAAATCTCCAAGGAAGGAGAGTCCACCTTCTCCCGAGGGAGAGAGTTCCACTGTCCAAAGTTCTTCCTAGTTTCTTGTAGCTTTCAGAAAGTCCAGCCCTCAGAGCAGGGGAAAACAGGCTTGCTCCCTCTTCCATGTGACTGCCTCTCAGATATTTGAAGATGGCTCTCAGTCTCCTCTTTTCCAGAGGAGTGTGTCTTTTCCACACACACCTCCTTCAACTGTTCCTCATAAGGCTTGGCTTCCAGACCCAGGATCATCTTGGTTTCCCCTCTTGGCACACATCCCAGCTTGCCAACATCCTTCTTAAATTGTGGTGCCCAGAATTGGACACAGTATTCCAGGTGTGCTCTGACCAAGGCAGAAGAGAGCGGGACTATGACTTCTTCCCTTGATCTGGACACTAGACTTCTGTTGATGCAGCCTAGAATAGCATTAGCTTTTTTTGCTGCTGCGTCACATGGTGGACTCATGTTCAGCTCAAGATTTTTCACATGTCCTGCTAGTAAACCAGGTGTCCCCCTTCCTATATTTGCGCACCTGGTTCTTCCTGCCTAAGTGCAGAACTTGACATTGGTCCCTAATTGGAGTGATAGTGCAGCCCTTCCTACCTTTGGAACAAACACCTGAAATTTGAAGAAAAACCTCAGTCTTGACTGAATCCTGAACAGGTGGACTCAAACTTGCTTGGGCATCTCAATTCAGTTGCTACACTTCTCCTGTTTCTGTGATGCTGTTAAATAGCTGACTTATCTGTTCCAGGAGGGGAGGGCCTGGCTCCACTGATGGGGCTGGAGTGCCTTTGAAGGTTATCTCCAGGCCCCTCCCTCCCTCGCTTGGCCCTTATCTCCCAGGGAGCTGAATTTAGCAACTGGCCTCATGCCTTCCAGCTGTGTGATGGAGAGGATGCCCCATTGAATGACTTGGCTAGGATCAGGGCTCCAGTTACTGCCTTTCTCCAGATGTTGCAATCCTGAGATAAAGATGGAAGCAGAGGTATGGGGAGAATGTGGAGGAGAAGAGGTGGGGGTATTGTGGATGCGCATTTACCTTTCATCTCCCCCCCCCCATGTGTGAAACTTTGAGACACAGACTTTTGATTTCAGCACAGAGATGGGTCTCTCCCTTCCAATCCTCTCTGTGTGAAAGCAAGTGAGGTGGGGAGGGGCTGTAATTTTGTGGTAGAGCATCTACTTCCCATGAGGAAGGTCCCAGGTTCAAGACCCCTGCCCGATACTCTCAGGGCCTGCTGCCAGCCAGTGTTGGAAATGCTGGGTTAGGTGGTCTAATGGCCTGACTCAGCGAAGGCAACCAAGTTCTACAGGAGCTTCAAGGAAAATGTTTAAGATACTTCTCTAAGTGACATTTTGCTTTTCCCAGTCACAAACCTAACATCCAGAGATCTCCATGTGGTTACAAAACACATTGTTGTTGTTGTTTAGTCGTTTAGTCGTGCCCGCCTCTTCGTGACTCCCTGGACAAGAGCATGCCAGGCACTCCTGTCTTCCACTGCCTCCCACAGTTTGGTCAGACTCATGCTGGTAGCTTCGAGAACACTGTCCCACCATCTCGTCCTCTGTCCTTGTTCTCCTTGTGCCCTCCATCTTTCCCAACATCAGGGTCTTTTCCAGGGAGCCTTCTCTTCTCATGAGGTGGCCAAAGTACTGGAGCCTCAGTTTCACGATCTGTCCTTCCAGTGAGCACTCAGGGCTGATTTCCTTTAGAATGGAGAGGCTGGATCTTCTTGCAGTCCATGGGACTCTCAAGAGTCTCCTCCAGCACCATAATTCAAAAGCATCAATTCTTCAGCAAGCGATCAGCCTTCTTGATGGTCCAGCTCTCACTTCCATACATCACGACTGGGAAAACCAGAGCTTTGACTATACGGACCTTTGTTGGCAAAAGACATCTGGAGCAGGACCCAAATCCTACTATGACCTCTCTGCTTTTCCTCTTGCATTGTGGTAAGGAAAAATCCTGGTGTGTGGATTTACTCCACTGCCCAGCTTGTCTTGGTGCCACTCCCCACGGGTCTCTCTGGTCAGCAAAAGAAGGAGTCTCCAGCCAAGTGAGAAGAAGCAAACAGTAGTCAGTTGGCCTGATCTTTATTTGTTGTTGCAACAAGGTTCAAACACACAAAGAAAAGAGTAGGAACCCCAAGCATGGGGTTGCGTGGACTTTTAAGACTTCTCCCCATTTCCCATAATACATTTTCCAACAGCATCATCGATACATCACAAATATGTCACAAAGTGGGATTGTTTGGCATGTAGAAACATGAGCCCATCACCCACCCCTGTCAATCACCCCACTTCCAGACATCTTTTAACTACCTTCTTCCCCAAAGAACAATAAGGGTATTTACACATCCCCCTGGCTGCAAGGCTTTCCTGTGCTTCTCCTTTGAAAGTATCAGGATTCAATCCACCATCCAGATGGACTTCTGTCTGGGTAAGTGCTGCCCTTGATTGCCTCCTGCCTCCTGTGTGGCTAAATTCACACCTTGTGGAGGGGCAAGGAGTATGTGACCTTATCCTTAAGGGATTATGGAATGGGGGGGGGTGGATTCCCCTCTTCCAGAGGAATCATTAGCTGTTGGAACCAAGGAGATCCGTCAAACAGTATAATTTTGGCAATTACCGTATTTGATTCTATATTGGATCGTCAGAGGAAACGATACGATTCATGGTATCCACTTTGCTTCAGTTTTATGGACTGCTTTTCTGAGCCTCTCTGCTGTTGTGCATGTGTGGTGCCTGTGTCAACGGTCATTGTCCTGGCCTTAGTTAGAGGCTGTGGTGGGGACTTGGGGTTTGGGAGTCATTTAACTGCCCCCCCCATTCCTGGTTTTAACCATTGGCAGGATTGATTAAAGGGTATCTACCTTCCTAAGCTACTGGGTAACCAGTTTTCCTTTGACTCGCCTATGTGTAAAAACCGTGGCAGTGCTGATAGATCACAGTAGATCCCGCCGTAGAATGACTTCTGAGCTTGCAATTTGTTGCTGCTGGTTAGGAATGGCTTTTCCATCGACTAGCCCCCCCCCCTTAAGAATGGCATTAAGAATTGTGCCAAAAATCAAGTGGAAGTAAAAACAAACAAACAAAAAATATGCAGGGGGAAATCCTACTAAATTCTCCTTAAAGGTAAAGGGACCGCTGACCATTAGGTCCAGTCATGGATGACTCTGGGGTTGCTGCGCTCAACTCACTTTACTGGCCAAGGGAACCGGCGTACAGCTTCTGGGTCATGTGGCCAGCATGACTAAGCTGCTTCTGGCGAATGAGGGCAGCACACGGAAATGCCGTTTACCTTCCCGCCGGAGTGGTACCTATTTATCTACTTGCACTTTGACGTGCTTTCAAACTGCTAGGTGGGCAGGAGAAATTCTCCTTGTTGTTTAGTCGTTTAGTTGTGTCCGACTCTTCGTGACCCCATGGACCAGAGCACGCCAGGCACTCCTAAATTCTCCTTAGCTACCAGAATTCTAAGGGGCGCGGGTGGCGCTGTGGGTTAAACTACAGAACCTAGGACTTGCCGATCAGAAGGTCGGTGGTTCGAATCCCCGTGACTTGGTGAGCTCCCGTTGCTCGGTCCCTGCTCCTGCCCACCTAGCAGTTCGAAAGCACGTCCAAGTGCAAATAGATAAATAGGTACCGCTCTGGCGGGAAGGTAAACGGCGTTTCCGTGCGCTGCTCTGGTTCGCCAGAAGCGGCTTATTCATGCTGGCCACATGACTCGGAAGCTGTACGCAGGCTCCCTCGGTGAGATGAGGCAACCCCAGAGTCGGCCACAACTAGACCTCATGGTCAGGGGTCCCTTTACCTTTACCAGAATTCTACCTCCTAAAGAAGTGAGGAAGTGAGGCTGGCTCCCTCTAGTGGCAGCAAGTCCACACTGACTGCAAGTACTTGCCATGTTGTCTTCATCTCCAGAAAACAGAATGGTCTAAACGTCTTATGGGTCTACTTGGAGTAGAAGTGAGACTGGATACAGCCCATGAGATTTGCTTTTCTCATAGCTGCTTGCCCAAATGATGAGGGCACTTGAAAGGCACATTTTCAGCAGCCCTGCAAGACTCTTGCAGGAAGGAGATCCAAGAGCCTTTCGCCCCCTGAGGACTCGGCCTTTCCTCTGTTGTGGCCTTTTTGGGGGTGGCGTCTTCCTCCACCTCTGCCCTCTGCAGAACTAGGACCCTGAGGTATCCCTGCAGGCTTGTAATATCTTCATATTTATTTACACAGTTATTTACAGACTGCTCTTCATATAAAATATCAGGGTGTTGCAAAGGGAGATCCACAAATACAGAGGAAAAAATAATTGTAGCAACAATGCAGAAGAATCATAAAAACAACGGGCTCATCTAAAAAGTTTATAAACTGCCGAATAGGCCTATCAGCGTAAAAAACGTCATTAAGAGATGCCTGGAAATTAGGAGCAAGGATGTTTCTGCTTCGTATTTTAATTGCTAACACTTTATAATATATTTGCTCTTCTTAGGTTTGTTTTTGCCCTATTATTTTTCTGTGGGTGGCTGGGGAAACCCAGCCAGATGGGTGGGGTCTAAATAATAAAAGTATTATTATTTATTATCCTTAACTATTTGTTTATTATGGGAAAGTGAGATATAAATATTAAACTGTCACTCAACCTCCTGCCCCAGTCCTGTATCTGCTGCTTCCTCCTGGTTTTCTTTGGAACAACTTTTGCTTGGCTGGGAGGGCAAAGAGGTCCAAACAGTGTGCATGCACACGAAAGCTCATACCAACAACTAACTTAGTTGGTCTCTAAGGTGCTACTGGAAGGAATTTATTTATTGTTGATTTTATTTTATTTTGTTCAAACAGGTGGCTTTCCATTCCTAGTGAAGGAATGCCAGGCACGGAGCTCCCTCTGGTGGCCAAAGGTTGTGTCTGTGTTTTGCAAAGGTTGCTCCTGACAGCAGTTTCTCAGATTGTGATTTGCATGGTGGTGCAGATAGCTGGGCCCAAAAAACATGGTGCACGATGCACCTCTTGGGAAAGGCGCTGCCTGGGCATGTTTTGCCACCATGTGTCTAGCATGGCAAGCAATGAATGAAAGTACTGGCCTCTGCCTGTGAGGTGGACGTCTTTCAAAAGTGCATAGTCCACACTTGACATGATGCCGGGAGGGGCAGGGGGGGTTGGGAGGGACTGAATATCTGTTCCAAAGGACCAGTGGTTGCAGGAGAAAGTTGGCACTTATGTGAACATGGGACGGACAAATCGAAAGACGACCTTAGAAATTACGAGATCTCAGTGCTGAGATATTTTCCTTCCCCCTCCATGAGGGCGCAGGGCCCTGAGGGCTGAGTCTGGCTGTGATAGAGAGGCCCATGGCAGGAATCTCCCAGCAGCCTGCGCAATAAACAGACTCAGCTATGTGCAAATGGCATCTATACATCACACTAATTCGAGTGTAGAATTTTTACACTGACAAAATCCCTTGTAATCACCACCAGTGTCGGCTCCCTGACAGAAAGTCCCTTTCAGCTGTGCGTCTTTCTTGGGTTCACACGACTGACTGGAGGTCTCTAATTCCTTCGGGAAAATTCTCTATCAGATTCCAGCTTGAATCATTGATAAATACCAGGCAGCTGAACGAGGGGGGCAGTTCTTCAAACCAGCCATTTCTTTCCTTACAATAGGTTGCTTCCCAATGACAGTTTAATGCTGGGGTTGAATGTGTTTGGAAAATGTTCATTTTCCTGATATTTTGTATGGTGCAATATAGATCAGAGGTGCTGAATCTGTGGTCCTCGGGATATCGCTGGGCTCAGCCTCACTTCTGAGCACAGTCCATGGGCAGATGGAGTCTGCCCTCAATCCTACCCTTAATAATAATAATAATAATAATAATAATAATAATAATAATAATAATTTATTATTTGTACCCTTCCCATCTGACTGGGTTTCCCCAGCCACTCTGGGCGGCTTCCAACAAAGATTAAAAATACATCAAAATGTCACACATTAAAAACTTCTCTGAACTTTCACGAGAGTCCATGGTGAGAAAGGGAGACAAGCTTTACTCTCTCCACGTTCCCCATCATTTATAAACATCTATCCTGTCCTCTATCACTCCCCTTTTCTCTACCCTAAAAAGTCCCCCAAAGTCCTTTCCTCACAGGGGAACCTCTCCGCCCCCTTGATCATCTGGCTTGCTCTCTTCTGAACCATTTGCAACTCTGCTATATCCTTTTTGAGGTGAGTCAACAAGAACCTCTGCACAGTATCTCAAAGGTGGCTGCACCACAGATTTGTATAAAGCCATTATGATATCTGCAGTTTTTATTTTCAATTCCTTGCCTAATGATCTGTAGAACATGCCTTTTCCCCAGCTGCTACACGTGACCCCAGCATCTCCATCGCGCTGTGCACAGTCACCAAAAAGTCTTGTTCCTGACAGTCACCTCCAGTTCAGACCCCATTTGCCTCCCTGTGAAACAAAACATTCTGCCCCAATGTACACCATCACTTTATATTCCTTTATATTGAACCGTATTTGCCATTCTGCTGCCCTGTGAAGGAAGGTCGCGGCATATGGGACTGTCTAATTTAGAGAAAAGGTGACCGAGAGGCGACATGACATTTCCTTGTGCCTGGCATGGAGAAAGCGCATAAAGAAAAGTTTTTCTCCCTTTCCCACTAGAAGCCCTAGTCGTCCAATAAAGCTGAATATTGGAAGACCCAGGCTAGATATATATATATATATATATATATATATATATATATATATATATATATGCAGGTTTTGGTGTCTTCGGGTGTCTTCCCGTGTAAGAGTTGGGGTGTCTAGGCCTAGACACCCCAACTCTTACACGGGAAGACACCCGAAGACACCAAAACCTGCATTCCTGTACCCGTGAAAATCTACGAAAGCATATATATATATATATATATATATATATATATATATATATCCTTTGTGCAGCACATTGTTAACCCAGGGAACTCCCTCCCACAGGAGGCAGTGACAACCACCAACTTGGATGGCTTTTAAAACAGGTTAGGCAAATTCCTGGAGGAGGAAAGGTCTCTTGTGTTTGAATCCTGCTTGCTGGTTTCCCACAGGCAACTGTTTGGCCCCTGTGAGAACAGGATGCCGGACTAGATGGGCCACTGGCCGGATCCAGGAGGGTCTTGCTGTCTTCTTATGATCCCTCCCTCCTAGGCACTCATTCCTAAGGAACGGTGTTTTCTCTGCTGTTCTCACCAGAGGCAGTTTCGTCCCTCCTCCTCCTGGCCCCAATTCCCTGTTGCTCAAAATCAGGCACCTTTGGACGCCTGATGACTAAGCAGCAAGATCTTTGCTTGATCTGGAGATGAATCAAGCCTTCGCTGTCCCTGTGCAATCCTCGCAAGATCTGGAGCAGGTTGGGCGGTGGCTGAGTTGGCTGTAACCTGGTTTATCTACTTATGCCAGCTAAGGAAGAGCCCTGCTGGCACAAATTAAGCCAGCCTGAGGTATGCTGGTGTAAATGGCAAAAAAGGGGCTGTGTCAGGGCTAAGGGGAGGGACAGAATGGCGCAGCATCCTGGCCCCGACATTCCCTGGTCCTGCCCACAGAGCTTGCCAGAAATGCAGGTGCCATGAAAATCAGCTCCACAGGAGTCAGTGGAATGGCAGGATGGGAAGGTTTGCCCTGCCCCCAGCAGCCACTGGCCAGGAGCATAGAATCCTAGAGCTGCAGAGTGGGAAGGGACCCTCAAAGGTCATCTATCCCGAGGACTTCCGGTCGGTGCCAGCGCTTAATGGCGGTCCTACCTCCGAGCTCCGGAGAAGGACTGCTTCGCAAGTTCGGGTCCTACCCGCTACGGCGAGCGGGGGACCCCTAAAATCCCAGGCGCTGAAGCCTGAGAGCAAGGAGACTCGGTGGGCACCTTCGCGCCCCCCGGTACCGTGAAAGAGCCTTTTTAAAGGCTACGGATCGACATCGGGAGAGAGCGCGGTGCTGAGAGTCGCTACCCAGCCTGCGAAGTGAAGCCGCGTCGCCATAAGCGGAGAGCGCCGATTCCTTCCTGAAAAGAAAATCTGGACTGAATTCCCGTGAGTAAGAGCTGAAAAACAATCGGGACCCTTTAAATTTCGGAAATTGGGCTAAAAACGGGGAGATTTAAACAAAGGAAGTCTGCCTCCCCCCGGCTGCATGAAAGTGAAAGCAACGGAACTCTAAACTTGCATCCGTTTAGACCTGCTCTTTGATCATATAAACCGGACATTTAGACCCTTGATCTCCCCTCTAGCAAGCAGGGCAGAGGGGAGGTGAATTTGACTATTAACTGCATGATTTATTTGAAGGAAAAAACCTCTGCTATCTCATCTATTTGAAAGTCTGAAACGGTCTGCCTTCTTAGTACATTGAGCTGACTTTTCCCTGTGAAGTGACACCTTGATACAAAGTTTCCACAGTGCCTGACTTTTGTACATTATAAGAAGAAACAGTATAAACAGCATACTGGGCAACTGTGGCAATTGGAAGCTATAAGACTTTAGTAACATTGATTTTGACTGGGTTAATCTCCTTTCTTTCTACATTTTGGATGGTCTCCTTTGTTCATGTATTTGGAAATTTCCTTCTATGGCCATTTTGATTTGCTCCCTCTAGAGGATAAAGTGAAGTCCAGCACGGCCTAAGACAGTGGAATTTTCCAAGGGAGAATAAATCCCGTGGGAATTGACCTTGACATGAGTGGGCCACAAGAAGAGATAACTACAAGAGCCAAGACCAAGCAACAACAACAGCAACAGCTGCAGCTGCAACAAGCAAAGAAAAGAGGTTCAATCTCAGGCGTAACAGCCGGACTAGCTGGAACAACAGGACAGGACAAAGGAGCAGCCGTTTCTATGGAAGCTGTGACAGAAGCTTTGCTTAAGATAAACCAGACTCTGGAGTCTCTGACAAAACAGACTTCAGAGAACACACAAAAATTAACAGAAATATCAACAAGATTAAACCAGAATACAGAATCTATAAACAAATTGGTCGAGGAAAACGCTACCACGCGTCAAATTGCCGAAGAGGCCAAAGCCACAGCTGGAGAGACGCAGGAGAAATTAGAGCCACTTGCCAAGAAGGTCTATGAGCATGATGCAACCTTGGCCTTGTGGGAGTTACAGAGGAAAGAGAGAAACTTAAAATTAAGACTGATTCCGGAGAATGAAAGTGACAACCTTGTGGAATATTTGACACGGGAGTTTGCGGATTGTTGGGACCTGGAGGAAGACGATTTCAAAATTACAACTGCCTTTAGACTGGGCAAAAAGCAAGATAGAAAGACACCAAGAGATTGTTTGATCACACTCAGATCTAAGGAGGAAAGAGATAAAATTTTAGGACTACACTTTGAAAAAGCCCTGCAAATTGGAAATTCAGCTGTACAGATCTTTAAAGACATACCAAAATACATCTTGGACTTAAGAAACTTCTACAAGGATTTGGTTCTTTTGTTAAAGAAAAATTCAATCCGCTTCAGGTGGGAGTTCCCACAAGGACTGTCATTCGACTACAAGGCAAAGAAAGTGAAAATAAAGACAATTCAAGATAAAGACAAATTTCTGGCAAGATATCAGGAGGACCTACAGAAGGGGACTGTGGACGCACTTGCAGAACAGAGGAGAGCACTGGATATCCTGAATCTCTCGTTTGGACAAAAACCACCACCGTCAGAAGAAGAGCAACAACTTGGAGCCGTTGGAGGAGCCTTAAGAAAATAACAAGATGGCTCTGCAATTCCTTAGCTGGAATTGTAATGGACTGAATGGGCCTTTGAAGAGAAGACAAGTATTTCATATTTTGAACAGAGAACAATTGGATTTGATATGTTTACAAGAAACTCACATAACTAGAGCCCACAGGAGATTACTCACAAATAAAAGGTTAGGACAAGAATTTATTTCATCAGACAAAGTTAAGAAGAGAGGAGTGGTAATATATGTGAAGGAGAAATGGGCTCCAAAAATGATATTCAAAGATGAACAAGGGAGATATCTGGCTGTGGAGATACAAGTACAAGGAGAAAAACTTTTAGTTGTTGGAATTTATGCACCAAATGAAGGCAAATCTGACTTCTTTAAGAGACTTCATGAAACTTTGACGGACTATCTGGATTACAACATGATAATCATGGGAGACATGAATGGCGTGGTCTCCACTAATATGGACAAGGCACAAAGACTAACAGTCAATAAAGAAGGGAGACTCCCTAAGACTTTTTTTGAAATGACAGAAAACATGGACTTGATAGACATTTGGAGAACAAGGAACCCTCTGGAGAGAGAGGGAACCTTCTTCTCCCAAGCAATGATGACCTGGACCAGAATTGACCAAATCTGGGTTACTAGTGGATTGGCTCCAAAGATTAAGAAAGTGGAAATCTGCCCAAAAACCTGCTCCGACCATAACGCCGTGAAGATGGAGATGAAACTCACAATAACTGGTCAATTTAGATGGAGAATGAATGACACCCTCTTTCGAGATAAGGAGATTCTCACGAAGGCCCAAAAGACCCTAAAAGATTATTTTGAAATAAATTTGAGGACTGACGTGGAGAAAAGAGTGATCTGGGACGCAAGTAAAGCTGTTATGAGAGGATTTTTGATCCAACAAAATTCAATAAAGAGGAAAAAACAAAATGAGAAAAAAGAGAAGATCTTGGAAATGATAAAGGAAGGAGAGAGGAAACTAAGAACAAAACCAAAGTCTCAGGACATTTTAAGAGAGATTAAGTTATATCAAACTCAATATATGGAATTGATGAACCAAGAGATTGAATGGAAGATAAAGCAAATGAAACAAAAGACTTTTGAATCAGCAAATAAATGTGGTAAACTTTTGGCATGGCAATTGAAGAAAAGGCAGAAACTAAATACAGTTACAAGCCTAGAGGTCGATGGAAAGAACATATCTAAACCTAATGAAATTAGAAATTGCTTTTTAAGTTATTTCAAAAAACTTTACACCCAAGGCCCGCAAAATGAAGAAGATATAGACAAATTCCTTGGAAGATATGGATTACAAAACATCTCTCAGCAAAGTAAGATGGACTTGAACCAGAGAATCTCAGAACAAGAGATAGAGGCTGCCATTCAGAATATGCAACTGGGCAAATCTCCGGGACCAGATGGACTGACTTCTAGATACTACAAATCGCTGAAGGAATGGTTGATTCAACCACTAAGAGAAGTTTGTAATGAGATTCTTGAGGGAAAAAGGGCACCTGAATCGTGGAAAGAGGCATATATTTCACTCATACCAAAGTCAGAGACTGAAAAGACTCAACTCAAGAACTACCGCCCGATATCACTTCTCAATGTGGATTACAAAATTTTTGCAGACATTTTGGCAAAAAGATTTAAAAGAGTTTTGATGGAGAAGATTCATAAAGACCAAGCAGGCTTTCTCCCTAAAAGACACCTAGCAGACAATGTAAGGAATGTAATAGACATTTTGGAAAAGCTGGAGGTGAATATAAACACTAAAGCAGTATTGATCTTTGTGGACGCGGAGAAAGCCTTTGATAATATCTCTTGGAGTTTTATGAGGAAGAATCTTCATGGGATGGGGGTAGGCCAGGGTTTTGAGAATGGTATGGCTGCAATATATTCTGAACAAAAAGCTAAGCTGATTGTAAATAATGTTGTGACTGAGGAACTTAAGATAGAAAAAGGAACTCGGCAGGGGTGCCCAATTTCCCCATTACTTTTCATTTCGGTTCTGGAGGTGTTGCTGAATATGATAAGAAATGACCAGCAGGTCAAAGGTGTGCAGGTCGGAGCTAAACATTACAAGTTAAGAGCGTATGCAGATGACCTAGTATTGACTTTGCAAGAGCCAAACACTAGTACGAAAAGGGTTTTAGAAATAATTCAACAATTTGGCCAGGTGGCTGGATTTAAGTTGAATAAGCAAAAAACTAAAGTCTTAGGGAAAAACCTAACAGATATGGAAAAGGAGAAATTTCAGGAGGAAACAGGTTTGACAGTGGTTAAGAAAGTCAAATACCTAGGGGTTTATTTAACACCTAAGAATGTCAATTTGTATAAGGACAATTATGAAAAATGTTGGTCAGAGATTAAAAAAGATCTAGAAATATGGTCAAATCTGAAACTGTCAATGTTAGGCCGAATTGCAGTAATCAAAATGAATGTATTGCCTAGAATGTTATTTTTGTTTCAGACCTTGCAGATTCTTGACAAGATGGAATGTTTTAAGAGGTGGCACAAAGACATTTCGAAATTTGTCTGGCAGGGCAAAAAGCCCCGAATTAAATTCAAAATACTGACTGACGCTAAAGAAAGAGGGGGTTTTGCCCTGCCGGACCTAAAATTGTACTATGAGGCAGCAGCTTTTTGCTGGCTGAAAGAATGGATGCTCCTCGAGAACACGGACATCTTGGATCTGGAAGGCTTTAATAATGCTTTTGGTTGGCATGCATATCTTTGGTATGACAAGGTTAACAGTACCTTTAAAAATCACATTGTTAGAAAAGCATTATTTAATGTTTGGATAAGATACAAAGACCTATTGGAAAATAAAACCCCTAGATGGGTGTCACCAGTGGAGGCTAAAGCAGTGAAGAAACTCAATATGGAGGTCGGATGGCCGAAGTATTGGGAAATTTTAGAACAGGATGGAGACAAGTTTAAACTACAAAGTCAGGAGAAATTGAAGCACAAAGTAGAAAATTGGTTTCAATACCGCCAAATAATGGAATTTTTTAAACAGGATAGGAAAATCGGTTTCCAAGTGGAGAAATCAAAACTAGAGACCGAATTGCTAGAACCCAATACTAAGAATTTATCTAGAATGTATAACTTGCTGTTGAAATGGAACACACAGGATGAAACAGTTAAATCTGCTATGATTAAGTGGGCGCAGGATGTTGGACACAACATTATGTCAGATGACTGGGAATGGTTATGGAACACCGGTATCAAATTTACGGCATGTAATGCCTTAAAGGAAAACAATATGAAAATGGTATACAGGTGGTACATGACCCCAGTCAAGCTGGCAAAAATCTACCATTTGCCCGATAATAAATGTTGGAAATGTAAAGAGACTGAAGGTACTTTTTATCACCTTTGGTGGACATGCCCGAAGATAAAGGCCTTCTGGGAAATGATCTATAATGAAATGAAAAAGGTACTTAAATGTACATTTTCTAAAAAACCAGAGGCCTTTCTCTTGGGCATTGTCGGCCAATTGGTGACAAAGAAAGATAGAAATTTCTTTATGTATGCCACAACAGCAGCAAGAATACTCATCGCAAAGTATTGGAAGACACAAGATTTACCTACTCTGGAAGAATGGCAGATGAAAGTGATGGACTATATGACACTGGCTGAGATGACAGGCAGAATCCGTGACCAACGCAAAGAGATGGTGGAAGAAGAATGGAAAAAATTTAAAAGCTATCTTAAGGACTACTATAAACTCAACGAATGTTAAAATGTTGTGGTTGCTAGAAGTAACAGGGTACAGGGATACAAGGTTAGACAATAAAGGAGGACTAAGACGACAGAGATTAGAAAGTAACAACTGGGAGTTGCTAGTTCAAATATGGACACTGGGATGCAGAGAGGGGGGGTATGGGGAAGTCCAAGAAAAGAGGTTTATGAAAATATCTTTGAAATTATTTTGTATGTTTGTTTTGTTTTGTGTTTGCTTGTTTTTCTTAAAAATGTTGTAAAACCAATAAAAATTTATTAAAAAAAAAAAAACAAAGGTCATCTATCCCAACCCCCTGCAGTGCAGGAACCACAGCTAAGGAAGCCCGAGCAGCTGGCCTTGCAGCAGATCAGATACTGCTGAACTGGTCCGTCTGCCGGGTTAGGATTCCTCTGCCTGTTATCTGCCTGGTGGGCTGGGGCAAGCGCCACCTGTAAGGACTCAAGGCAGCCAAGGTGGTTTTTTCGATCTGGATTCTTATGATTTCTTCTGGAGTTTTCTTGTGATGCGGCAAGGGGTGTGTGTGGAGGCTAAGATGGCTTTTTGAAAATGAATGAAGTGGTTTGTCCCCTTTAAGAAAAGTCAGTGTATTTGAAAAGTGAAATAGAATAATCAAATGCCTCGCCCTTCCCCTAGTACGATGAATGCCGAGGTTCTGCGCACATGCAAATGTGTCTGATGAATTGATTGATCTTGAGACAAAGGCTGGTGGGGAGATGTCCATTAAAGCTGACTTATCGTTGGTTAGTTAACCTAGATCTCATTTCCCCTCATTTGCTTTGACACTCAGAGCAGCTCAGGGAAGCCCTGAGGGATGGATTTGGCAGTGGTTGCTTCTCTGTATGGGGAGCCCGGGAGTTGTGGGTTCCAGACAGGTATGGCAGCTGCTCCCAGAGACCAAGGCAGGTGGCAGGTGTCTCCCTCGCTGCTGCTCTGGGGGGAGCCAATGGGAGCTCCTTTCTGCCACTTGGGGAGTGGCAGGAAGCGTGGCCTGGACCACCTGGGGAACCAAAGTGCCCCCCCCCATGTGTGTGATGCTGCAATACCTCCTTCAGAAAGAGAAAGGCATTTGTCTCCTTCCTCATAACACACACAAGCTTGGACATGAAAGAGGCTTACTAGAGGCTCCCAGTACGTTTCTGAGCACCGTTCAAAGTGTTGGTGCTTGAAAGCCCTAAACGGCCTTGCCCAGTAGACCTGAAGGAGCATCTCCACCTCCATCGTTCTGCCCAGACACTGAGGTCCAGCGCTGAGGGTCCTCTGGCAGTTCCCTCGCTGCAAGAAGCCAAGTTATAGAGAACCAGGCAGAGGGCCTTCTTGGTGGTGGCACCTGCCCTGTGGAACACCCTCCCACCAGATGTCAAGGAAATAAACAACTATCTGACTTTTAGAAGACATCTGAAGGCTGCCCTGTTTAGGGAAGCTTTTAACGTTTGAAGTTTTATTCTGTTTTTAATGCTTTGTTGAAATGCTCTGGGAAACCCAGCCAGATGGGCGAGGTATAAATAATAAATTCTATTCTATTCTATTCTATTCTACTGGATTACGCAAGGCAGGGAGAGAGGCTAGACAGGAGCTTGATCCTTGCTTTCTCAGAACGCTAGAATTCATGGGCATCCGAGGAAGGTGAATGTTGGAAGATGCAGGCTGGAGAAAAGAAAGTCCTTCTTCATGCAGCACAGTTAAACTGTGGAACTCCCTCCCACAGGGAGGGCCGCCAACTTGGATGGCTTTAAAAGAGGATGAAGCAAATGCCTGGAGGACCAGAGGGTTACAAATAAGTTACTAGCCATTGCTGGGGACAGCGATGCTTCTGAGTATCAGTTGCTGGAAACTCCAGGAAGGGAGCAGACGGGGCTTTGGTGCTTGGATCCTGCTTGTGGGTTTCCCATGGGGGCATCCGGGTGGCCCCTGTGAGAAGAGGAGTTTGGACCGGATGACTTGTTCCAGGAGGCTCCCTTTGTGCTCTTAAGGAAGTCAGACTATCCTCCCCCAGGGCCAGGGCCTTCTCAGTGGTGGCTCCGACCTGGTGGAATGCTCTGTCCCAGGAGACTAGGGCCCTGCAGGGTTTAACTTCCTTCCGCAGGGCCTGTAAGACAGAGCTATTCTGCCTGGCTTTCAATTTGAACTTTTATTCCCCTTCCTTCCCTCCCTCTCCCCTTTTTCTGAAGATTACCTGCTATGGGATCCCACAGCTAATTCTCCCCTGGTCTCCTCACTGGCCCAAATAGGACTAATTTAGCCAGCTAGCCCTGGTAATCATCTAATGTTTATTGGATGGATTTCCCCCCTAAATTGATTTTTGAATTCTGAATTTATTGTTATTCACGTTTTATACCGCATTTTATGCTGTTTTTTGTTGCATCAATTAAGTGATTTAAATTTGTTGTTAGCCACCCTGAGCCATGGTTCCCTGAACCGGGAAGGGCAGGATATAAATAAATTATTATTATTATTATTATTATTATTATTATTATTATTATTATTATTATTATTACTCTATGAATCCTGAGCCTCATTTCACTGGGGGCTGACTGCATGAGTCTTGTTGCAGAGGGAGGCATTTTGGGGGGGCTGCCAGTGCACTAGCCATGCACAATTGGGGGTGGGGTCCCCCTAGGGTTCCCTTGCATGGTTGCAGAGAAAAGTGGGTTGTGTCTCCCAGACCCCCCTGCATCTAGGCGCCTCTGCACCTCTGGAACCAGCAGCAACCCCCGGCATTTCTGGGGTTGGACTAGGTGGCCTTGGGGTTCCCTTGCAGCTCTGATTCCACGACCAGAGCAGGTTGCTCTCTGCCAGCTCAGGCCATTTGAAAGCGGACGAGATGAATTTGTGACGGAGGAGGAGCAGGAGGAGGAGGAGACAGGCTGTGCTTGCAAGTCACAATGGTGAGAGCCGACCTTCCAGATGAGAGGCAGCCTGATGGGCAGCAGCTGTTGGGCGGGCTCTGGTCTCCAGGCCTGGCTTGGGGGTCTCTGTGGCTGATCGAGCGCTGCCAAAATGTGAGTGCGGCTGCTGCTGTTAGGAGAGGGCTGGTTTTTTTTTAGCTTTTTAAATGTGTATTGTAGGATGGAGACAGATCTGGGTTACAGCTAGACTTTTGTTTTTTGTTTGTGCTTCCTGAGATACAGAATCAACTGTTTCTCCTTCCCATCAGCACTCAATTCCTGGGCAGACTTGAAACCTAGGTAAAGGGGTAAAGGGTCTCCTCACCATTAGGTCCAGTCGTGGCTGACTCCGGGGTTGCGGCGCTCATCTCGCTTTATCGGCCAAGGGAGCTGGTGTAGAGATTCCGGGTCATGTGGCCAGCAGGACTAAGCCGCTTCTGGCGAACCAGAGCAGCGCACGGAAACGCTGTTTACCTTCCTGCCGGAGTGGTACCTATTTATCTACTTGCACTTTGACGTGCTTTAGAACTGCTAGGTTGGCAGGAGCAGGGACAGAGCAACGGGAGCTCACCCCGTCACGGGGATTCGAACCGCCGACCTTCTCATCGGGAAGCCCAAGGCTCTGTGGTTTAACCCACAGCGCCACCCAAGTCCCACTTGAAACCTACATAGCCCCTAATAGCTTTGTTTGAATATCTGCCCCCCCCCCATGCAACTTTCTCATGTTAAAGACTCTTGCCAGGTGTAAGGGATGGGGGAACATGGCCTCCCCACAGCTCTTTTACAAAACAAATGCGCTCTTCCCCCAAAGGTCAACTCGTCCAACCCCCTCCCCCCCCCGCCTTGCCAGAATCACAGCTAATGTATTTGGTCTTCTTCATTTAACCTGAATAACTTGAAACCTCCTGTGCTATTTTCTGACATTTTGGTTGGCCCAATAAACGAGCATTGCCACAATACGGGTTTTGGGATTTTCCTGATGGGAGACTGCAGCCCCCTTCACGTTTTGTGTGGCTTGGGGAGGGCGATGGTTTGTAGGGTCCCTGGAATTGTCAAGAACAGGAGTCCTTGTGGCGAAGGACTGCTCTCCTGATGCCCTCAGGCAATCTAGAAGGTGTGGACGTCCAAAGAGTGCTGGAACACTCTGGACGGATGAAAGAAAGTCCTTCTCCACACAGTGCATCGTTAAACTGTGGAACTCCCTTCCGCAGGAGGCCGCCCACCTGAATGGCTTTCAAAGAAGTTTAGAGGAATTTGTGGAGGAGGAGAGAGGGGGCTGTTGATGTCTAGAAGAGGGAAGGGGGCTCTTGCGTCGGATCCTGCCTGCTGAATTCTCACAGGCATCCGGCTGGCCATTGTGAGTACAGATGCTGGATGGGCCATTGGCCTGATCCAGACTTTATAGCTCCTCCCAGGTTTCATGCTCTCCTGAATCCTGACCCCATCTCCACCCCCTGACCTGCAGCGCCAGCAAAGTGCTCCCTCTGAGTCCACACGCTGCGTCTTCCTTCCCCGTGATGCTTTTTGGAGCGCCTGCGGCCCCAGAGGCTGAACTCGGCGCACTGCACTTAGCCGTGCGCAGAATTAGTGCTGCTTGGTTTGGGGCTGGGTGGAGATGCTCCAGACCTAACTCTCTCTCTCTCTCTCTCAAAATTTTTTATTCATTTTATAACACAAATAAAAAACACAAACAGAAAAGACAAACAATACAAACAAATTCTTGTCTTATCCTTATTTTCCTAAACATTAAGTGTATGTTTCCCCAAGTCCCACCTGTCTGATTTTCATTTTACTTCATCTTTAGCAGTTTACATATATCATAATTTCTAACCATCTTCTCCCCCCATTTACTTTAACCATAAAAAATGTCACATTTTATCACTTATAAAATACACTATCTTCTACTTCTAACCCTTCCGCCTATATCCACTTCCAAAGCTATTCTTAGATTTAAATATTAACATTTTTTCAAATGTTCCTTAAACTTCTTCCAGTCTTCTTCCACTGTCTCTTCTCTCTGGTCTTGGAGTCTCCCGGTCAGTTCGGCAAGTTCCATATAGTCCACCATCTTCATCTCCTTAACTCTCTGCAGAGTGGACTCGGGTCTGCGTGCCCAGGCAGACGCTCCCTCCCTCTTTCAACTTGAAGCTGGACCAAAGAGACCCCACAGCAGCCCACTCTGCCCTCCATGCTGGCCCTGGAATCGGGAGACTGGAAGGGACCCCCCGAGGCATCTAGTCCACCCCCACACAATGCAGGGGTTGAGATACTGAAGCCCAGGGCTCCCCATCGCCACCCCCTGAGAAGAGGGCTTTGCGAGGCTCTGACGGGGGGCAGAAGCAGCCCCCAGGCTTTGCCGAAGCCCCCTTCTCACCTTGGACCCGGCTTTGCTGGGACCCTCCCTCAACACCTGCCTCCTTCCTTCCTGGGACCCCCTCCCCTCCCACGCACAGTTAGGGGGCGTCTGCCTGGGGGCTGAGGCTCGCGGGGGAAGAGCGGGAGGCAGCCGCGTGCCCCACTTCTCCCCGCCCCCTCCCTGCCCGGGGGAGACTCCGAGATCCGACGCGTTTCTTAAAATAAACCCTGAATTAGATCGCCACTCGGAGCGGCACAGTTGCCATGGCAACGCCAGTCTTGGCTGAGCGGCGGCAGCGGGATCTGGAGAGGCACCCGGGTGGCAGATGCTGCCACAGGGCGGGTTCAGGGGCCCTGGCCCACCTCATTCCCTGCCACCCACCGCCTCGGGGGACCCTGCCGGCCCGTGTGAGCGCCCCTCTGAGTGGGCTTTGGGAGACTGGGGTCCCCCAAGCGCCTCCTGCTGCCATTCACAAACGGAGCCCTGAGGCCCCTGGGATGATGGAGGGGGCATGGGAAGGGTGTCTTAAGAGCCCCAGGGCTGTCGGGTCCAGCCTCCCGGTCTCACAGGGGCCAAGCAGACGCCTCTTGCAGGAAAGCCGCACGCAGGATCCCAGTGCAAGAGCAAGTCTCTCTTCCTGCAATTCCCAGAGCGGAGGCACCCTGGCCAGGGGCCATCAATAGGCCTCTCCTCCTCCTCCGTGAATTTGTCCACGAATCTGCCTCCTGTGGGAGTGGGTTCCACAGTCTAACTGTGGGGCGCAGTGCGTGCGAGTGTGAGGAACCCAGACACGCAGGCCAAGAGGGCACGTCCCCCCCCCCCGCCTTGAATGCCAACCCACAGCTGCTCCAGCGGCTGTAGCTTGACATTTCTGGACCACAGTATAGATCGGTGCTGCTGCTGTGTGTATCCCTCTGCCGTCTCCACGGCAACCAGCTGCTTAAGGAGGCCCTCTAGTTTCCACGGCAACCATGCTGCCTGTCTTCCCTCTTCTTCTGCTTGATGGATTTCACAAGCTTTATTTTGGGGAGAGGAGGAGGAGGAGGGGGAGGAGAGCTTGAAGTCCAGGAGGTGTGGGGGACCCTCCTTCTGCTCCTGAGGGTGGCAGGTCCATTGGCCCATCGTGCCCAGGACTGCCTGCACTGGCCGGCAGCAGGAGTCCAGGCAAGGGACTCTCATTCCAACCCTGCCTGGAGAAGGAACTGAACCCGGGTCTCTGCCTCGGAGCCCTGGCCCTGTCCCCGCTCGGCTTGAGAAGGGGTCTCCCCTTGGTTCTGTGGGCATGTGGGTGGGCACAGCTGCAAGGCCAGCCCCTCCTGCCTCTGGTGCCCAGTTCCAAATGCCCCCCCCCCCGACTGACCTGCCCAATGCAAACATCCCTCATTTCAGGCAAGGCCCAGTTCAAGAATCCCCTCTGCCCACAAACAGAGTTTCTCCCTGGGACCCTCCCTTTGCAGAAATGAACCCCTTGGCTGCCAGGTGGTGAGGTGCATAGTAGTAGTAGTAGAAGTAGTAATAATTTATATCTAAAATTATTCCGGGGGGCTCCCAACAAAAATAGTAAAAACACAATACAATATCAAATACTGAAAACTTCCCTGAAGAGGGCTGCATTCAGATGAAAACTACCATGGGCTTCAAATCCCAGTGAGGGTCCTGCAGGTGGGGAGGCTGGCTGGGGGGGGGCAGGGGAAACAAGGAATGGGAGCAGCGCTCTGTGCTATTCAGTGAGTGGTGCCAGGTGAGGACGATGTCTGTGTGGAAACCCTTCTCCAGCGCCGAAATAATGGGCCTTCAACTGGGCCTGCTCAGCGTCTCCAGCAAGACCTTCCTGAACGGGCCCCATTTTGTCGCTCCCTCAGGCCACACACTTGCTTTGCTAAGGGGTGTGATCGAAAACCTGTTGTAGCAATGATAAATAAGGAGGGCGTGAGAAGATTGCCTCCTTCTCCTTTCACCAGGAAGCCCCAAAGCTCCTGTGTTAATGACATATGGTGAGCCTGCAGGATCAGGCCCATCTAGGCCAGGATCTTGTTCTCGCAGTGGCTGAACAGTTGCCTGTGGGAAGCCAGCCAGCAGAATCCGGGTACCAGAGCCCTCCATCACCGCCTCCTCCTCCTCCTCTTCCTCTTCCTCCATCTCCATTTGTCCAATCCTCTTTTAAAGCCATCGGAGTCACTGCCTCCTGCAGAAGTGAGTTCCAAAGCTGAACTATGCATCGCGTGAAGAAGGACTTCTTCTCATCTTTTGTCAATAATAATAATAATAATAATAATAATAATAATAATAATAATAATAATATTTTATTTATATCCTGCCCTTCCCGGTTCAGGGAACCATGGCTCAGGGTGGCTAACAACAAATTTAAAACACTTAATTGATGCAACAAAAAACAGCATAAAATACGGTATCAAACGTGAATAACTATAAATTCAGAATTCAAAAATCAATTTAGGGGGGAAATCCATCCAATAAACATTAGATGATCACCAGGGCTAGCTGGCTAAATTAGTCTTATTTGGGCAAGCGAGGAGACCAGGGGAGAATTAGCTGTGGGATCCCAGAGCGGGGAATCTTCAGAAAAAGGGGAGAGGGAGGGAAGGAAGGGGAATAAAAGATCAGGCTAAGTTCAAATGGAAAGCCAGGCGGAATAGCTCTGTCTTACAGGCCCTGCGGAAGGAAGTTAAACCCTGCAGTGCCCTGGTCTCCTGGGACAGAGCGTCCCCCCAGGTCGGAGCCATCTAGTATTCTCTTTCTTTGTTTCCCTCACCCTGGTGCCCCTGGACTTCTGTGACCGCGAGGCAACCCCAGCCGACTGCAGAGTGTCTTGCCAATAATAAATGCGCCCTCTCAACATTGTTAGCCCTGCAGGACACAGGAGAGGCCCAAGGCAAGAAGGTGGAGTGGCTGGCCAGCCGGCTAGCGTGTGGGCAAGGGACTCTGGTCTCCATCAGCAGAGCTGTCCTTCAGACGGCAGCCGGGGCTCCTTGCTGTGCCCCCGGGAGGCGGCCTGCCTCTTCCTGCTTGGCTCTCCGGCTCACAGAGCTGTGAAGTGTGAGGCGGCACCTCGGATGAAGTGTGAGCAGGAGCCTGACTGTGGCATGGGCATGTGTGTGTGTGTGTGTGTGTGTGTGTGTGTCCGCAGGAGGCAGTGGAGACAGAGTGGCAGCTCGGCCTGCCCAGCCCAGCTGCCTGGCAAGGAGCCGAAGCAGGCGGGCGGCTGGCTCTGCTGGAGCAGGAACTGCCTCAGCCCAGCCATGCCTTTCCCTGCTGGGAGGAAGGCTGCCCTTCCCGGGGATCCGGAGCAGTGCAGCAGCGAGGTGGCAGCACTGGGCTTGGCTCAGGAGCAGGAGCAAAGGTCTGGCGCTGCCTGGCCCCAGAAATTTCAGGATGGGGGCACCTTCCTGGAGGAGGAGAGGGCTGTGCTCAGCCCAGAGGTTTCAGGATTGGGGCATCTGGCTGGCCACTGTGAGAACAGGATGCTGGGCCACATGGGCCTGATCCAGCACCTCATCTGAGGTTCCTATGCCTTGGCAGCTGCCAGTGTCCCAGGGCTCATGATTTGTGCCAACGAGGACTCTCTGAGGAGGCTGGTGCTGTTGTGGCTCACTGGGAATATGAAACAAAATTAAAAAATTCCTTCCAGAGACCAACTAAGTTAGTTCTTGGTATGAGCTTTCATGTGCATGCACACTTCTTCAGATACACTGAAACAGAAGTCACCAGACCCTTATATATAGTGGGAGGGTGGGGAAGGGTATTACTCAGAAGGGGGGTGGGAATGGGTGATTGGCCGATCGGTGTGGTAAACCTGTTGACTGTTAAGACTGCAGTTGGTCTTACAGGAAAAAGCAAGGGATGAGATGGCCAAAAATAGCTTTATCATGTATAATGAGATAAGAATCCAATGTCTGTATTCAGACCAGGTCTCTCCATGGTAATAAGTTGCAATTCAGCAAAATCTCTTTCCAGTCTATTTCTGAAATTCTTTTCTGAAGTATCTGAAGAAGTGTGCATGCACATGAAAGCTCATACCAATAACAAACTGAGTTGGTCTCTAAGGTGCTACTGGAAGGAATTTTTTTATTTTGTTCCAACTATGGCAGACCAACTCTCTTCTACGGCAGAGAAAGGTTGTTTTCTGCTGCTCCAGAGAAGCGGACACGGAGCAATGGAGCCAAACTACAAGAAAGAAGATTCCACCTAAACATTAGGAAGAACTTCCTGACAGTAAGAGCTGTTGGACAGTGGAATTTGCTGCCAAGGAGTGTGGTGGAGTCTCCTTCTTTGGAGGTCTTTAAACAACCATATGTCAGGAGTGCTCTGATGGTGTTTCCTGCTTGGCAGGGGGTTGGACTCAATGGCCCTTGGGGTCTCTTCCAACTCTATGATTCTATGATCACGGCTACCTATGTGTAACTGGGAATATGAAAGTCAGCCCTGCTCTGTTGGCAAAAATTCCCCATGAGAGCAGGATGGAACATGGGAAAGAGGCAGGGGGCAGAATGGGTAGAGTGCCAGACTGGGACCCCTGGGAGACCTGGAGTCAGAGCCCCCCACTTGGCCATGAAGGGCCAGTCACTGGCTCTCAGCCTAATCTCCCTCACAGGGTTGTTGTGGAGGATTAAATGTGAAGGGGAGAACCATGCGTGGCAGGTAGGATAGGAATGCAGTAAGTAAAGCAATAACAAATATATAAAAGGGCAGGGGGGCATGACAGCAGGTGGCAAAGGGGGCTGGACTGGATGACCTTTCTTGGTCCCTTCCTACTCTACGATTCTATTCCGTTTTGACCCGGGACAAGCAGGCCCCCATCTCTGTTGCTTGGTGGCTAACTTATATGGCCCTGAGCTTGACTGCCTTCCAGTGACCAAAGCCCTGAGAGTGGGCAGTGTGTTCAAATTCTGCCCACTCCCCCCCCCAAGCATCACCCCCACCCTGCTCAGCTTGTCTCCTCTGGTGCCAAGGCAAGAAGGAGCAGAGATGTCAGGCTGTTGTGAAAGAGAGCTGCCAGGGTGCCAGCCTGAGTCTGGCAAGGTCCCTCCTGGCCTAGAGAGCTGGGGCCAGGCCTGGCTACAGGAGAACTGCCGCTGCCACCCCCCCAGCAGCCGAGGAGTGAGGCTGTGGGGTGCAGAGAGGGAGTGTGGAGGGGGGCACAGCAGTTGCCCTTGCCAAGGGGACTTGCAGTCAAATCTCCTGCTCATCCGTGTGGCAGCATTTCCTGCCCCAAACGCCCTGCGCTCGCGGCGCAGAGGATGCCAGGACCATCCATCTCAAGTGCGAGCTGCAAATTAGCCTGCCACCCCAAAAACCGGCCCAAGGCGCTCTCTGCAGTCGCACAAACAAATGTGACTTGTCCTCAGGTGGCCCACTTGCCATGACTCGGGCAGCCTGTGAAGAACACACAAAGCGACTTGCGTGAATTCTCTCTCTCTCTCTCTCTCTCCACCTTCTCCAACGTTGCCCAGCCTCTTGTTGCTGAGACTGCAGAGGTTGGGAGGGACTGGTATCTGCTGGTATCTTCTCTGGCTGTCCTTAAGAGAGGAAAGCGCTGGATTCTAACCCTGGGGCAGAGCTAGGCCGGCCCATCTGCCATCTTCTCTTCCTCCCCTCCAGGATCAGGGCCATTGGTCTCTCCCCACCCCCATGATCATGATTTGGAAGCATGAGCTGTGCGGATGTTGAGAGAGAGCCTTGGCAATTCCTTGTTGTTGGAGAACCCAAGTCAGCCCACACTGTCCTCCTGGAACTCTGGCTGCTTCCTCAGGTCTTTCTCCTCTCTGGGACTGACTCGTGCTGCTTCCCAGGAGGCGCCCCAGGATGCTCAGGAGAGGCCTGGTGCTGCAGAGATCAAGCAGGATAACAGAATCATGGAGCTGTAGACTTGGAAGGTACACACACCAAGGGCCATCTAGTCCAGCCCCTGCAATGCAGGAATCTTGGCTCAAGTATCCCTGATAGATCCAACCTCTGCTTGGAAACCTCCAAGGAAGGAAAGCCCAACACCTCCTTAGGAATCATAATAATTTATTATTTATACCCCGCCCATCTGGATGGTTTTCCCCAGCCAGTCTGGGCGGCTTCCAACAGAATATTAAGATACAATAGTTTTTAAACATTAAAAGCTTCCCTAAAGAGGGCTGCCTTCAGATGTCTTTGAAAAGTCTGATAGTAGTTGTTCTCTTTGACATCTGCTGGGAGGGCATTCCACAGGGCGGGTGCCACCACCGAGAAGGCCCTCTGCCTGGTTCCCTGTAACTTGGCTTCTCGCAGGGAGGGAACCGCCAGAAGACCCTTGGCACTGGACCTCAGTGTCCAAGGCAGAATGATGGGAAGCGCATTCCACTGCTGAACAGCTCTCAGCAGCAGAAAGTTCTTCCTAATGTTTGTTGGAGTCTCTTGTCATTTGAATCCATTAAGGATGTAAGAGCTGGTGCACCAGGTCAGTGAGACCCATCTCTTCCAGCATCCTGATCTCACAGGGGCCAAGCAGATACTCCAAAGGGAAACCCCCAAGCAGGCTCTGAGCCCCAGAGCAGCCCTCTCCCCTCCTGAGGTCTCCAGCCTCTGCCTTTGAGCCTGGAGGCACAGCAGAGCCATTGTGGCCCTTAGTCATTGACAGGCCTCTCCACAAATTTGTCCAGCCCCCTTTTAAAGCCAGCTAGGTTTATGGCCATCCTTGCTTCCTGTGGGCATGAGTTCCATAGTTTGACTGTGCCCTCTGTGAAGTCCTGAGCCCCTGAATCTATTCCTCCCCTGATTGGGACCACTTGGCAGTCAGCTCAACACCAACAAACAGAAGCTCCTCTCGTACATCGATCTGTGGAATTCCCGACCGCAAGAACTGGCAGTGTCTGACTGGCTTGGCTAGTTTGGGGAAAGGCAGTTACCTTCATGAAAGGCAGGTTTATCAATGGCTATTAGCCCTGACACGACACGAAACCTCTGCTCAGAGGCCACCTGCCTCGGGCCGCCAGGTGTGTGGGCCCAGAGGATAAGCCTTTCAAGGGCCGATGGAGAGATAGCGCAAGGAAAATGTTACACTCCGTGCCAGGGATTATTAGGAAGCAGACTGAAAATATGACGGCCAGTGCCGTGAGAACTCTCTGCAAATCTATGGCGCGGCTGCATCTGGAATGCGGTGGACGGTCCCAGTTGCCTCACCTCAGAAAGGATGCTGTGAAGCTGGGAAAGGTGCAGAAAAGGGCAGCTGAAATGATGAAGGAATTGGAAACCCTTCTTCCACAGGGAAAGGTTGTGGGCTCTTAAGGTTGCGGGGGGCAGGGGAGAGGTCGCTAAAGGGGAGTAGGACCGAGACTGGTAAAATTATGCATGCTGGGGAGACCATGAAACTGGCTGGCGGAAGATGCAGGGCAGGCAAAAGGATTTACTTCTCCGCTACCCAGCCCATGGGCAGCTTGCAGAACTCGCTTCAGCAGGGCTCTGTTTTGTTGTTCTTGAGAGCATCAGAAGAGCAACTGCTGGATCAGGCCAATGTCCCACCTGGTCCAGTATCCTGTTCCCACAGTGGCCAACCAGGTGCCTCTTTTGGGAAGCCAGCTGGCAGGATTCACTCCCAGGAGCATTCCCACCCCCACCCCCCCGCTCCAGTGATTTCAAGGAAGCATTTCCTGCCTCTGACTTTCTCATAGCTGACATCCATTATCCCCCATGGATTTGTGTAATCCATGGAGGATGAATCTGTCGGTGGCTATTAGCCATCTAGTCCAGCATCCTTCTCCCATGGAGGACAACCTGGGAAGCCCAAAAGGAGGACATGAGCACCATAGCCTGGTCCCTCTTGGGGTCTTCAGGAACAGGCCTTCGGAGCTATCCTGCCTCTCATCCTGGAAGGAGAACTCAGCCACTGTGCCTACAGCAGAAGCCACGGAGAGAGATGCCCACCATGAATTTGTCTAATACCCCACATTTAAAGCTCTCCAAACCATCGCTTCCTCTTGTGGGAGTGAATGTCATAGTTTGCTCTGTATGAATAGATTCCTGCATTGCAGGGGGTTGGACTATATGACCCTGGGGACCCCTTCCCACTTTTATGATTCTGTGAAGAAGGCGTTTCTGTTACTGGTCCTGAACCTTCCGACGTTCACCTTCATTGGACAATAATTTGGCATCCCCAGCGAACTTTGCCGCCTCACTAACAACATCTGTCTCCAGATAATTTAAGAGCGAGTTTCAATGCCCAGGTCCCAAGACATATCCTTGGTGGGAGACACCATTTTCTAACCCTCCCCCAAATTGGGAGAATGGTCCATTTATTTCTGCTTTTTAACCGGCTGCTGATCTGTACATAGCAGGCGGTGAGACGGCACGAACGGCGCGCAGCTGCTCCAGCTGTTGTGGCCACATTGGACCAAACTTGCTGCAACTTATCCCTCCCCCTCTAGGGAAGGGGCAGCAGCCCACAGTTTTGGGAAGCTGGGGAGCAACAGAGCCCCCTCCCCTGCTATCTCGAAAGCCGCTACTGCACTCGAGAACTTCTGCGCTTGAATCACGGCTGTGAAACCTCCTTGGAAGCTTTTGTCAATTGCCTTCATCAAAACCTTTTTGAAATTCCATGTAAACAATGGACATAATGCACAGAGACAGTGGGCCTGACACTCAAACTTCTGCACATCCCACGAAGAAGCTGAATGTTGGGAGATTCAGGACAGATAACAGAACCTTTGTGCAGCGCCGAAACTGCGGAAATCCCTCCCCCAGGAGGCAGCGGTGGTCACTAACTTAGGCTAAAGAGGATTAGACAAATTCACTGAGGGTGATACGTCTGCTAGGCATGATGGCCCTGCTCTGCCTCCAGAGTTGGAGGCAGTAAGTGCTTCCGAATGGCAGCTTCTGGAGTCGCCTTGTGTTTGAATCCTGCTTGTGGGTTTCCTTTTGGGCATCCGGTTGGCCCCTGTGAGAAGAGGCTGCTGGGCTCTTCTCATGTTCTTATGTGGAGCCTCAATGCTCAGGTGCAGTATATCTCTTGAGTTCTAGAAACTGCCCCCCCCCAAAAAAAAACCTACAGGGACGAGCCTCCACCTTGTGAGGCTCAAAGAAGCCTCTGGCCAGCAGCTCTTGGGAAAGAAGGCTGGACCAGGCGAAGCCTCCTCTGATCTCCTTATCTCTCTGCTGTTTGACCCAGAGATCAAATCCATTGGAGCTATATCTGGTACCAAGCGTTATGTTTGAGGGGGGGGCTGGCTCCATAACAAAGGGCTCCCCCCCCCAGTTCTCTCCCCCTTACACACACACTGCCAGCCTAAAAGGGCCCCTCTGTTCCTTTGAATCCCTGCTTGGGGTTTTGTTTGGGGTGCCCATCTCTAGGGCTTGTGCCTTCTCAGTCATCTTGCAGTTATATCGCCCTCACACTTCCCTGTCCTTTCTCTGCCAGGCGTGCGTGCGCGCACACACACACACACTGGCAGCCCTGTGCATTGTGAGGTGCAAAATAGGTGTGATGATATCATTTATCAGAGCAGCCTGCCTTGCTGGTGGAGGAGAGGAGCGAATGTCACCGAACCCTTCATTAGGCAGGCAGCCCAGAGGGGGAGCTGGTCCTCACTGCCGCACGATGAACCGCACAGTGGAGGGAAGACCTGGCTTGCTGGACTCCCCGCCACAGAGCAGCCTGTCGCCTTCGCAGGTGCTCACAGGACATGGGGCTGAAACATGTGTCCCAAACCATGCAGCCACAGTGGCCAAGGCAGGCCCCACTCCCTCCTGCAGAAAAAAGTGGTCCCATTGTGGTTGAGTATCCAGCAGATGTGGTGGTGGGAAGTAGCCTAAGTGACTCTCAGGGGCCTACGGAGGGCAGGTGATCAGTCATGAAAACCAGTTGGTGGGAGGGGAGGGGAGACTTGTGTTCGAATCCTGATTGCGAGTGTCCCTTTGGCCACTGTGAGAACAGGGTGCTGGAGCAGATGGGCCTGATCCACCAGAGGCACCATGTGCAGAGGCAGGATATCTGACTACCAGGGACTGGGGACTCTCTCTCTCTCTCTCTCTCTCTCTCTCTCTCTCTCTCTCTCTCTCTCTCTCACACACACACACACACACACACACACACACACACACCTGGTTCTGAGCCACTCAGACAGCATCTGGCTGGCAGCTGCTGGAAAACGGTGGACTGGTTGGACTTTGGTTCTGGACTTTGGGCAGCTCTTGTGGGGTTAGTCTGAAAGATGGTGGCTGATGATGCAGAAACCTGTCCTGTCAGCACTCATAGTAGAGAGAAATGTCTTCATGGGAAAAGAGGGGGAGCAGAGCAACTGAGGGTCAGGATCCTAGCTGGTTGCAACAGGGCAGGCCAGCTGCTGCTTCTGGAACGTTTGCCTGGGAGGAGAGCTGGTCATATTTAACTTACCAGCTGCTGAATGGAGTGGGCCAGATCCAGGCCGCTTGGCCATTGTGGGCAAGGATGCCTGGATAATAATAATAATAATAATAATAATAATAATAATAATAATAATAATAATAGTTAACGCTAGTCATAAACAATTCTAGCGCTTCCATGTTCATTGTGCTTTGACTATATTATCTTCGTAATACAACTGGTCTGTAAGGCAGCCCACTAGAATTACCCTCATATTTTAGGGGTGGGGTCTGAGGCCATTTGGAATGTGACTTCAAGGCACACAGATGAACATGGAACCCAGTCCCAAGGGGTTCCCCCTTGCTTCCTTGTAGCTCCCCGCTTCTGGCTCTCCCACCCCGTATGATGTCCTCGCCCAGCTCCAGGCCCCCTGCTGCCCCAGGCTCAGGGGGTGTGGGGAGAAACTGAGCAGCCTCCTTGGGAGCCCCACACTCTGGGGCGGAGGAGGCCCCCAGCTTCCCACTCCGTGCCAGCAGTGACGGAGGCTCTTGAAATGGAGCCATAATCCTGGGATTAGAGGATTAGCAGCTTTTCACGTGCTCCCCCCTCCCCACCGCCTCCACTTTCGCTGCCTGTGCCCGGGCCACCTCCAGAAATAAATAGACTGCTAGCTAACAGCTTCCTTCCTCAGGGACAGCGAGGGAGCCACTTCTGCCTTTGGCTCTGGGGGCAAAAGGGTCTTTGGGGGCTCACAGCAGCCTTCCTCCACCCCCCCTCTTGCCAAGGCCCCATCTGTGTGGCTTTGCAGGCTCCTGCAGGTCCACAGGTAAATTGCACGTGGATGCCCAGGTGGGGCAGAATGGAGAGGGGGGTAGGAGTCCCCCCCCTTCACACCCTCCAGCAATCCTGAGACTCCTAGTGGTGGCCAGGAAGATCTCTAACACTTCCTTTATTCCTCTGGGTTTTCAGAAACCAGCTTTCACACAGCATCTCTGCAAAAATATGCATTGTATTCTTTGCTGGCACTGCCAGCTTCTGATGGGCTCTGCTTGCAGCCTGAACTCTTGCCCATGGGCAGGGCAGCCTGTGCAAGCCCAGCAGCCTGTGCCCCCTCACCTATTGTGAATTCCCTTCCCTTTCTGACGCCCAGAGAGAACAACCACCGGGCATAAGGAATCAGCGGCGTTGCGGTGCCACCCTCTGCAGCTCCAAGGGGGTGCCTCTTGTGGCGGGGGTGTCCCCGGACCTCAGTGCCGGCACCTGCCCGCTTTGCCCCCTGGACGGATGCAGCAGAGCCCCTGGAGCCAGGGAATAGGGAGCCCTGGCCGTGCCGCAGGGCGAGAGGAGGGGGCGGGAATGCAGAGCAGCTGGCCAAGGCCCAGGAGGAAGCAAACAATTAATTACAGCCGTCAAGGAGTAATGAGTGCCAGCGTCTGCCATGATCCGTGCTGGGATCCAGGCGCCCTCCTCCCTCCCTCCCCCCCTCCTGCTGCCAGGACTCACCCACATGAACTCCAGCTGCCCACGGTGTGAAGCGTCTCTGGCTGGGGAGGCGGCTCCCTGCCTCGGCCCCACCCCCTCTCGTTCACACACACGAACCCCCAACCAGTGGCGTAGCGTGGGGGGTGCAGGGGTGGCCGGCCGCATCGGGCGCAACATCTGGGGGGGGGGCGCGCTCGCACTCGTAGCTCTCTGCCCCTACCTGGCTCACTCACTCTCTCCACGGGTTAGGGGGCGCAAATTACTTGCCTTGCCCCGGGTGCTGACAACCCACGCTACGCCACTGCCCCCAACTCTCCTTTCGGCATCTCCGCAAGCCTGGCCTGTAGGCTCCGCCTGGGCTCGGGGATCAAGGCGGGGCCCCAGAACTACTCCAGCACCCTGGACAGCGGCAAAACCCGGCCGAGTCAAAAGACCCAGTTTGGCACCCGCATTTGTGCACACGCACAGGCTGGGAGCCTCAATGGCGCCCCTCTGGAGGCTTCACCCAGGGCAAAAACCTCCCCCCCCCCTATGGCACTGATCCTGGGGGAGGCAACATTTTTCACTTTACTCTGGTTTGCATGGAATTGCACTTGCCAGTTGACTGCCCATTCACTCCCTTTGGGGAGGTCCTTTTGGAGCTCCTCCCAATCCCCTTTTGTCGTCGTTGTGATCCTGAACAATTTAGTGCCACTGCCAAACGTGGCCCCCTCGCTGCCCAGGCCTAACTCTCGGTCGTTCACCAGCAAGTTAAAGAGCGCGGTTAAAAATACCCAATAGTTGGCACTTCAGCCACAAAACCGAGGTGGCTTTAAGAGGATTGGGCAAATTCATGGCGGGCTGCTGGCGGCTCCTAGCTCCTCTGGCTCTGCCTTGCCCTCGACAGCTGGAGACAGCAATACGTCTGAACCAAAGGAGGGGAGAGGGTTCTGGCGCTTGGATCCTGCTGGGGGTTTCCGACAACGGGCACCTGTTGGGTCACTGTGAGAACAGGGCGCTGAGCTACAGGGGCCCCTGGCCTGGTCCAGCAGGCTTTTCTGATGGTCTTATGAATGATGTGCCGCCTTTGGGGCTCAGTCCCCATCAAGGCCCAGGCAGGAGAGAGCTGTGCCTGGCTGGCCGTGGGTCCCACAAGCCAACTCCCTCTGCTCTTCTTCCTAGCGGCGAGGGCTCCTCACAGTGTGACCCACCACCACCCAGGGCTTTGTGATGTGCCTGGCTGGCCGTGGGTCCCACAAGCCAACTCCCTCTGCTCTTCTTCCCAGCGGCGAGGGCTCCTCACAGTGTGACCCACCACCACCCAGGGCTTTGTGATGGGAAGGGGGGCATTCTTGACTGGCCACCATGAGGGTGCTTCTGGGGCCAAGGCAAGGGCGGCTAGGAGTATCAGTTTGGTCTGCGGCGAACTATACGTTTGGCACAGGCGACACTTCTTTCTACCTTCTCATCCTCTGAGGAATGATTTGGGGCAGGAGGGAGGTCTGTGTGAGTGGGTGGGTGGGTGGCTTCCCTGAAGCCCCTTCCACTTCTAGGCCCTTCCCGCTTTGCGCCGTGATCTGCGGCTCAAACTGCTTGCCTGCATTCCCACGAGCTAAATGTCTTGCGAGTCAGGGGTTGTCGCTGCCCCATCTCTTAGGAAAGGCGGACACGTGCGCGTGGCTGAGGGGTGTGGGGCGTACGGTTGGGTAAACAGTACCTTCCTTCCCCCAAAAAACTTATCTCCGGTGCTGGGTTGCTGATGCGGGGGTGGGAGCGGAGGAAGAAGAGGAGGAGGAGGCGGCATCCGCGCAGGCGGATTGCGCGGGGGGGGGGGAGCCGCAGTGCCAGCCCCCGAGATGCCCTAATTCCTCCGCCGCCGACTCAGATCTGCGCTGCCCTCGGAGGTGGCGAGCAGTTCGGCGGACGCTCCTGGCCCCTCCTCTCCCAGCTCGCTTACACCTCAGCGCCCCCCCCCCCGCCTCAGCTCATCCACCGCCCCCCCCCCTCCGCTCGCCCGCCTGACGGAGAAGATGCCTTTTGAATACACGATGAACTGAAAGGGGGCTGAGCGGCAGCGGCGGCGGCAGCGGAGAAGGGGAAGGCTCTGCTCTGCACTGCAGCGGCGCGCGAGGCAGGCGAGGCTCGGACGAGGCAGCCCCGGCGGGCGCCATGCTGAACAACCTGACGGACTGCGAGGACGGCGACGGGGGCGCCAGCCAAGGTAAGGGGCCAGGGGGGGGGGGGCTGGCTTCTCAAGCCCGGAGGCAGCCCTCGGAGGCCTCGCCTCGGCGGGGTCCCGCTTCGGGGCAGGGCCGGCCGGCAGGCAGGCAGGATCGCGCGCCCCTTCTCGAGCGCTGCCTGCGCCGGGTAACGGCGGTTCTCCTGCTCGCTCGGCGGAGGAGCCCCGCCAGCTGCGCAGCGCCCGCTCTCGCCGCGCTCTCGCCGGGCCCGGAGCCCGAGCCGCGCGCAGGAATGCGCCGCCGCCGCCGCCGCCGCTGTCCAGGGTGCTGGAATGCGGGCGCCGTCCAGCCTGGCCGGGCACCGCGCTCCGCCAACCCTCCGCCTGTGTGCGTGTGGGTGGGGGGGGGGTGGCAACTCTCTCGGGAGACATTTTGGTGAGGTGGGAAGCAGGCGGCGGGGGGGCAGCCGGAGGTCCGTGTCTCTCTGCGAAGGCAGCTTTCCCACCCCCACCCCAGGATGCCGCGGCCACATGCAACGCCTGGGCGCCCCGGGACAGCCTCCCCTTGGCTCGGCTCGGCTGACCTGGCCCGAGCCCCAGCGAACGAGTTCCCCCCGGGGCCGGGCGCCAGGAGGAGACCCTCGGCAAAGTGTCCCGCCGCCTCCCCCCCCTCCCGCCTGCCCGCCTCTGCCCGCGGTGCTGAAGTTTCCCTGCGGGCTGCGCGGGACTCGCTCTTGCGCAAGGGACGGGACTGTGGGGGAAGGAGGGAGAGGGGAGAGGGGAGCAGCTCCCCCACTTCGCAGGCCTGAGCGGGGGGGGGGGGGCTTGGTTCTGCCTGCCAGGAGCCTGCGCCGCTGTAGACCCCGAGGATGCTGGGGCTGCGTTGTTCGCGGGTGGGGGCTGTTTATTCCCTGCCTGCCGCTTTGGTGACGGCTCCTGTACTGCAGGCTCAATGCAGCGCCAGCACAGACGCGCCACTTTGGAAGCAGAGCGTTTGGACCGAGCCCCCCTGCTGCGCACCCCTCCTCCCACGACCCCCTGTGCCCACCCTCTGGCTCTGGCACGGGCAGTGGCCTCATGCGGATCCCAGGGTGCCCCGAGTCTTCAGATGGGGTCTTTGGGGTTGTTTTTTTGTTGTTGCTCGCAAACCAGGAAGCTGGTGAGATGAAGACGCAGCTTCCTGCCCATTGGCAGAGCCTGGGCACAGTGCGGAGTTATGGTCTGCAGGTATCTGCATGAGAGTGTGCCAGGATGGCATAAGCCAAAGCAGATACCAGCTGACTGGCGGGGTGGGGGTGGGGGGGGGAGAGCCTCCATCCCTCTGTCCCACTTTCCTCCTTGCAATCAGGTTCTGGGCACTGCCTCCCTCTGCCCCCTCCCACTCTGCTCTGCAACCCGCCCCCCATCCCTCAAGGAGTGGAAGGTGCTTACTGCAGTGTGGGGCTGGCTGCAGCAGGGGTTAGGGGGCAGAGACTGCTGCAGGAGCCTGGCAGCTGCTGCTGCGTGGCATGTCTGTGTGTCAGGGAGGGGGAAGGTTAAAGCGCAGACGCCTCCTTGCCTGTCACTGTTCATTTGGGCTGGCCGTGGCTCCAGGCCGTTGCTGGTGTGCAGACCTCCCATTTCAAGGGCAGCTCTGAGAGGCTGGCACAGCCACCCTGAGAGGCCTTGTTTTGGCCACATCTCAGAGCCAGGCCGGCATCGCCACTCTTGGCCAAGCGGGCGCTTGCTTGGAGGAGGCTGCACAAGGGGCCTGCCCCACTTATGGGCTGGCCTCCAGCCGCTGTGCGCCAACGAAGGGCTCACTGCAGGACCCTTTCCGTAGTGACACCAGGGGCTGATCCCAGCACTGCTCCAGCGCTTGACCCAGCGCGGTCTAAATGGCAAAGTGTAATGACTTTCCAGAAGGCGCCTGGCGGCTGTCAGCTGTCGGCAAGTTGGAAGCCCTGTGCATGACAGTCGTGTGAGGTGGAGGAGGGGAACCAGAGAAGTTGTGCCCACAGTTGCTGTTTGCAGTGCAGGCCAGTGGGAATCCTGTCAAGATTTGAACTCTGAACCCAGTAGCAAAAGGCCTAGCAAAGATCATGGATACCCAGAGCCGGCTTACAGGGTATGGGCTTGTGTGTTTGTAGGAGCATTGCTGAAGCAGTGTGCACTTCACAAACTGTGCCTCCAGCTTTGCAGTGGAGCTTGGGGCGCATCTCTTGGATCCCACAACACAGTTGCTTCCCTTCTTCTTGCAAAGGTCTGCCCCTCCCCCTGTAGGGGTCGGGGGTCCCAGATATGCAGGTGGCAAAAGTATCCTCAGCACTTTGAGATGTACCTACAGTGGAAAAGGCAAGAGCAGTAACGGATGAGTCTAAACTATGGAGAGAGCAGTAATAATCAGCCTTACGAGGCTCTTGTCAGGATCACAGCAGAGAGGAAGTGAGAGAACCACACTGGACACCCTGAAGTGCAATCAGTATATAGGCTGCTGCTATTGAGGGGCGCCTCCTCCTTGAGAATTTGGGGGGGGGGACTGGTGGGAAAACTCCTGTGAGCCTTTAGCCCATGGCATCACCTCTCCCACTCCTGCAGGGAGGGATCAGTGGGAAGCGGGTCTGGGGCCACGGGGAGGGCGTGTTGCGCCAAACAGCTTGCTGAGCTTCAGGTGGAGGTGTGGCTTGGTGAGAGTGCTTCTCTGCAAAGGGAGCCTTGAGCCTCTCCTTCTGCTCTTGGTCAAGAGGCCCCCCTTGAAGAGGACAGGGGCCCTGGGGACACAGGCCTGCTGTAGACAGAGGGAGCAGAGAAGTTCCAAGGAGCCTTTGGTGGGCTGGTGGGGCAAATGGACAAAGCAGAAAGACCTCCTTGGGCAGAAGAAGCGGTGGGTTTTTTTGGGAGGGGTGGTGGTACGGAGGCAGCGCTCAGCTAAAACACTTGTGGGCGACAGATGACTGATGTGGAGCTTGCAGTCGGAGCCAGAGCTCCGCTCTTCACATCCCTCCAACATTGTGCATCTCCTCAGGGGTTCTGAAAGGATGCAGTGAGCAGATTTTCAGAATGAACCAATGAATTAAAACGGCCACCAGAAAACCACAGCCAGGCAGGCCCCCCTACGCACTTTGCCAAGTAGTTCATCACCCCCCCATCTTCCTCAGTAGCTGCCTTCTTGTGCTGAGCCTCCTGTTCCTTGGGGGGGGCATGCAGGTCAGTTGCAGTTAAGAGCCCAGTCCATCCAGCAGGAGCCCCCAGACCAGTCCCCCCAGTATCCACCACATGGTCTCACGGGGAGTTCTGGGCTGAGGGCCAACCAGTGGCGTAGCGTGGGGGGTGCAGGGGGGGCCAGCCGCACCGGGCGCAACATCTGGGGGTTAGGGTTAGGGGGCGCAAATCCACGGGTTAGGGGGCGCAAATCCACGGGTTAGGGGGTGCAAATTACTTGCCTTGCCCCGGGTGCTGACAACCCACGCTACGCCACTGGGGCCAACACTGCCAGGGATCTGGCATGGGCCCATCCCTCACCAGCAGGCAAGCCTCAACTGGGTGCCTTGCTACACGTCCCAGGAGGTGGACTGTGCCCCCAATGGGTGGGGTCCGCAATTCCAAGCCCAGCTTGGCTGGCTCTTGGAAGTGGGAGGCGAAGCCTTTCCCCAGGGCCTAAATTCTAGGAATAATGTTTCTGATGTTAAGAGCCTCCCAACTGTGGAACAGACGACCCAGGAAGATGGTGGACTCCCCTTCATTGGAGGCTTTTAAGGTGCGTTCACCAGGGATTCTCCAGCTCTGATTCCTGCATTGCAGGGGGTTGGACTAGATGACCCCCAGGGGTCCCTTCCAGTTCTAAGATGGATGCCTGCTTCTTAGCAGCAGCAGCATTTTGCAAAGTGCATGAGGGAATGAGAGATGGAGTGAAAGGCAGGATGTCGCACTCCTTGTGCAGGTGGGGAGGAGGGAGCTGCCATGGGGCCTGGCAGGGAGCGGGGGGGGCATGTGGGGGGGGGGAGGTCTGCAGCAGCAGCAGCGTGGAATGAGGACCCTGCTGGGGACTTTGCTGGCTGCTGGCAGGAAGCAACGAGTGTGGCTGGGTCTTCCTGCGGCCCCTCTCCCCAGAAGCCTCCTCTTTGCTTCACAGAAGGGAGGCAAGGGTGACCTGAGAAGGCGGTCAGTGTGGGGAAAGTGAAAGTCCTTTGGCTGACCAGGGGAGGGGGGGATTTTCTGGCAGAGGGCTTTTGTGGGCCTTTCCCCCATCTGCTATCACAAAATCTAATGGGTGGCGCCACCAGGATGCCCCGATGGGACCTCGTGTTCCAGTCTCCTTGCTGGGGCTTCGGCCAATAACCCTCCCCCATCTAGACTGGCTGAACCAGGAGTTGGGCAGGGTGGCCAGAGCATGCTGCGCATTGCATTGGTATTGAAATCCAACACCGTGAAGGGCCCCCCCCCGCCCCCCGGATGACAGTCCAATGAACAGGGGCAAAGTGATGATTAAAAGTGGGGTTCACCTTAACTTTAGGTGCTGCTGCTGCTGCTTGACCACCCCACTTGTGACCTGCTGGGCTTTCGCATGTGCTGCTTTGAAGTTGCTCTGGGCAAAATAAAGGGACTCACAAATTCAAGAAATTATATTAAACAAGAAAAAGAACAACAACATAAGGACGCCATAAGAACCTGATGGATCAGGCCAGTGGGGGCCCCTCTAGTCCAGCCTCCTGTTCTCGCAGGGGCCGACCAGGGGCCCGGGGGGACCCACAAGCAGCTCTCCCCTGCATTTCCTGCCTCCACCTGCGGAAGCAGAGCAGACCCATCCTGGCCAGTGTCCACTGATTGCCCTCTCCTCCTCTGCCATCTTTTCTAATCCTGTTTTATGCATGGAAAGTCTCCCGTTGGCCAAGCTGGAAGCACCTTCACCTCCCACCCCTCTCGCTTGCCCCTCCAAGGCATTTTGCCACCTGAGGCCAAGGAGACGATGGCCTCCCTGCCAAGGATGGAGGTCAGCCACGCTGGGAGTGGGCTCTCCCTTCCATTCTGGTGACAGGGCAGCACCGGGGGCAGCAGGTGGGCTGAATGGGTGCCGGGCGGTTCTGCCCCCCAATTTCTGCTGCCTGCCTCTTATCTGAGGCCACCTGAGGCTGCTGCCTCACTTTGCCTAATGGTGTGGCCGGGCCTGTATGCTTCATTGAACACACCCCTTCCCAAAAGATTTGGGAAACCAGACCATTTGGGGGGGGGGAGTGAGCAGAAGCCTCTTGTTGCTGCCTCCCTGTGCAACTTCCTCCCTCCCTCCTCCCTCCCTGCTTTGGCTTGAGGATTATCTGATCTTCGCACTGGGGCTGTTGTTTCCCTGCCAGCGATCCAGCCGCCAGCCTTGCCAGCCACCGCAGAAAATTAAAAGGCCGGTTCATGTTGAGTGATCCCTGGGGAGGGTGGGAGGGAGGCAGGCAGCGCTGAGCATGAATCAAAGAGACGGCGCGCTTGCTTGCTTGCTGAGGAGGAGGAGGAGGAGGAGGAGGAGGGCTGGCTGTGCTGTGGCCTCGCCACAGTCACCTGGGTGAAACGCTTTCCCCTCCGGAAACACTCCTACCCCTTGGGGGGCCCTCCGCCTGGACCCCTTCCTTCCCCATCACACGCAGCCCTTGCTCTGAGCCACCTCTGACCCCTCATGGCGGAATGTGGGGTGCAGCCCTGTAAGGATCCCATGTGCATCACTCCAGGGTCCCAGGCTGCCCAAACCAACAGGCCCCACAACCCCAGCCTTTGGGAGAAAGGTTTGTGTTTTTGGGAGGCTGCAGCGGCTGCTCACTTGCTCCAACGCCCCCCCTGCCCTCTAGACCACTGGACTGGAAGATCTCACCCCAGGCGGGGAGAGAAAGTGTCCGGCTACGCAGGAGAAGGACCCAAGGGCCCCACTTGGGGAGAAGACTGAGCCTGCTGAAGCCCAAACCTGCGTGCCACCCCCTACCCCGTGCCCCATTGCTAGGCTCCTTACTCTGCCCCCCAGCCCAGCCCTCCCAGAAAAGGGGCCTTTCTGCTCCCCTCCAATGCCCCCCCCCCCCATCCCTGCAGATCACAAGCAGTGTGCGGTGCTGGGATGTTGGAGAAAGCGTCAGCCCCTCTGCGGCAAAATGCTCTCCGGACGGAGCCAGAAGCCATCCATCACTCAGGACCCCACTGCGAACGGCGCTTAACTCCTTACAGCCCGGAAATGCACTGGGGGCTCCCGGAGCCTGACCCAGAGGCCCCACATCCCAATCTATGCCCCCTTCATGCCCCAAACTCCCTTTATGGGAAGATCAATGCTCCGTGGAGAGGAGGCCAGACTTGTCTCCTCCTCCATAGCCCTGCTCCACAGCTATGCGGCGTTTATGTGTGGGCAAGGGCTGGGGGAGGCCCAGTGTGCTGGAAGCCCCCACCTGGGGAGAAAGCAGGGCCCCTCCAGGCACCCGTGGCCATGGGGGTGGGGGTGGGCAAACTGTGTGGCAGGGGGAATGTGAAGGCGCCAGGGCATGTGTGGGCACGCACCTGGGGGCAGAGGTGGTGAGCAGGATCCATTCAGCTGCCCAAGCAACCCCAGGGAGACCCACTCCATGGAGCCTGGGCTCAAGCCCCTCCATGCAGCAGGTGATTCAGCCAAGGAACCGGAACAGACCAATCCCCGGAGGAGGAGAGGGCTGTCGATGGCTCCCGGCCACAGTGGCTGTGCTCTGCCTGCACACTTGGAAGCAGCGACGCTTCTGAACGCCACTGGCTGGAAACCGCAGGAGGGAGAGCTGCTCTTGTGTGTGGGTCATCTGCTTGGCTACCGGGAGACCAGGCTGCCGCACTGGAGGGGCCCCTTGGGCTCCGTCCCAAAGGCTGCTCTGGTGTTCCTGTGCTCCTAGCGCAGCTTGCGCTTTTCTGGGCTTTTCTGAATCCATTTCAGGCAGAGTTGCAGTGCTGCCTGTCTCTCCCAGAGCAGAGATGACAAGTGTGGGGGAGGGCCTTCAGAAAGACAGTTTGGGAACAGGGTGTGTGTGTGTGTGTGTGTGTGTGTGTGTGACGCTCAGGAACAGGGGGAAGGAATCTGCTCCCTGGCACCCAATTTAGCAGCTTGCACGCAGCCTTGAGAATCCCTTCCTCTGTTTCGAAAGGGCACCAAGTTTCTCGATTGCCAACGTGGGGAAGGTGTTCTTGTCTCCTTGAACACCCCGGCCCCCAATTGAAGGAGCTGCATAACCCACACTCCACAGGACGGTGAAAAAGAGTCACCAGGAATGCAGAGCCAAAGGGAGCCAGAATCCGTGCCCAACAGGGACAAGGCAAGTGTTTTTTAGAGCGCAAGGCACTGTGACAGCCAGCAATCCTCTTAAGATATCTGCACATTTCCCTGTTATGCGTAAGATTTTTTAGAATGATCTCAGCTCCTGAAGCTTGCGTGCCTAGACCCTTCCTGGCTGCCAATGCGAGGCCTTGGGCACACTTTCCAGGCGGCTGTGTGGGCAGCCTGAGTGGTGCCTCAGCCCTTCCAGGGGCATCTCCCTCACTAGCCGGCCTGGAGAAGGAGGAGCTGGACGCTTCTGAGTAGCAGAGTGGGGCAGGGGGGGGGGTCCCTGGGCAGAGACAGAGCTTGGTTTCCTTTTCCCATGGAGGGAGAGCGGGCAGCCTTCATCAGCCATGGCAAGAGGAGGGGAGACCAAGTCCCGGAGGCCATAGCTGAGCCTGATCCCATTGAGCTGTGGGTTTCCCTTAGGATTACGGAACTGATGTCGCCACGTGCCACTTTTAAACAGCCAGTTTCCCTCCCTGTGAAGAGGGACTGGTCATTAGGCCACTCTGGGAATTGTAGCTCTGTGAGGCGGGCAGAGGGAGATAGGGGCCACCTCACAGCTTTCTGCACCCTTGACAAACTACAACTCCCAGGTTTCTTTGAGGGAAGCCGTGGCCTTTTTATGATGTTGCTGCTTTGAGCGCCTAGTGCAGGTGGGGCCTCAGGCATCCTGCACCCCCCCCAATCTTCTGCCTCCGCCAGGGGGGTGGCATCGACCCCTTTCCCCTCATGCTTGACTGGTGTCCTCCAAAGCAGATTCACTCCTCCCCACTGAGGACAGGATGGGAAGCAGCGGTTTGAACCCCAGGAAGGCAGATTTAGGGTCGATGTTCGGAAGAGCAGGCCGGCTCACAGCTGGAACAAGCTGCCTGCAGCAATTTGTGCATTCTCCCTGCGTGGAAGTTTTCAAGGAAAGGACAAGAAGGGATCCTAGGAGCACCTTGCCTAGAAGGAATCCCACTCTAGGGCAAGCAGTTTGGGGGGTTTTATTTTTCACATTTCACAGCATCCCAAATCATAGAACCATAGAGGTTGAATGGGGTTCCAAGGGTCATCTAGTCCAGCCCCCTGCTGGGTGCCGGGTTGGGGCAGTCTGGAGTAGATGCTCCCTGAGGGCCTCTTGTGTGAGCGTCTTCAGCTGAATGCTTGCACCTTTGGATTACTCTTGTAGAACTGGGGTGGACTTCACATCACCGTGGGGGCAACATCTGCTAAGGATGCAATGGGGCTCCCCCCCCACCTTGGGCTTCCCATATTGGGTCTGGGGAGCCAGAAGAACACAAGGCTTAGCACTATGTTGAAGTCTTCCCAATAGGGCTACTGAACAATGGGTCGCTTGCTTCCATTCAGGTGAACTCACCTGCATTTCCAGGTGTGTGGGTGGGGGGGGGGTCTCCTCAGGGCACAGGAGCTGCTGGTTTTATGGCTCTGGGGCCAGTAAGGGTCCTGCAGGTGTGTGAGCCCCACTGGGGTGAGACCCCCTTGTTTGACTAAGAATGTAAGAACATCAGAAGAACCTGTTGGATCAGTCAATGGACCATCCAGCCCAGCGTCCTGTTCTCAGGGAGGCGAGCCAGATGCCCCTTATGGGAAACCCACAAGCAGGACCTGGGCATGAGAGCAACTCTCCCCTCCCGTGGCTTCCAGCAGCTGGCATTCAGAAGCATTGCAGGGCCAACAAGGCACCACAGAGAGCCCTCTGGTCCCCCATGAACTTGTCCAATGCTCTTCTAAAGCCATCCAAGGTGGTGGCTACCATTGTCTTCTGTGGGAGGGAGTTCCACAGTTTAACCGTGAGCTAGAGGCTGAGCTGGGGGAACATTGGCATGGCATGCTGGTCGGCTGTGCTCTTAGAATCAGAGAACTGTAGAAGTGGGTGGGACACTAAGGGTCATCTAGTCCAACCCCCTGCAGTGCATGATTTGTTGAGGCACTTCCTTTGATCTTGCCGTGACCACATGGACACCTTCCCCTCCTCCTCCACACCCCAAACCCACCCTGTCCCCAAATAGGCAGGGACGAATGCCGCTTCCATGGCTGGGCTTTGAGTTTCAGAGCTGAGTTGCCAGAAAGTGGTGAGATTCCAAGCTTTTAATTGAACGAAGCTATTCTGTTTCTCTGAGTTGGGCTATAGCACCACACCAATAAATAACCCAGCAGACACCTCCTCATCCAGGGAACATCCAGGGCCATCTGGCCTCCATCAAAATGATCTCAAAAAGGCACTCAAGTCACTAGTTTGTCCCAGATTAGCGCCCTTTAAAGAAATGGAACAGATTACAGTCAAACTAGCAAAATGGGAGATGTTGGTGGTGTTGGAGTAAGGAGGAGCAGCTCCTGAAGAGCTCCTCTGCCCCTAGAACTGCTGCAGCCTGTGATTTCGGGGTGTGAGGCCTCCTCTGCTGCTGCTTTTGGGGTGATTTGTTGTTTAGTCGTGTCTGCCTCTTTGTGACCCCCTGGACCAGAGCACGCCAGGCCCTCCTGTCTTCCACTGCCTCCCGCAGTTTGGTCAAACTCATGCTGGTAGCTTCCAGAACACTGTTTGGGGTGATAGGCTATTGCTATAAACATTTCCTAACACAAGAGTGCAGTGGCCAATCGAGTCATAGAATCCTAGAATTGGAGAGTTGGGAGGGTCCCTGGGGGACATCTAGACCAACCCCCTGCAAGGCAGGAATCTCAGCTAAAGCATTCATGATGGATGGCCACCCAACTTCTGCTTCAAAACCTCCAAGGAAGGAGAGACCATGACCTTCCATGGGAGTCCCTTCCACTGTCAAACGGCTCTTGCTGTTGGAAAGTCCTTGCTAGTGTTCCGTCACCATCTTCTTTTTCACAACTTCAGTCTATTTTTGGGGGTCCTGCCCTCCAGAGCAGCACAAAACAGGCTTGCTACATCTTCCATGTGGCTTCCCTTTAGACAGGTGAAGATGGCTCCCCTGTCTCCTCTTATTCCTCTTATTCTCACACTGGCCAACCAGGCGCCCCAGTGGAAACAGGCAACTGGTGTTCAGAAGCGTCGCTGACAGTGGAGGCAGAGCAGAGCCATTGACAGACTTCTGTGATAGATTTATTGTGATAGATTTATCTTTAGGCGCCGGGGGGAAACGTTCCTCTTCAACCAGACCTTTAGCTGATTGACATCTCAGGCCCTTTTAAATGTGTTGTGGGAGGGGGGGTCGTGGGTTTCTTTTCGTTCCTATTTTTATTACATATTTTGTGTTTTTATTGTAATTTTATGTTGTGGCCTGCCCTGAGATCTACGGGTATAGGGTGGTATACCTATTTATTTCGATTTTTTTTAATGATTCTATTAACCGGTGCTCCTGAAATAACGAATGCAAAATGCTTTAAACACCGCAAAGCCCATTGCAAACCCCAGACCTCACAGTTCCTATCCAGAGCTTCGTTTGTGCCTGGAGTCACCTGTTTTCGGTGCCAAGCAACTCTGAGCATGTGCAGAGAGCAAATGAAATCCTCCCTGCTTTTAGGATCATGGTCCAGCCTTCCCAGCGGAGACAGTCCAGCTTTAGCTTCTGGGCTGCCTTGACACGGGGGGGGGGGGGCTTGTCTGCCTGTCTGTCCCTGAGTGTCCTTCCTCCCGCTGGCTTAAGGGAGGTCAGCGGCCGCCTGCCCTTTGCTCCCCAGGACTGTAGTGACCGCAGACCAACTGTGAGCAGCTGAGGCAGAGCAGTGATGCACAGCCAACACAGCCGCCTCGCCGATTGCAGTGCTGTGATTCAGATTGAGCCAAGAGATTTGCCTGATTGGGGGGGGGGAGGAGCTGCTCCTCCTCCCTCTGGCCTTTGGGCACCCGGACGCGGGAGGAGGGAGGGTGAAGGGGTCCCCAGCCCCCTCTTCCTGCCCCTCGGAGGGAGGCAGCGGTGCGTCCCAGGGGCCTGGCCAGCTTTATTGTTACATAAGAGCCTTGGGAGCCCAAGCTCCTCTTCTGGGTTGCCATGGAAACCGACCCAGTGATGGGGATGACTGTGGCCTGCGTGTCCGCATGGAGACGCGAGGGACGGGCTGGGTGGGGGTCTGCAAAAGCCTCCCCCGCGTCCGGCCTCCCCAAGCATTCTTCCTCGCTGGGGAAGGGGCTCTTATCTGACCCCCCCACCCCGAGTCAGGCGCCCCATTCCTTTCAGCAGGAAAAGGCAGCAAGTTCATGGGGGGGGGGGTCGTCCAGAGAAGGGAAGGGACCCGCCCGCCCCACAGCACAGCTGCCCGCAGAAGAAGTCAAATCCATTTACGAGGCTGAGCGCTTTAATCAGTTTATCAGTATGATTGGCCAACTAATGCTCTAATTGCAGATTAAATGTGCCCCTGATTAATCAGTGGGGGCGAATAAGCCAAACGCTCAGGGATTTAGGTATCTTAAAGGGGTCACCCCCACCACGCAGGCTGAGGAGATGCCAGGGCAGGGCCAGCCACCCCCCCCCCACATGCCACGAAAGACGGAGCAGGCGCTTTTAGGGTCACGCTCCTCCCTGGCCTGCATCTCAATCCAGCAGACCTTTCGAAAATGTAAGTTAAGAGGAGCTTCCTTCAGAAGCCTCAAATGGCAGCTTCACTGCGGGTTTGCAATATGTGCATTTTTGGGGATTTAAACCAATTCATGTGCACCAAAACAGTTGATTTGGTTTTGTTAAAAATGTAGTTAGTGTGAGAAGAGGGAGACCAAGATGATGAAGGGGCTGGAAACCAAGCCTTGTGAGGAACGGTTGAAGGAGGTGGGGAAGTGTCGCCTGGAGAGGAGATAGGAGAGCCTTCTTCCAATATCTGAAGGGCTGCCCCATGGAGGAGGGAGCAGGCTGCATTCCTGCGCTGCTGGGAGTCCCTTCCAACTCCACAATTCTGTGATTCTGTTCTGTGATTCTAAGGAGCACTTAAGCCAGCTGTGCACTCCATTTCCAGAAGGGGAGCTGGCAAGTTAACAGGACCAAAAACTGCATACCCTCCAACATTTTTCCGATGAAAAGAGGGAGTTCCTAAGGAAAAGCCTGTGGTCTTTGTCCATGGAGTTTTCTGGGCAGGGATGCTGGAGTGGCTTGCCGGTTCCAGCTCCAGGTAGATCACGTTTGGCCAAAACTCTCCACTATGACCTGTCCGTCTTGGGTAGCCCTGCACGGCATAGCTCATAGCTGCTTTGAGTTATTTAAGCCCCTTCGCCACGGCAAGACAGTGATCCATGAAGTGCTCACTGGAAGGACAGATCCTGAAGCTGAGGCTCCAAGACTTTGGCCACCTCATGAGAAGAGAAGACTCCCTGGAAAAGACCCTGATGCTGGGAAAGATGGAGGGCACAAGGAGAAGGGGACGACAGAGGACGAGATGGTGGGACAGTGTTCTTGAAGCTACCAGCATGAGTTTGACTAAACTGTGGGAGGCAGTGGAAGACAGGAATGCCTGGCGTGCTCTGGTCCAGGGGGTCACGAAGAGTTGGACACGACTCAACAACAAGGAAAGGCAGGACATTCTGGGATCAGATCAGAAACTGGGACTGTTGCTGGAACATCGGGACACTGGGAGGGTCTGGAGATTGTGCCTGCTTCAGTTGACCAAACTGAACGTTCTAAAGCTTGTCAATGTCCTTCTTAAAATGGGCTGCCCAGAACTGGACCCAGGACTGCAGCTGGGGTCTGACCAGGGCGGAAGAGAGCTGTGCTTGGGCACCTATTTGTGCCATCTCAGCTCTGAGGCTGCCTTTGGAGGCTGGTGCCCAAAAGTTCTCCCTTCCACCTTCCAGGCCAGTCTCCTCTGCCTGCCCTTTCTCCTTTTTATATATATAAATATTTATTAAAGTTTTCACAGTATTACATAATGAAAAAGAAAAAAGAAAAAATACAAAATAAAAAAACAGTTAAAAATAATTCCATCTTTTCGTCACTTATCTTTCATTTACTTGTTTCCCGGACCTCCTCATACCTCCCTTTTTTGTATTCCAGTTCAATTTATTAGTTCAGCAATTCCTTTCCCTCCTTATCTGCCTGCCCTTTCTCTGCATGTTGCAGGCTGCCTTCCTCCTGGCAGTGCCCTGGCTGCTACTCCGCTCTGCCCAGGCTCTCTGCTGGTTGAGGGATGGCTCTGGCACCCCTGGGGGCACTGCCAGCCTCATTCCTCAGTCCTGCTGCCATGCGCGTCCATCTCAGACCCTTCCTTCTCTCTCCTGGGCCTGGCTGGTTCCGGCTGCTTGCAAAGTTCAGCCACCACTGGGCTTTCATCTGCCTCCCGGCTCCTTGGAGACGTTGCCCCGCACAGGCCCTGCTCTGTGGCCTCCTACGAGTGAGCAAGCAGTGCATTTGGCTCTCCCAGGTGCTGTGAAGCCCAGCTGCCCTGACTGCAAGCTCAGCGTGGGCTCCCTTCGGCTCCCTGGGGACACAGATGCAGGAGGGACGGCTTGGCCCCTGGGGGGTTTAAGGGGAATTAGAGGAAGCTTCTCTGCCCTGGGAGGGCCAGCAGCACCAGAGGATAATGATCTTAGAAGCTGATAAAAATCATGGATGGCATGGAGAAAGTGGACAGAGAAACGTTAGACCAGGTGGACGTCCGAAGAAGCTGAGAGCTGGAAGATTCAAGGCGGATAAAGCCCTGCCCTTTTTCACACAGCACGGAGTTAAACTGTGGAACTCCCTCCCACATGAGGCAGGGACGGCCACCAACTTGGATGGCTTTGAAAAAGGATGGCTCTTGGATTCTAATGGATTACTGAATATTGTTTTATTTGATAGTTGTTTGTTTTAAAGCTATTCTGACTTTCTTTATTGAATCAGATTGTTACTATTAATGTTTGATTTTTTATCTTTTTATTTTTATTATAATAAAAGAGCCAGTGTGGTGGTGTGGTTCAGAGCGGTGGACTCGTAATCTGGGGAACCGGGTTTGCTTCCCCACTCCTCCACATGCAGCTGCTGGGTGACCTTGGGCCAGTCACACTTCTCTGAAGTCTCTCAGCCCCACTCACCTCACAGCGTGTCTGTTGTGGGGGAGGAAGGGAAAGGAGAATGTGAGCCGCTTTGAGACTCCTTAAAGGGAGTGAAAGGCGGGATATCAAATCCAAACTCTTCTTCTTCTTATGTGTGTTGGATGGTGCCCAGAATGGCTAGGGCAACCCAGCCAGATCGGTGGAGTATTATTATTATTATTATTATTATTATTATTATTATTATTATTATTATTATTATTATTATTATTATTTCTTATTACTCATGAAGGAGGAGAGGGCTATGGATGGCTACGATGGCTCTGCCCTGCCTCCATAGTCAGAGGAAGCAATAATAATAATAATAATAATAATAATAATAATAATAATAATAATAATTTTTATTTATACCCCACCCTCCCCGGCCAAAGCCAGGCTCAGGGTGGCTAACATCAGTAAAATTACCTTGAAAAACATAATAGGCGGAGAAAAACCCCCAATTTAAAATACAGGTTAAAATGCAATTTAAAAAAGCAGCCTCATTTTAAAGGTAGCCCATAAATCTAAATCAAGACCATAAGGGGAGGGAAAACATAGGGGTCAGACTGAGTCCAAACCAAAGGCCAGGCGGAACAGCTCTGTCTTGCAGGCCCTACGGAAAGATGTCAAGTCCCGCAGGGCCCTGGTCTCTTGTGACAGAGCGTTCCACCAAGTCGGGGCCAGTACTGAAAAGGCCCTAGCCCTAGTTGAGACCAGTCTAACCACCTTGTGACCTGGGACCCCCAAAGTGTTGTCATTTGTGGACCTTAAGTTCCTCCACGGGGCAGACCGGGAGAGGGGGTCCCGTAGGGATGCTTCCGGATCTCAGTTGCTGGGAACCCCAGGAGGGAGAGGGGCTCTTGGGCCCCACAAGGCGCATCTGGCTGGCCCCTGTGAGGGCAGGATGCTGTTCTTGATGTGCTCTTGGTTCCCCAGCCCTCTCACCCACCAGCCCCCTGCCCTCAGTCCCCCTCCCCACATCCTTTGGGAGACAGTCAGGGCCTGGCCCTCTGCTCCCTTGGGAGTCCCCTGCCCTTGGCCACAGGCTGACCCCCCACTGTTGCCCCACTGCAAGTGATTGCCTAAGCTCCAGCTCTTCTGGTTGTGCAGCGAAGACAAGCCTGGCGATGGCAGAGGCCCTGGAGTGACGCGTCCCGCTGGAGTGCCCCCCAGGGGAGTCTCCCTCCCCCCGCCACTGGCTTCTTGGGGTTGTGGGGTCCCAGGAGCCTCCCTCCCTGCATCTGCCACAAGCGACCAGGGGAGGGGGGAGGTTGGAACTGGTTGCCCTTGGCTCCGCAATCTGCTTTTCAGATGCTTGCCCATTAACATCTGGTTGGCTGGTTCCTCAACTCCCTCTCTCTCTGGCTGGGTTTCTCTGTGCAGCTCTGGTTATATATTGTGCTCTTCCGATCCCCCTGGGGGGCCCAGGGTGCTTGCATGGTCAGGCGGGTGCAGGGGGGGGGCGAACATGACAGGGCTCAGAGCTCTGCGCAAAGCATCGTGCGGACAAGGATCCTGCCGGCTGGCTTGTTATCTACACTTGGGCCTCCCCCCTCGCCCCCCCGGGGCTCTGGATGTTGCATTTTTAGACTGGTGCGGGGGGGGGGTGGTTGTGTGTGCTCATGCATGGCGAGCAGAGGAGAACTTCCGCATCAAAATTTCATAAGCGAGGTGCATTTTCCACTCTGCGAGAGATGCTTGTCGTGTTCCCCGGGACTTGGGCAGGGGCAAAAGGCTCCCAAAGCGAAAGGCATTTGGCAAGCAGAGGGCTAGGAGCACGGTTAATTCAGAGGCAAAGTCGTCATGCGATGAAACTTGCTGGCAGCACAAGCCTATGCATATTCACTCAGAAGTAAAAGACAGGGAAAAAAGCACTTTTTAATGCAGCGCATAGTTAATCGCTGGAACTCGCTGCCCCAGGAGGCAGAGATGGCTGCCAGCCAGGATAGCTTTAAAAGAAGATTGGACAAATTCATGGAGGAGTCGAGGGCTAGCGATGGCTTATAACCTGGTGTGCCCCACAGAGGACCTTAAGGTCCATAAATAGCAGCACCCTAGTGGTCCTGGGCCCTAAGGGAGTCAGATTAGCCTCAACCAGAGCCAGGGCCTTTTCAACACTGGCCCCAGCCTGGTGGAACGCTCTGCCTCATGAGACCAGGGCCCTGCGGGATCTGATTTCTTCCCGCAGGGCCTGTAAGACAGAGCTGTTCCACCTGGCCTTCGGCTTGGAATCAACTTGATCCCCTTCCCCCCTTTCCTTTTTTCCTTTCTCCTTCTGTGATGGAACTCCTATTTGGGGACTTCCCTGGCTTTTTTCTGGCCCACGTAGGACCAGTCTGGATAGTTGGCCTTGGTGAAGTCTTGACGTTTTCATCCCCCAAAAAGTTTTTGATTTGAGTTTCCATTGAAATGAGGCTGCATCTTAATGTTGTATTTTAATCTTGTTTTTAAGTTGTATTTTAATCAATTGTTTTAGATCTGGTGTTAGCCGCCCTGAGCCCGGTCTTGGCTGGGGAGGGCAGGGTATAAATAAAATAATAATAATAATAATAATAATAATAATAATAATAATAATAATAATAAGTAGTAGTAGTAGTAGTAGTATTACCAGGTTGGCTCTGCTCTGCCTCCACAGTCAGAGGCAGCGATGCTTCTGGATCCCAGTTGCTCCTGTGCCCGGATCCTGCTGGCGGGTTTACTGCAGGCATCTTGGTGAGCACTGTGAGAAGAGGAGGTGCTGAACCGGGTGGGCCACTGGCCTGATCCTGCAGGCTCTGGTTCTGATGGGTCAGTGCCCCTGAGTGCAGAGTGTGACCCTCCTAGCTCAGTGTTTAGAGGACCCCAACCTTGGCGAAGGGTGGCCTGGCTTTCCTTCTCTGCCTTCTTGACAAGTCATCTAAATATATTTGTGTACATTCACCAGCTGCAAAACCTTGAAAAATAAAGCATTTTGAAGAAAGGGGACATGTTCTTTTCAGTGTGAGATGACTTATGATTTAATAAATAGAACCTACCCTTTGTTGATATAGGGTCGCGGGTGGCGCTGTGGGTTAAACCACACAGCCTAGGACTTGCTGATCAGAAGGTCAGCGGTTCGAATCCCTGCGACGGGGTGAGCTCCCGTTGCGCGGTCCCTGCTCCTGCCCACCTAGCAGTTCAAAAGCACGTCAAACTGCAAGTAGATCAATAGGTACCACTCCGGCGGGAAGGTAAACGGCATTTCCGTGCGCTGCTCTGGTTCACCAGAAGCAGCTTAGTCCTGCTGGCCACATGACCCGGAAGCTGTACGCCGGCTCCCAAGGCCAATAAAGCGAGATGAGCGCCGCAACCCCAGAGTCAACTGCGACTGGACCTAATGGTCAGGGGTCCCTTTACCTTTACCTCTTGTTGATGGGAAGAAAGGTAATTCTAATAGTTTCTTTTCCTTCACATCTTGTAATGCGAAATATTTGGCGACTGCCAGTCAGAGAAGTGAACCAAGTAGTTTTAAGAAATAATCTAGCTCCAGGTCCATCCATGTACATCAAGGCCAAATTAGGACATGCTCTGTCAAGTTTCAGAGCACCCCTGCCCTGTGTTACCCTAAGACAGGTGTGTGTTATTCTAAGACGTGTGTTATTCCTTCTGCATTGCAGGGGCTTAGACTAGATGACACTTTGGGTCCCTTCACACTCTGCAATTCTATAATTCTGTAACACTAAGGACAAGGGAAACATAAATAATACAGTATCCTGTTTGGATATGCACCTGTACAAAAATACGACAACCGAAAGCATATATCTTGCAATACTTCTATTACCTTTTTCACCAATTATGTAAAATCTAGTTTAAAGAATTGTACTAACCTGAGTCCCTAAACTGTAGCTGACTGAGGCGGTTCATAAATCTGGCTCTCATGTCCATGAAGAGAGGCTGATTCCTCTGAGCCAAGCCCAGTTTCCTCTGCTTCTTACTAGTCAGAGGAAAGTCGTATTCCTCTTCTAATGCTGGCCTCTGGCTATATCCGGGCAGAGTATTCAGTGTTTTAATGTTATATATCTTTGGTCCAAAGGGACCGTGGATGCTGACTCTGTTTCCGTCTCTCTTCCAATACCCTTAACTGCCGTCCCCCCTCATTCCAGAGCTCTCCCACATAATGGAACTGCAGAAATGACTTTGAGGGGGAGTCGCTGGGGCCTCTGCTGAACTGACGCCGCAGGTGGTTCAGGCTTGTGGGAGATCCCGAGGGGACCATCCAGTTACAGGGGGTGGGATCAATTTCAGTTGTTGCAGCTCGAGGATGAGGGCAGGAGAATGGCTGGTGAAATCTAGAATCACAGTCCAACCCCCTACAGTGCAGGAATCACAACTAAAGAGAGCTGGCCAGAGGCAGACCTGGAGGGGGGTGGAACTGGGCCCCCACCAGACCCTATGGTCTCCTGCATGGAATTCCCACCTGGCATGAGGGATAGATCTTCATGTTCTCTTTACAGATATCTCCCCCCCCCCCTATTTTTTTTATTCATTTTATAACACAACTAAACAACACAAGGGACACGGGTGGTGCTGTGGGTTAAACCACAGAGCCTAGGGCTTGCCGATCAGAAGGTCGGTGGTTCAAATCTCCACGATGGAGTGAGCTCCCATTCCTCGGTCCCTGCTCCTGCCCACCTAGCAGTTCAAAAGCATGTCAAAGTGCAAGTAGATAAATAGGTACCACTCCGGCGGGAAGGTAAATGGTGTTTCCGTGCGCTGCTCTGGTTCGCCAGAAGCGGCTTAGTCCTGCTGGCCACATGACCCAGAGGCTGTACGCCGGCTCCCTCAGCCAGTAAAGCGAGATGAGCGCCGCAACCCCAGAGTCGGCCACGACTGGACCTAATGGTCAGGGGTCCCTTTAACTTTACCACACAAACAGAAAAACAAACAATACAAACAAATTCTTGTCTTATCCTTATTTTTTCTAAACATTGTTAGGTGAGCTTCCCCAAGTCCCCCCCATCTGATTTTCAGTTTACCTCATCCTTAGCAGTTTACATATATCATAATTTTAAACCATTTTTTATCACACTTACCTTACTTTTACCATAAAAATCTTCACATTTTATCACTTACAAATAATACTATTTTAAAATACACTATCGTCTACTTCTAATCCTACAGCCTATATCCACTTCCAAAGCTATTCTAGAATTTAAATATTAACATAAAAAGGTAAAGGTACCCCTGCCCGTATGGGCCAGTCTTGACAGACTCTAGGGTCGTGCACTCATCTCACTCTATAGGCCAGGAGCCAGCGCTGTCCACAGACACTTCCGGGTCACGTGGCCAGCGTGACGAAGCTACTCTGGTGAGCCAGAGCCGCACACGGAAACGCCGTTTACCTTCCCACTAGTAAGCGGTCCCTATTTATCTACTTGCACCCGGAGGTGCTTTCGAACTGCTAGGTTGGCAGGCGCTGGGACGGAGCAACGGGAGCTCACCCCGCCGCGGGGATTCGAACCGCCGACCATGCGATCGGCAAGTCCTACGCGCTGAGGTTTTACCCACAGCGCCACCCGCGTCCCCATATTTTTTCAATATTCCTTAAACTTCTTCCAGTCTTCTCCCACCCTCTCTTCTCTCTGGTCTCGGAGTCTCCCGGTCAGCTTGGCAAGTTCCATATAGTCCATCATCTTCATCTGCCATTCTTCGATAGTTGGTAAATCTTGTTTCTTCCAATTCTTTGCTAGCAATATTCTCGCAGCTGTTGTGGCATACAGAAAAAAAGTACCATCCTTTTGGGGGATTTCACCCCCCACTATACCAAGTAAAAAGGCTTCTGGTTTCTTAATAAATGTGTTTTTCAACACTTTTTTCAGTTCATTATAAATCCTTTCCCAGAAGTCTTTTACCTTGGAGCACATCCACCACATGTGGTAAAAGGTTCCTTCTTTTTCCTTACATTTCCAGCATTTATTATCATGAGTCTGATACATTTTTGCTAACTTCACTGGTGTTAAGTACCACCCGTACTTTACAGACATCTTTTTAACACAGAGTTGGTCTGCCAATGGGCCTGATCCCTGTAGCCAGCTCCCCAGAGGGCACTTCCTTGGGGATCCTGCCCTCTTCCGCTCTGTGGACAATGACCAAGCCAGTGTAGACAGGAGTGTGAACAGGCTGAGAAGGGGGGCTTGTGAGAGCTCCTCTGGGTTGGGGATCCTGCCTGCCTGCCCTCGTCTGTGCCAGCTCACCGTCCGAGCGAGGAGCCAGCGGGCACTGGCTAGGTGGCCCTTCAGCGAGGGGATTGGGGGTGCGGCAGTGGGGCAGGTTGGGCTGCGGCGCCCAGAGACCCCCAGAGGCAGGTAGGGCAGGATGGGGATCCCTGTTTGGGGGTTCCTGGTTCAGGCCACCTCAAAATCGTGCACCCGGGGCCATGGGCCTCTGCCCCCCATGCTATAGCAACAACAACAACATTATTTATTCCCCAGCCTCTCTGGGCAGCTTACAGCACATAGAAAATTGTAAAACATTCGACATTAAAAAAATTTCCCTAAACGGGGCTGTCTTCTAAAAGTGAGATAGCCCTTTCTTCCTCCGTGAATTTATCTAATGCTCCCTGCCTCCCGTGGGAGGGAGACCCATAGTAAGTGTGCGCAGGATCACAGCTTGTGTCTGGATATTCTTGAATCTAAATTTAACACGCACCGTGGTAGCGCTTAGCAACTATATCCGTTCTTCTTTTCTTTTTTTATCTCAAATGCCCCAAATTCCAATTAGTTGGATTTTGAGAAATTGCGGTTGAAGGAGTGGTTCTTTTAAGTAGAACTGAGCAGCCAACGTTTCTTTTTCTTAATGATTTGCCTCCGCTGTGTCCGGATCGCTTGAATGGGAGGCTCAATTTCAGCCCCTCCCTCCAGAAACCCTGAAATGAAATGAAATGAGGTCGTGTTTTCCCTGAGCATGAAAGGCCAAAGCAGATTACAAGGAATAAGATGATGCTGGAAATGAATGTTAATGAAGTGTTAAAAAAAGAAGAAGAAAAGGGTGCTGCAATGGACAGCAGCTTATCTAGGAAAGAGATCTTCGTTCAGGGGGAAAGGATCAGTGGATCCACCAGCTCACTGAGGGGGAAAAGGCTAATACAGGGGTCAGCAATCTTTTTCAGCAGGGGGCCGGTCCACCGTCCCTTAGACCGTGGGGGGGGGGCGGACTATATTTTGAAAAAAATAAATGCTCAAATTCCTGTGCCCCACAAATAACCCAGAGATGCATTTTAAATAAAAGGACACATTCTACTCATGTAAAAACACACTGATTCCCAGACCGTCCACGGGCCAGATTGAGAAGGCGATTGGGCCGGATCCAGCCCCTGGGTCTTAGTTTGCCTACCCACGGGCTAATAGGACGAGCATTTTCAGAAAGGGACTGCAAATACCCTTTGTCAACCTGGCATTAAGGCATCTCTGGTGTGGCTGCAGTCGGAAGCCTCTGACAGCCCTGCTTGCCTCAGGGTCACCAAGAATGGAACCCTGAGCTGGGAAAGGGAAGGCAGCAGGATCAGGACCTGGAGGAGGAGGAGGAACGGACAGTCAGGGGCCGGCTGGGGGCAGGGTGGGGGAGAGACCCCCTTGGCCAGGCAGGGACCGGAGGACTCAGGGGCACAAGGTGAGGCATGTCGTCTACGCTCTGGTTAGATCACGCAGGGCGGCCTCTGAAGACTGTTCGGAAACTTCAGTTGTGCAGAATTCAGTGTCCAGGTTGCTCACTGGGGAAAGAAGGTTTGAGCATTTTGCATGGATCCTGGCCCAATGGCACTGGCTGCCAATTTGTTTCTGGGCCCAGTTCATAGAATCCTAGAATTGCAGAGTTGGAAGGGACCCCGAGGGTCATCTAGTCCAGCCCTCTGCAGTGCAGGAATCTCAGCTCAAGCCTCCATAACGGCTCTTGCTATGAGAAAGTTCTTCCTGACGTTCAGTTGGAATCTCCTTTCTTGTAACTTCAAGCCACGGGTTCGAGTCCCTTGAGATATTTGAAGAAGGCTGATCATATCTCCTCTCAGTCTCCTCTTTTCCAGGCTAGACACCCCCAGCTCCTTCAAGCACCCCTCCTAAGGCTCAGTTTCCACACCCTCCTCTGCCCACCTTCCAGCTTGTCAACACCCTTCTTAAACTGTGCTGCCCAGAACTGGACACAGAACTCCAGGTGTTCTGTCCAAGGCAGAAGAGAGTGGGACTATGGCTTCCCTTGATCTGGACACTAGACTCCTTTTTTTTTGCAGCCTAGAAGAGCATTAGCTTTTTTTGCTGCTGCGTCACACGGTGGACTGATGTTCAGCTTGTAGTATTTCAGCGGAGGCCAGGCGGCCCACCTGTCGCAGGTGCTACGCTTCTATCTTGCACTCCAAATCCTGCACTGGGCTGGACTGAGGTTTGATTAGATGATCTGATGTGAAGTGGGAAGCTGGGCTCTGCAGGTCTGTGGTCTCATCCAGAAGACAGGCTGTTCTTGTGTTAGATTCAGTTGCCCAGAGATGCTGGTGGCCAAGGCAATGAATGAAGCCAAATTGACGGGTGGGGGAATGGCTGGTCTGTGAATGCCCCCCCCCCTTTAAGCAGCAGTCCTCTCTGGAAAGTTTACTCCTTTGCTGAGAGGGCAGCAGGAGAGGGGCTGCTGTGAAGAATGGCACAGGCAGTTTCTGGCTGTTGCCCTGGGAAGAGTCTTGAGCCCCAGGACAAGAGAACAATGAGCTGCCGTTCCCAGGAGGGCGGGACTGTCAGAGCTATTTATCAGGCCAGCCCCGGAGCTCCCTAGCCAGGCCAGTGTCTTTGCAAGGAGAAACGGAGAACCAGGCAGTCTCCTCCGTCAACAAGGCACAGAAGGATGAAAGGACAAGTGACCCCATTTAATGGCAAGATCATGCCCTGGCCTTGTGGCAAATGACTCTGGCAGCTCACTGCTTGTCGGAGGGGGGACGTTTCTTCCAATCAGGAGGGAAGTACCTGGGGATCAGGGCCCCCAAGGAGGCAGCTGCAAAGCCCCCAGACTCTGAGCAGTGAAGATCTCACTTAACTCCATGTGTTCCAATTTCTGCAGGTTCATTGAGTGGTTTGAGTCCTAGCGGGGTATATGCTGGTATTTTCTGCCAGGCCCCAGGTCCTCTGACTGACACCCCTTTTGAGCTTCTCTCCTCCTCTTTATTTAAACCCATTTTCTTCAGGAAGAAAGGAAGGTTGAGAAACTGAGGCAAATAGTGAAGTTCTGAGCTCCTCCATTCATGCAAAGGGACTGGTTTTGTCTCACACACCACACTTGCAAAGCACCACCTCCCAATTATACAACTAAGCACGGTACAGAGAAAGCTATTCTCTCCCCCCCCCCCACCATGATAAAAGTTTAAAGAATTTTGCATTGCATGGAGGGAGAGGAGAGGGGAACATTTTATCCCTCTCTTAACACCAGGACTTGGGGGCATCCAGGGAAGCTGAACATTGGAAGATCAGGACAGAAGATTAGGATGTGGTTGAACTGTGGAACTCTCTCCCACAGCAGACAGTGTTGGCCCCCAACCTAAATAGCTTTTGAAAAGGAGCTAAAGATTTGTGGCAGAGAGGACTCTCCGTGGCTCAGCTCGAAGCAGCAATGCTTCTGAATCCCAGTCGCTGCAAGATGGGAGAGGGAGAGTTCTTGCACGCAGGTTCTGCTTGCGGCTTTCCTATAATGCGCATCTGGGCGGCTGCTGTGAGGATGCCAGACTAGAAGGGCCTCTGGGGCTGATCCAGCAGGACTCTGTTCTTCTCTTCTGTTCTTCTCTTCTCCAGTTCCCCAGAGTCTCCCAACCTCAGGATGAGTCGTTTTCCATTTACGTCCCATTTCCCCCATCATGGAACTAAGAGTTCCCTCACCCTTCCTCTTGCCCCACTGCTGTCCCCCAGGGAAAACCGCTCTTTAACACTCAGTTGGAGCAAACGGCAATTCGGGTTTTCTCTGGACTGATGTTTGCTCCAATTGAGAGCTAGAGAGCAAGTTTTCCCTGTGAAAGGAGTGGATTGGGGGGAAACTGCTTGGAGCCATGCTTGGTTGGGGAAACCCAGCCAGATGGGCGGGGTCTAAATCATCATCATCATCATCATCATCATCATCATCATCATCTTTTCATTATCAAACAGAATACCCCCCCAAGGCCCACGGTCTCTAAGCACGGGGCAAATGGGAACGTGGAGGAGCCCTCAACTTTGCCTCAGTTTATTGATTTGCCTATTACTTTATTATTTTTATTTTATTTCTCAAACTTGTATACTGCTCTTCACCCAAAGACAGTTCACAGCATGGAAGTACAGTGGGATTCCCAGGCAGTCGTCTCCCGTCCAGACATTGACCAGACCCAGATGCTGACCCGTTTAGGGGAAAGAGGAAGAGCTGCGCTTAGGATTCTATTCAGTGGTGCTCAGGCAGCATCCCAGCTGCGCAATGGGCCTTTCTCCCTCTCCCCCCATGTTGGGGGTCTGCAGGGGGCAGGAGAGGGAGCTTCCATTACTCAAGTGGAAGTTGACTACATGAGCGGAACGGGAGTGTCGATCTGAGCCTCGGGTTTGCTCAAGGAAGGAAAGCGAAGGTCGAAGCCATTGTTTCTGATGGGTGGGGTATAAAAAAGAAATTATTATTACTATTATTATTAATCACACATGAAGTTAATTCAGGTTAAATAGGATAATGGAACAAGTTCTGTTGCACAATGAAATGAATAAATCTGCAAGACTCTTAGATGAGAAGGGAGGGTCTCCGTGTCCCAGCCCTTGAAGGAGAGATCTTCCTTCTCATTCTGCGGCACTTGCTCTGCTCAAAAATCTTGACCCAGAACTTGGCTGCGAAGGCCAAAACTTCTGGATTCTCCCTCCCTCCCTCCCTTTTCTGCTTCTGCCAAGCAGCTCCCAGCAGCCCAAAAATACACGTCCACCTTCTGGCCTGGAAAGCTAGAGGAGCCAAACTCTTCGCCTTCAGAAAGGAAGGCTTTCCCCCTTCCTTTTCCGCCCATGCTCTGCCACGATGAGGGCTCATTCACACCCCGGTATTCACACCCCGGTATCCCCTTGGGGAAACCCACTTTTTACAGCTGAATCAGGGCTGGATGAACCATAGGCAGAACAAGGGAGGCGGGGATAAATAAAGTGGAAGCACACCCAAATAATCATTTTTTTCCATCTTACTGGAGGATTTATTTTGAAAAATAAAATATAATTTTATGGTTTATTGTTGTTTATACTTTGATTAAAAAATTATCATTAGTATGTTGCCCATCTGGGGGGTTTCCAACACATATAAAAACATAATAAAACATTGAACATTTTTTTTTAAAAAAATTCCCTATACAGGGCTGCCTTCAGATGTCTTTTGAAGGTTGTATAGTCACTTATCTACTTGGCTTGGGGGTCGCATATCTCTATACCCATCTCCAATGAAAATAGAGATGTCCTAAGGACATAGCTGTCAACTTTTCCCTTTTCTTGCGAGGAATCCTATTCGGAATAAGGGAATTTCCCTTAAAAAAGGGAAACGTTGACGGCTATGCCTAAGGAAAAGCAGGACGTTCCAGGATCAGATCAGAAACTGGGATGGCTTCTGTAAATCCGGGGCTGTCCCTGGAAAACAGGGCCTGTAAGTGAAATTAAGAGGCAGTGTGTCCTAGTGGTGAGAGTGTTGGACTAGGACCTGGGAGACTTGGGTTCACATCCCTGTTTGGCCATGAAGCTCACTGGATACATGGCCTTCTCAATGCCCCCCTGCCAAGGATTCTCTAGCTGAGATTCCTGCATTGCAGGGGCTGGACTAGAGGACCTTTGGGGTCCCTTCCGACTCAGGGGAAACCCAGTCTGTGTGTGCTGCTGCTGGGAGGCCACAGAGAGCTGGCGGTGCTCCTGGCTCCGTTCGTGTCCGAGCTCTGCGGCCGAAGAACCTTGAGCTTTGCAGCAGGTGGACCGTGAAGATGGGCTTCCAGCAGGCAAGGGCAGGGGGCAATTTGGGTGCCAAGCAGGGGGCAAATCCTGTGCAATGTGGGTGGCTGGGAAGGGCAGGAAAATGGCTGATGCATCTCTCTCTCCCCCCCCCCCTTCAGGCGATGGGAACCCCAAGGAGAGCAGCCCTTTCATCAACAGCACAGACCTGGAGAAGGGGAAGGAATATGACGGGAAAAACATGGCCTTGTTTGAGGTGAGCTGGACGCGTCCTGAATGGGGAAGGGAAGATTTGGGATGGAGGAGCCACAGCTGGCGGGGGGAGCAGGAGTCTTGCACGCAGGCAGACTCAAGATGGGAAACGCAGAGTTAAACCAGAAGCATTCTTGTTAGGGATTGTAGGAAAAGGCCTGCCAAGGAAATGAAAGAACTTATTTATGTACGGGACAATGGGGGCAAGAGTCTTGATAGCACAAGGATGGAAGAATGAGGAAATCCGGACAAAAGAACAGTGGCAAGGGAAACTGATGGACTATGCGGAACTGGCGAAATTGACACACAAACTGTGAGACAAGGACAACTGTGGCTTTAAAGAAGAATGGGAACTTTTTACAAATTAATTAAAAAAACACACCCCCAAAATGAATTGGACTCCCTGGCAGGTTTTGAATAAACTCACACAGATTTATTATTGTTAACATAATAAATAGATCATTTAAAGATCTTTACAATTTTATAATATGGAGAGAATAATTTGTGTTGAAAAATCAGAGATAGGAGCTGAGGGAAGTCTGGGGGTGGGGGGGGAGGGTTTTTCTTGGTGAGGGGGGAGGGGGAAATGGGGGGTGAAGATAAGTTTTTGATAATTTATGTTGAAATTCTTAATGAAAACCATTAAAAAAGAGAGAAGGAAACAGAGAGAGTTAGAGAGCAGACACGCAAACTGGGTTTCCACAGTGGGAGGCAGCCCTGCTCCTGAATCCCAGTTGCCAGAAGCTGCAGGAGGCGAGAGTTGCTCTTGGCTCGGATCCTGCTTCTGGGTTTCCCACCTGGGCATCTGGTCGGCCACTGAGAGAGCAGGATGCTAGACCAGCTGGACCCCTGGCCTGATCCACAGGCCCTTCTTAGGGAGGTCTATTGTGGTAGCAGAACCTCCATGCTCAGGCACAGCCTACCTGTGAATGCCATTGTGCTCAGATTGTGGGCTTCCCATGGGTTCAGCCACTGTGAGAAGAGGCTGCTGGAATAGATGGGCCCTGGCCGGATCCAGCAGGCTATTATGTCCTTATGTGCAGCATAGCTGTCAACTTTTCCCTTTTCTGGCGAGGAATCCTATTCGGAATAAGGGAATTCCCCTTAAAACAAGGGGGACGGGACGGTTGGGGGGCCGCTAGGGGCACATTGGAAGATGGCTGACAATACCATCTCTCCGACCCACATGAGTTAATTAAGAGGCTGATATGGGAGTATGCAGCCTCCCTTGTTGCCCCAAGGGAATGGGGAACACTGCCTTGCCTGCTGTGGCCATAAATCACCCCCGGATTCGAAAGAAGGGGGTGAGAGCACTAGGCACAAAGCCCTTGTGTGGGTCCGGCTCTCCCGGACGCTGTCTCTGATCGCGCACTAGTTGCAGCAGCTCGAAATAAACAATTAGAAAGAAGCAGATGCACATACTTCAAGTGAAGATCGGGAGTAAAGACTGCTAATTAAAGGGATCTCTGTGAAGTGGAAGCGACGGGCTGGAACAATAAATCAAGAAGAAGATTCATCAAAGGATTGGTATGTAGCGGAACTGAAAAGGGGAGGGGGGAAAACGTTTCTTTTTTTGTCTTATGTGAGTACCTAATAACCGCCCCCCCCCCCAAGAAAGAAAGAATTGTTGCAATTACTGATCACAAGCAGGAGGATTAAGAAATGTGTGGAGATAAATTATTAATCAAAGACATGGCTGGTGGGAAGATCAGGAAGGAATGAAAGTTCTTTGTGACGCAGCAATAAAAAGAGATTTGTTACGGCAGGCCTGCCTACAGGAGGACGAGGGCGAGGAGGACCATGGCTTGTTACTATATTGGAATGTGAGTTGGACCTGGCAGGGCCCCCTGAGAAAATGGATGAGAGACTGGCAGGCCTGGGGAAATCAACGGACAGACTGTGGGAATGTTTTGTACGGAGGTGCGGAAATGGCGTCTGTTTCTTTTTGACATGGCTCTTGGAGGACTGTAAAATCCACACAGGATACAACAATGTTTGTTTTCAACCCGCTTGTGGAGACTATCAGAGATCACAAAGAAAGGAATATATGATAACAACAAGAAGATGAGGAAAACAACAAAGAGAAGGTACATTAAAGCAGCAGCAAGAGTGATGTTTGGATCCCTTTCGGAGCACAAAGTATGGGTACCCCCAACAAAAATGTAAAAATTTGGCTGTGTAATTTGGAACTAATGTGATTTGGAATTAATGTGATGTGATTGGCCTGTTAATAAAAATTATTAAAAGAAAGAAAAAGGGAACGGTTGACAGCTATGACGTACAGTTCAAGCCCAGCTTCTCCAAACAGGCTCAGGTGATGAGAAAGACCTCTGCCCTGAGGTGGGAAGGGGAGGAAGAGTTGGGCAGCTGCTTGCAATGGAGGCGCTGTCAGCAGCCAAGTCCTCTGCCTCGCTGGCCGGCCCCCCGGCCCCCTGAACCGCCCCAAGGCGCAGAACGCGCCCACGCTGTCCATGGTGATGGAGGCGGTGAAGACCCTGGATGAGCGCAAGGGGGCCTCTGTCATGGCCATAAAGCGCTACATCCTGGGCACCTACCCTGGGGTGGACCCCATCCGCCTGAAGTACGCCCTGAAGGTGGCCCTGGCCAAAGGCCTGGAAAGGGGCTGCCTCATCCGGCCACAAAACTCTTCCGCCCTGGGGGCCACAGGGAGATTCAAGCTGGGCACAAAGAAGCCAAGGGAAAGAAAGCCAGGAAAAGCATTCGGATTCGGATGGAAAAACAGCGCCCAGACCGGAGAAAGCGGCCAAGAATCCCACGGCAAAGGTTCCTGTGGAGAAACAGAGGCAGGGAGCAATTGCAGAAGGGGAGGAGGAGGAGGCGGCTTCCAGCAAGAAGTCCAAGGCGAAGGCTAGCAAGCAGCCAGGCAAACCTCCAGCGAAGCCCAAGGCAAAGAAGTCCCCCGGGGGGGGGGGAGAAAGAGGCCCCAATCCTAAAGAAACAGAGCTCTTCCAGGGCCTTCCCGGCAAACACACCCGGTGCCCCCCCCCCCGGAAAGCTGTGTCTAAGGAAAGCAAGACGGGGGGCCGAGGACGAGGCCCCCCCCCCAGGCAGAGGCCAAGGTGCCTGCAGCGGCCAAGAAAACCAAAGAGGCCAAGGGAGAGAAAGCCAAGGCTGACCAGGGGTCCAAGCCCCCCCCAGAGGCAAAGGGGGGAGGAAGGGGGAGAATCCAGCCAGCCGGGGCCCCAAGGAGGCTGAGGGGCCAGATTCTGCAGGGGGGCAGGATGGGGGCACATGGCTGTCCAACGCGGCCCCCTCCATCCGCCTCGTCCAAGGGAGAGGAGACCCCTTTTATGGTGGGGGCTGCCCCTCCACCTCTGGCACAACGTCCCCATTTATGAATGGACTATTTGTGAGGCAAAGACCCTGTTTTTAAACACCGTGTCATTTTCCAATAAAGTTCAGAATGCAGCAAAAAAAGAAAAAGAAAAGAAAAGAAAAGAAAAGAAAAGAAAAGAAAAGAAAAGGAAAGGAAAGGAAAGGAAAGAAAGAAAGAAAGAGCTCTGCCCTCTCTGCCTGAGACCCTGGGGAGCTGCTGCCAGCCAAAGTAGGCAGCACTGGCCTAGTTGGATCAACAGCTTAAGGTAGCAGCACCTCCTGCGTTTCAAGGGAGAAATGGGGTGTGCAGAGCGGGGGGTTGGGGGAGCGGAGAGGCAGTTGTGGGCCAAGGGGGATGTGGAGAACCCCTCTTCAGCCCCGCTCCTCCTTCTGCCCCACAGGAGGAAATGGACACCATCCCCATGGTGTCGTCCATGCTCAGCGGCCTGGCCAACTACACCAACCTGCCTCAGGGCAGCCGGGAGCACGAGGAGGCGGAGAACAACGAGGGAGTGAAAAAGAAGCCCATCAAGGTGAGCCGTTCAGGGGACTGGTCTTTGCCTCTGCGGGGTTCCTTGTGGGGTTGTGGGCGGAGGGGGGCTTGGCTCTGGACCCCAAGTGTGTGCCTCCTTTCCAGAGGGTCAGGGGCTGCGCTGCTGCCTGTGGACTCTCCGTGGCTCTGCTGCAGCTGTGTTGTTCTTTTTTAAAAAATAAAACAAAATGGGTTTTTAACAAAAAATGAAGTGCAAATATAGGCGGGGGGGGGGGGAAGGAAGTAAAACATGCAAACCATTAAGTGTCCCAGCCAGGAAGGACAAGAGTGTAAAAATACAGAGCAGCTCCAAAGGGATAGTAAAGTATTCCCTTTGCAAATAATACAGATTTATACAAATCAAAGTATCCACCGTTCTTGAGAATAAAGGTTCCACAGAGTCTTACATCTGCAAATCCCGGTGGCAGAGTCACCACGTGCCTCAGTTATCTGCATGTGAAGAAGGGGCTTCGGGTGGTGATCTCAGGGTCCAGGACGGTTATATGGGGAGAGGCGGTCCTTGAAATTCTTCTAGTGGGGATTAAACGAGATGGGGAGGCAGCCATGTCCCCCACCTTCTGCCCTGTGGAGAAAAAAGTGGGCTATGGATAAACAAAGAAATCCTTCTTGACGGGACTTTGAGCCTCCCGTGTGACCCCACCACTTGTTTCCTGGCATTATTGCACCGCTTTCTGCATACGTGTTGAAACGCGAGCGAGGAAGAAAGGATTTGTTTGAACTGTCTTGAGGAACCTTTGAGCCCTCCTTGCCCTCTCCCTCCCCTGGCACAGCCTGGCAAGGCACCTCCATCCTTCACTGCTGGCAAATGTTTTCCTCTGCCCAGTGCCAGGGGAAGAGGCTTCTCTGCCAGGACGAGGGAGGGTAGTTCTGAGAGCAAGCCCCTCACCCGCTCATCCGGCCTGCTCCCCAAGGCACCCGGGCCCCTTTCTTCCTGAGCCTGGGAGGAGGGTGGGGGGGATCCATCCTGCTCCGCACCCCCCAGGTGCCTCACCACCCTCTCTGCCCCCTCCCCTTGCAGGCTCCCCAGATGGGCACCTTCATGGGCGTCTACCTGCCATGCCTGCAGAACATCTTCGGCGTCATCCTCTTCCTCCGCCTGACGTGGGTCGTTGGCATCGCGGGCATCATGGAGTCCTTCTGCATGGTCATCCTCTGCTGCTCCTGTGTGAGTCGCCCCCTCCTTGGGGACCCCGTGGGCAGAGTGGGGAGGGGGAGAAGCCCCCCCCCCCCCGTTTTCACCAGGCAGGCAGGATTCCTCAGGGCCGGCAGCTCAGGCCATCGCTCTGGCCGGAAACTTAGGAAAGGAAGGTCAAAATGAGGAGCCCCTTAAATGCCCACATTCTGCCCCAATCTTTAAGGTCTCACCTCAGGGCGGGGGTGGGGGGGTCACGTGGGAAGCTCACGGCTGCCCTTTGGGATGGTTGGCAGTGGGACAGGCGACCTGGGAAGGTGGCAGGCTCCCCCGCCTTGGAAGTTTTTAACGAGAGGTTGGGTGGCCCCCTGTCAGGGCTTCTTGAGCTGCGATGTCTGAATTGCAGCCCCCACCCAGCTCTTCAGTTTTATGATTTTTAAATTTGGGGTGTGTGTGTGTGTAATCAAAGCTACTAAATAGATCTATTAACAAACACACAGGTAATTCAGAACTGCAGTCCAGAAAATAAATACAGCAGAAGGTTACTTCTTCCTCCAATAAATTGTCCCAGTTGGCACAGCAGGCAGGTAGATTGCAGGCTGGAGGAGCACCTGTCAGGGATTCCTCACCTGCGATTCCTGCATTACGGGGGCTGGACTAGAGAGCCCTTGGGGGTCCCTCCCCCTCTACAGTTCCAGGATTCTATGTGCCAATGGTGGACGCAGCCAGGCCAGGCATAGGAAGGCAGCTGCCGGCGCTGGGGATGGATACACCTGCCTGGATGGGCAATGGTGCAGGGAAACTGATTAATCCCCGCCTGCCTCCCGGGGACTCATCCAGCTGCATCCTGCCCCAAAGGCACCGCTCAGCCCATCCATCTCCCGGCCGTCCCCAGGAAGCAGCCTTGCCAAGTTGATTCAGCCCCCACCTCTCCCCACCCCATTACCTGCCCTCAACCCCCCAAAGGGACCCCCAGAGGCACCCCCTTCTGGCTGGTTGGGGCAGCCCTAAAGCCCTGGGTTCAAGTCCCTGTCCCCCAACAGGAAGGAGGAGGGCAGGGCGCTGGTTTTGCAAAGTCTGATTCAGCGAAACAAATCACAGAATCTCAGGGCGGTCGATTTTGAGGGGCTCCGTTCGTCATCTAGTCCAAGCCTCTGAAATGCAGGAATCCCAAAAGTTGTTTTCACAAGCCTAACCAGACATGGAATTTTACTTGTTTTTAAATTCTGTTGCTTCCATTTATATTTTGCACCACTTCATTAAGGCGGCCTCTTTGTTCGGAGTCTGTTGGTTTTGCAGGTTTTCTTTTTTGACAAGTATTGTTTTATGAAAGCACTTACAGATTTATTTATTTTCAAATCAAGCAGCCTATACATCGGGTTGAAGAATAAATCAGTATAGCAAGCTGCAACACTTTTCAAATGCAAGCCTGTTCTGGAAAATGGGCATCATCACCTTTGCTTTCTTTCGAATGCCCTTTGAGGATAAATGAAAGGGAAATTTTAACAGCGCTGTGTTGCACACAGTGTCTGATTGGGGGGGGGTGTGGATCTGGCCCTGTGGGTCCCCGGCCCCTTTGAGCTGGTTTCTGGCTGGATGAGATGTGGCCCCCATTCCAAGGGGACACAAGGGCCAAATGGGGGGGACCCTGCAAGAGGAGGGGTCTCAGCAGCACAGGCAAGGGGAAGCCGCTTCCCAGACCCTGAGAGCCTCTGAGCTTCTCAAAATAAGAGTGACTTCCCTGTATGACTGACAAGCCGGGAGGACTCTGCTCTGCCTTCACAGCTGGAGACAGCAATGTCTCTGAATCCCAGATGCTGGAATCCTCAGGAGGGGAAAGTGGATCTGGGATCCTGCTTGTGGGTTTGCCTTGGGGGGATCTGGCTGGCCGCTGTGAGATACTGAGCCAGATGGTCCCCCTTTGGTCTGATCCAGAAAGCTTTTCTTATTTTAATTTTATTTAATTTTATTTTATTATTTCATAACATTTATATACTGCTTGATTGTAAAGAAAGCTCAAAACAGTTTACCAAAAAGAGAACAGAACAGTAAGATTATTAGTAAAAGCAATACAAACCTTCAAAAAATTAAAACCAACAATAAACTAAAAATACAATAGCATCCTAAATGTCTGGGTAGGCTTGCCAAGCAATGTTGTTTCAGCACAACAAATGCACCTGGTGTCAAGAGGCAGGGAGTTCCGCAGTGCCAGTGCTGCCGTACCAAAAGACTGATTTCTGGCAGATGCAAATGTCCTTATGGTCCCACCCTCACCTGCTTCTCCGCCCCCTCCGTCTCCACCTGCCGGGGGCCACTTTCCAGACTTTGCTTCTTGTGCCTTGTCCTACTTGGGGTTCCCTCTGGCCCTTGGCTTCCTAGTGACCCCTTGCCCCCCCCCCCAGTGCCGTCTCCACTCTCCATCATCCGGGAGCCGGACAGAACAATCTAGGGGGGAGACAGAGGTCTCGCCTTGTCATGCCTTGGGAAGAGGTAAACCTGGGAAGGCCGACCTGGCACTCATTGGGATTCCTGCATCGTGGGGGTTGGGCTAGATGGCCTCTGGGGGTCCCTCCCAATTCTGCAGTTCTAATCCCCCCCCACCAAACCCTCTTTCATTGCAAGTCTCCTACCTCTCTGCCTTTCCCTCCTCACAGACGATGCTGACAGCCATTTCCATGAGTGCCATTGCCACCAATGGAGTCGTGCCAGGTGGGTAGAGTCCTTTGTGTCTGTGTGTTTGTGTGTCTGTGTGTTTGTCCGCCTGCAAACGCGGAGCCCCAGGCCAAGGGGAGGCGGGTCTTCCTCAGCACTCCTCCTGACAGCTTGCCAGCGCCTTGGTGCCACCTACCCCCCTGCCAAGCCACCTTGCCTCTGCCTCCCTCTTCTGCAGCCACTTTGTCCTGCTTGGTGTGCTGGGCCCAGGGGTAAACCTGAGCAATGCAGTCCGGTCCCGAATCAAAGGGTTCTGCTAGGAGTCAGCCCGACAGGGCCAAGGCAGGACACGAGGCAGAAAACCAGGCAAGGGCAGGCACAGGATGACAGGCAGGTTCTGGCAAACATTGCTCCCACAAACTGGGGCGGGGTCTGACAGCCTTTTATCTTTGTTGGGGTAGCAGCCGGTCCTGATCCCCCGGCGACTCACCTCCCTGTTTTGCCCAAAGGCGAGCACTCCTCCTGCGAGTACTCAGGTCTCTCCTTCTCTCAGACCTCAGTCTCTGCAGCTCGGGAGACGTCGGTGGGTTACTAGACCCAGGGGCCGCCTCAGCCTCCCCTGACCCAACCGGCAGTGGAGCAGCTGTAAGTGATGGCCCAGCTGGAGGCAACGAGGTCATCCCTGCATCTGGAGCCAGGGCAGGCTCAGGCCCCTGACTCGGCCCAGCTGGTGCTTGTTGCAGGGGAACCTGTGCAGACTGGGACTCTTCAGGATCAGGCCCCAGACGATGCCTGAGGCAGAGGTTCTGAGACTTCTGGTTCTGAGTTCGAGCCCGAGTCCCAGGCCATCACACTAGGGCTGTTTCGCAGGGTTGGCGCATAGCCGGAGGTACAGCTGGGAGGCCAGGCAATGCCCGCTGACATCATCCAAGGGCGTGGGCACTCAGTTGCATACCCTCCAACATGTCTCCGATGAGAATAGGGAGGTCCCGTGCCATAAGGATAATCTCCCTCTTTATACCCCACTCGTCTGACTGGATTGCCCCAGCCACTCGGGGCGGCTTCCAACATATATAAAAGCACAACAAAACATCAAGCATTTTAAGAGAAGCCTTCCCTCTACAGGATTGCCTTCAGGCGGCTCAGGGGTTGGGTAATTCCATGTCTCCCAAGATTTCTCCAGGGAAAATAGGGCCATCCTGAGGAAAAGCAGGAGATTCTGGGGTCAGATCAGAAACCAGGACAGCTTCTCTAAATCAGGGAAATCCCTGGAAAATAGGGACGCTTGGGGGGGGGGTCTGCAGTTGCTCTCCGATTTCCCCTCACCCCAGTGCCCAAATGCTGGCATTGGCTACAAGGATGTTATGATGGCAGGATGGGAGTCTCTTTTATGCAAACCTGTATCCCCCCCCCCCCACACCGTAACATATAACATCTGTAAGACATATTCTTATGACGTGACTCACACGTTACGAGATCCACAAACCCTTGGGACTTGGACTTTGGCGTTCTGGAGATTCATTTATTTATTTTATTTGTCTGTTTCATAAAATTTATACACCACTCGGATGCTGAAAAGAAAAGGCTTCAGAGCAGTTTACAAAAAGATAAAAGCAAGAAGATTTGCAATACTTTAAAACATACGAAGACTTAAATGGATCAAAATTCACTCCAGCATTTCTAGGCACCTGGGCTGGCTTGCCGCAGCAAGGATGTTTTTAGCTGGTGGCAGAAAAGATACAGTGAAGGCTCCTGCCTGATATCAAGAGGCAGGGAGTTCCAAAGTGAAATGAAGTTTCAAATTTGTGAATGAAATAAAGCTCCCGCGTCCTCCCGCAAAGGTGTCTTTGTGCCAGACCTGATTTGCTGGTCAGTTCACCCCTTAAGGGCGACACGCCACCCTCTCTTGTCCCAAGCGTCCAAGTTTGCACCATTCAAGTCCTTCACCTATGCTGCCACTAAGCAAAACCCAGCTGATGGCTCGTCTGCCAAGCCCTCGTTCTCATTTCAATGCAGATTTGGGAATGCCAGCTCTGGAGATTTCATGACATTTGTGATTTTACTTCTCTCATTAGACGCTTGCTCCTCCAAATTGGCAGCCCCGGGGGGCATGTCAACCACAGGTGCCTAACCAGCCTCACTCACTCCCCAGACTTGCGCCAGCACAGAGATGAAGCACAGCAGAACCGCAGCTTATGTGTGATTTACTTGCACGATTGCAGCTCTGTGTGGCTGTCAGGAAAATAAATAAAGGGAGGGAGGGAAAACCATTGAAAGGGACCATCTGAGATCTTGCGATGGCCCCACAAGATCTCACAGGACCTTCAAAAAGCCCAGTAAGGGAGGGATGGTCACATAGGAGAAACCAGTTCTGTTGGGTCTTCCTGACGTTGTGCAATTTTGCCTTGGCACTCAGACTCTCAGCAGGTTGCTCCTGCGCAAGTTTTGGGGCTACTTTATGCTTATGAGTATGTTGTTGTTTAGTCGTTTAGTCGTGTCCGCCTCTTCGTGACCCCCTGGACCAGAGCAGGCCAGGCACTCCTGTCTTCCACTGCCTCCCCCAGTTTGGTCAAACTCATCCTGGTAGCTTCGAGAACACTGTCCCACCATCTCGTCCTCTGTCGTCCCCTTCTCCTTGTGCCCTCCATCTTTCCCAACATCAGGGTCTTTTCCAGGGAGTCTTCTCTTCTCCTGAGGTGGCCAAAGTTCAGGATCTGTCCTTCCAGTGAGCACTCAGGGCTGATTTCCTTCAGAATGGAGAGGTCTGATCTTCTTGCAGTCCATGGGACTCTCAAGAGTCTCCTCCAGCACCAGAATTCAAAAGCATCAATTCTTCGGCAGTTAGCCTTCTTTATGGTCCAGTTCTCACTTCCATACATCACTACTGGGAAAACCAGAGCTTTAACGTACCTTTGTCGGCAAGGTGATGTCTCTGCTTTTGAAGATGCTGTCTTATGCGTATATGAAATCTTAACACTCTCTTTCTCTCTCTCTCTCTCCCCCTCCCTGTCTGTCTCCAGCTGGCGGGTCGTACTACATGATCTCCCGCTCACTTGGCCCTGAGTTTGGGGGCGCTGTGGGGCTCTGCTTCTACCTGGGCACCACTTTTGCAGGTGCCATGTACATCCTGGGCACCATCGAGATTCTGCTGGTGAGTGGGACCTATGCTGCATATGTGGTTCATGCAAAAAAAATAAGGAATTCTGGGATGAAATATATATGGAACTTTAAAAAATGTTTAAGGGTTTGTTTATATATAAAAACCCCAGAGCCTTTCCTTCTTCAAATATTAGGTCCTGACATACCAAAGAATATAAGGGAGCTATTTCTATACGTGACAGTGGCCACAAGAATTTTAATAGCCACAAATTGGAAAGGAGGAAAAATACCATCAAAGTCGGAGTGGCAGCAAAAATGAATGGAATACGCAGAGCTGGCTAAGCTTTCAGGAAAAATAAGAGACCATGCAGACCAAGTATATTTTTTTTAAGAAATGGGGTTTATTTAAAAGTTACATTAAAGACTGTAATAGCATGAAGTCTGTGGCAGCCTTTGAATAGCTTCTGTAGTCTACTGAATAAATTTAAGAAAGTACAATATCTTTAATAAGTAATTATTAAAAGCAGAGATGAATACAGTGGTACCTCGGGTTACATACACTTCAGGTTACAGACTCCGCTAACCCAGAAATAGTACCTCGGGTTAAGAACTTTGCTTCAGGGTGAGAACAGAAATCGTACTCTGGCGGCACGGCGGCAGCAGGAGGCCCCATTAGCTAAAGTGGTGGTTCGGGTTAAGAACAGTTTCAGGTTATGAATGGACCTCTGGAACGAATTAAGTTCTTAACCTGAGGTACCACTGTAGTGCACTAGTTAAATACACACTTAAATTTATATGGAATTGGTGGGAAGTCATTAGAACCAAAAGAAGACTGTGAAAAAATGTAACAGATTTTGATAATTATTATTATTTTTTGATAACTTTGATTTTGTGTTATGTTTTTAAAAGTTCAATAAAGCAATTTTAAGAGAGAGAGAGAGAGAGAGAGAGAGAGAGAGAGATTCTGCTGGTGAGTGGCGGCAGGCAGACCGAGAGCAGCGAGGGCGGGCAGGAGCACGGGACCCCAAGCCCCTTGGCCTTCACTGGGTGGGAGGAAATCCATTTTTAAAGTGTCTTGTTTAACCCCCGCCAGGCCAATTTTCAAGTCCTTCTGGTGAAGGTGAAGCTGTTCAGCTGGCAGAGCTCCTGTCACCTGCCTTCCTTCTTATCCCTCTGTGGGATTTGCATGGCTTCCCCGCTGCCAAACCATAACGCTTCTCACACAGGCAGATCCTTGTGTTGCAGTTCAGATCATGCTCAAGGCGGCTTGCAGCGTGGAAAAAATGCACAACCGCAACACAACAAAAGTAGTCATAAACGGTAAATACAACATTTGAACGTGCACAACCAAACTGAACAATTTCCACACGATCTAAAATAAAGATACAAAAAGCCGACTTGGGCAACAACACACCAGCCCAGGAAGAGTGAATCTGGAGGGTAAGAAAGTCTAACAAAGTTCTGATTTTCCCCATGATGACTTCAGTGCTCCCCCCTCCCCATTTTTCAAATATCAAATTCTTTCCAAAAATAAACTCTCTTTGCCGCTGCCCTAAGGAGCTCTTGTGCAATGCAGCCTTGTTCTCAAAGCAGAACAACCTCGGAATACCTGAGTGGCTCCTGGCTTGGCGGCTGGATTTGCAAAGAGCGGATTCTGGGTTTCATTTTGGTCCACAGAAAGCAGAGAGTCAGGGTGGAACTCGGTGACTCTTGGGGTCCCTTCCGACTCTGCGATTCCATGAAAAGAGATTCTTTAAGAAAATGCAATGCAACCCCTGCCTTGGAAGAGAAAAGGAGTTCGTGAAAGACTCCCTTTGAAGGAACTAGAAATAGATATATTTTTAAAAGCAAACATAAATAATGACACTGGATCCTGAGGCGGAAGAATAGCTGTCCTGTCTCCCCTTTTTTCTTTTAGAAGATGTAAGCAAAAAGCTTAAGTGACCTGATATCTCATCTCCGTATCCTTCATTTGCTCTCTCCGGCATAATATCCTGCTTGTTTTTTTCCGCTTGTGCTTTTGTCTCCCTGCAAAAGGGAGAATATAATGAAGCTGGGGGTGTTTTGGATGCAAAGCTTGTCCCTGTCGGCTCAAAGGACTTTTGCAGATGCAGCCCCCCCCCCCAGCAAGACCCCCTCCTCCCTTTCTGGGCAAGGAGGGAGGGTCAGCCGGCAGAGGACTGTGTGAGGAGGAGGAGGAGGATGCAGAAACCCAACTCCCCAGTCACATCTCGGGGCTTCATGACACTCTTCTCAGGAAACACTTGCAATCAAAATTAAACCACCATGGAAAATCCTAGCAGCAAACGGAGCAGCAGCCTCTGCCTTTTAGAAAGCCGCAGCCTTGCCCCATCCTTTTCCAAGAGGAGCCCCTCGCATATTTCCTCGTCCCACTGCTCAGCGCCAGAGTTCATTGTTCCCAATTTCTAGGCGCAAATGGGATCGTTTATGTCACCCTCTCACCCAAGCTCTTGCTAAAGAGGCCATTTCAGCACTTATCACATATATTAAATAACTTGCGTTTCCAAGATGCTCGAGTGTGGAATTATGCCTCTGCCGTGAAGATATGTGAACTGACAATCCGTAGCATATATCCTTTCACAGATTAATTATCACCCTGAGATTGGGGAGCTGTCATCCACGTTAAAAGCATTAAAATGAGCTGGGGTAATTTAATCTCCTTTTGGTGCAATAAGCTCATCTGCGTCTCTGGGCTCCCAGAACCCTTTTTGCAGCTTGTGATAGGGGTGTCCCCCCTCCCCGCTGTTTCACAAGATGCACTGCCCTCATTTGACCCAAGCGAGGACAGAAACCCCCCCCCCAGCCCCAGGGAGCCTCTCCGAAGCCTTCCCCACGGCACCCTGTGCCAGGTCAGTGAAGGAGACCCTCCTGCACCCCCACCTCCAGCTGGGCCCACCCCTCGCCCCTCTGGGGAGCTGCTTGGCCCACTTCTGAGACCTGGCATGAGAGGCACCCGGAGGGCTGCCCCACTGAAGGAGGAGCCAGCTTGGTTTTTCTGCTGCTCCAGATTCAAAGTGCAAGAAAAATGTTTCCAACTGAACATCAGGAAGAACTTTGGGGGGCAAGAGGAACGGACTCCCTTGGAAGGTGGCCGACTCTCCTTCCTTGGAGGTTTCTAAGCCGAGGTTGGGGGGGGGGTCGTCTGCCAGGGATTCATTAGCTGTGATCCCTGCATTGTAAGAGGTTGGACTGGACCAAATCAATGATAAATTATTATTATTATTATTATTATTATTATTATTATTATTATTATTATTATTATTATTATTATTATTATGTAGAGCAACTCCCCTAGGAGGAAAGGGGCGGCATTGGGGGCTGTACAGTTGGTGGGGGACAGGGGGCTATGGGTTTGTTCTTGTTTTATGATGTGTTTTTTGTAGTCATACCTCGGGTTACAGACACTTCAGGTTGCGTTTTTTTGGGTTGCGGGCCGCCAAAACCCGGAAGTACCGGAATGGGTTACTTCCAGGTTTCAGTGGCCGTGCATGCACAGAAGCGCTAAATCGCACTTTGCACATGTACAGATGTGCCGGGTTGCGAATGTGCATCCCGCACAGATCACGTTCGCAACCCGAGCGTCCACTGTATTTTAATGTTGTGAACCCTGCTAAGATCTACAGGTGAAGCACTAATGTTAATAATACGAATAATACGAATAATAGTTTAGAGAAAGGGCTAGTAAGAGGTGACATGATAGAAGTTTATATAATTATGCACGGTACAGAAAAGCTCCCCCCCCCAACACTAGAACTCATGGGAATCCAATGAAACTGAATGTTGGAGTCCGTCACGCAGTGGATAAACTGTGGAACTCCCTGCCACAGGAGGCAGTCATGGCCAGCAAGACAAGTTCATGGAGGAAAGGTTACCGAGGGCTCCTAGCCAGGATGTCTCTGCTCTGCCTCTGCAGTCGGAGGCAGCTGGAAGCCACAGGAGGGGAGAGTTGCGCAGGGGCCCGGATCCTGCTCCTTGGTTTCCCATGATGGGCGTCTGTTTGGCTGCTGTGAGAACCGCATGCTGGACTCGGTGGGGCCCCCTTGGCCTGATCCAGCAGCTCGCCATGTCCCTGGGGCCATTTCCAAGCCCACAAGGTTGTGGTTCCGAGGGGGGGTGGCCCTGCCTTCCTCTGAGTTGGGTCTCCTTCCTCTTGGGATGCGTCCTGGGAGACGGGGGCAGTTGGCAGCCCCCAGCTGGCTCCAGCCCACCGGCCGGCAGCCGGGCGAACTCCGGTTCTCAGAACAGCATCAAAACTGCCACTCATGCCTCAGAGACCTTTACAGACTGAGCACGCAATCCAGCAGAGATAAGAACTCTTTGCAACGGAAGAGTGGACAGAGGCACATGTAAGCATATTTACAAGCATTTTATTCAGCATCAGGACAAAGGAAAAACATGTCTGCTCCCCTTCATGTCCAAGCAGAAGCACGAAGCAAAAGCAATACACAAACGGAAGTTCCCAGCAAGCTGTGCTGGAATGTGAACAGACATGTGACACACAACAGCTCCACACATCTGTTCTAAAGGTAGAAGGGAACTATGTCCTAACACTTCCTTCCTCTCCTCCAGGCCTACATCTTCCCCCCAATGGCCATCTTCAAGGGCGAGGACGCCAGCGGAGAAGCGGCTGCCATGCTCAACAACATGCGTGTCTACGGGACATGTGTGCTCACCTGCATGGCCACCGTGGTCTTTGTGGGCGTCAAGTACGTCAACAAGTTTGCCCTGGTCTTCCTGGGCTGCGTCATCCTCTCCATCCTGGCCATCTACGCCGGAGTCATCAAGTCGGCCTTTGACCCGCCCAGCTTCCCGTAAGTGCCAACGAGGAAGAACCCCCAGCCCGGCCCATGCCAAACGGGGCTTCCATTTCTTTTTTTAATATAATTTATTATTATTTTTACAAATTTTACAAATTCTTTGGAAACACCATCCAAACCTATCTCTCATATCCCTTAACTCCCATTCACCTTCCATGGTGTTCATTCCCTTATAAAGCTCCGGTGTTACTTCTCTTTTATCCATTACATGCGTTAATTCCAAATTATTAAACCGCAAATTCTCATACTTCAAATCCTGCATGCATTTTAACACAACCATGCTATTTTTTTTCAAAATATTAACATCCTTCAAGAATTTCTTTCCCCCTGTTTTGTTCCCTGATTCTCAGTTAGTCCCAGCATATATCCCATCATCTTCCTAAGCCAGCCTTCTTTCGTGGGAACTTCTTCGTTCCATTTTTGTGCAGTCATAAACTATTTCTGCTGCTGTCATAGCATACAGAAACAAATGAAACTATTCCTTTAGAAGCTCTGGTCCGACAATACCTAGCAGAAAGGCCTTGGGTTTCTTGGGAACCCTCACTTTAAAGTATAAATACCTGAAGGTATTTTAATACTTGAAGGACTATTGTATTTTAATATTTCGTTGGAAGCCGCCCAGAGTGACTGGGGAAACCCAGCCAGATGGGTGGGGTAATAATAAAAATAATAATAATAATAATAATAATAGTGATGATGATGATGATTATGATGTTTAAAGTGGGAGGGGTGTGTGTCTCCATTTCAATAGTCGTACCTCATGTTACGTTTGCTTCAGGTTGCGTCCCACGGCGACCCAGAAGTACCAGAAAGGGTTACTTCCGGGTTTCGCCACTTGCGCATGCGCAGACATGCAAAATGACGTCACACGCATGCGCAGAATAATAATAATAATAATAATAATAATAATAATAATAATAATAATAATAATAATAATAATAATAATAATTTATTATTTGTACCCCGCCCATCTGGCTGGGTTTCCCCAGCCACTCTGGGCGGCTTCCACAAAGACCAAAAATACACTAAGTTGTCACACATTAAAAACTTCCCTGAACAGGGCTGCCTTAAGATGTCCTCTGAATGTCAGGTAGTTGTTATCTCTTTGACATCTGATGGGAGGGCGTTCCACAGGGTGGGCGCCACTACCGAGAAGGCCCTCTGCCTGGTTCCCTGTAACTTGACTTCTCGCAATGAGGGAACCGCCAGAAGGCCCTCGGAGCTGGACCTCAGTGTCCGGGCAGAACGATGGGGGTGGAGACGCTCCTTCAGGTATACTGGTGAATCGCATCTCGCACATGCGCAGACGCGGGTTGCGTTCTTTTCAGGTTGCGAACGGGCCTCCGGAACGGATCCCGTTCTCAACCAGAGGTACCCCTGTACTCTCCTTCCCACTGGGCTCTCTACAATTCTATAACTAAGTCCATCAATAGTCCCACCTCCCCTTCGGGTGGGGAAGGGGCAGAACCTGCTGGGCGGCAGAACCTCTGGCCAGGAGGCGGCAAAGAGGTGACCCCTCCCCTACTCTCCCCCCTCCCAGGATCTGCCTGCTGGGCAACCGGACTCTGTCCCGCGACGGCTTTGACACCTGCACCAAGGTGGTCCAGGAGGGCAACGAGACCATCGGCTCCCAGCTCTGGGGTCTCTTCTGCTCCTCCCGCTTCCTCAACGCCTCCTGCGACGAGTACTTCGCCCTCAACAACGTCACCGAGATCCAGGGCATCCCGGGAGCCGCTTCCGGCCTCATCCAAGGTAGGAGGGCTCTCGGTGGCATCACTGGGGGTTAAACAGGGAGCCCCAAAAGCCGCGGGGGACCTGGGCAGCTCTATTCATTTATGGCCTGAATATCCCCCCCTTTTCCTCCAAGAAGCTCAAGGGGGTGTTTTCTCCCCCTCTTCGTTTAATCCTCACAACAGCCCTGTGCGGTAGGCTGAGCTGAGCAGTGGCAACTTGCCCCCAAGGGCACCCCCAGGGAATTTCTTGGCCAAGTGGGGATCAATCGATCAATCAATCATTTTATTTGTATGTCGCCTTTCCAAAGTGAAAACTATGCTCAAGGAGGCTTACAACGTATTTAAAAAACCCCACATAACATAGACAAAAGAAGGAGAATATAAGGAATATTTTGAATATAATAGAATACCTGGAGGTCAAAAATGAAAAGAAAGCAGCAATGATGTTTATAGATGCTGGAAAAGCCTTTGACGACGTCTCTTGGAAATTCATGACAAAGTTACAGTTACAGATGGGTAGCCGTGTTGGTCTGCCATAGTCAAAATAAAAAAATTCCTTCCTGTAGCACCTTAAAGACCAACTAGTTGGTCTTTAAGGTGCTACAGGAAGGAATTTTTTTATTTTGACTATGACAAAGTTAGTTGAAGAAATTAAATGCGGGCCTAAATTTCTGAAAGGAATATCAGCGATTTATTCAGAGCAAAAAGCAAAATTAATCATAAACCAGGTGATAACGGACGAATGTAAGATACAAAAAGGAACTAGACAAGGATGTACACTATCACCATTGTTGTTCAAAAGCAGTTATAAATAATAAAGAAAACTTCAAAAAGCACACAACCAAATTGAACAATTTCCACATAAGTCCAAAATAAAGATACAAAAATATTGTATCATCTGCAACAATACCCCCTCCAATAAACACCCCCTCAGCAACGCCCCAACCCAAGACAAGTAAATGAGCTGTCAGCATGCATCGATCAGGATTCGAACCTTGATCTCCCAAGTCCTAATCCATCACTCTAATCGCTACGCCAACACCAGCTCTCCGCTTTCCTGCGGCTTTGTCTCCAGGATGGGGAGGGTGGCGCAGTTCATTTCCTTCTCTCTAAGAATATCTGTAAACCCCCCAAAAAATCAAGGCGGTGCCCCCTAAAACCCTAGAGTGCCGTGGGGCAGAGGCCCTTCCCTGACCTGCTGGCAGGTGAGTTGCCCAGAGGGGGAGGGGCAAGGGGGCATGGAGGGGGGCAGAGGCTTCAGACTGGCTCTGGGGGCAGGACTAGTGGCATTTCTGGCAAGAAGGCGGAGAGGGACCGTGCCAGTTGTGCGGTGCCCAAACCCAGCCCAAGGTGGGGGGCTTGGCGGTGGGCCTTCTTCCACAGGTGTAGAGGGTGGGGCCACCCCCTGGGGATGGCAGCCACTCACCCGCCCCGCTTCATGGCGTCTCCCCCCACAGAAAACCTCTGGAGCACCTACTTGCCCAAAGGGGTGATCATTGAGAAGTCTGGGTTGACCTCAGCGGCCCCTGCAGACGCTCTCCTGGACATGGATCAGCCCTACGTCTTCAGCGACATGACCTCCTACTTCACCCTCCTGGTGGGCATCTACTTCCCTTCAGTCACAGGTAATGGACTCCGGTGGGGGGGGGATGCACCCGGGTGCAGGTGGGGCAGAGTCTCTGGGGCACAGGTGAGGAGGCTGCCTGGGGACGGAGCGGGTCTCGGGTGCTGAGCGCTTCCTCCAGCTCTCAGTTGCCCCACCTGCCAGGCATGACTATTAGGAGGCCATATGGGGGCTGGGCGTCATCGATCCCACCTCCCTACTTTCTGCCCCCAACGCAATAAATGGAGCCCTGGACCTTGGGCCATTTTGATGATGCCCCCCCTTTGCCCCAGGGGCAGGTGAGGATTGAGAAGCACAGCAGCCCCACCCCAGTTCAGAGGCTGGAAGGGGGTCCACTTCACGAGCCCCCAGACACCGGGGAGGGCAGGGAAAGGCTCACCCCGCAGCCCACTCCTCAAGTCCCGGGGAGGGAGCAGTGCAAGACCTTTGGGGCAAAGGTCAGGGGTCGGCCTCCCTGTCGATTTCAGCTTCTCTTTTGTCCCATATGAGGCCCAATCCTCCACATTTCTGCAGGAGTTTGTGGGGTGGGTTTCTATTAAAAGCAAAAAAAAAAAACCCACCATGAAAACTGATTAGCATTTCAGTACACACTTTCGCTAACACACATTTTTTTTGCGTGCCTTTTCCTCTGACACAATGCATTTCTAAAATATTCGCCTGCCTGTGCACTGCACATGCTTTCCCGGAATAGACACAATTTTGTGCAGCTTATTTGGTTGCAGAAGAGGGCATTGCAAAATTCAGGGAAAGGTGGCTCTCAAAGGAGAGCTGAGTTTCGGTCAGCAGATTGTTTTGGAAAGTGCAGATGAGGCCACTTCCCTTTAGCACTTGAATTGAGCCGAATTCCTCTCTCCCCACATTCTTCAAGGGGCCGAGATCCCAGACACTGCAGCCTCTTCCTCTCTCTTTTTTTTTATTAAATAATATTTATTAGTAGTTTCAAAGTTATAAAGAAAAAAGAAAAATTAAAAACAACACTGTAATACATAGAAAGAAAGAAAAAAGTGGAAACAACAATACAACAACAAAAAAATAAAAATAAAAATGGAAAACACAAGAAAAAAGAAAACAACATAGATCCCAAATTACATATCTATAACTTCCATTTGCTTGTTTCATTGACCTCCTCACACCTCCCTTTTTGTATTCTAGTTTAATTAATTATTTCAGCAAATTCTTTCCATCTTTCTCAATTTTTGTTAAAAAAATTATCTTGACAGTTTAACTTTATAATTAGCTCAGCAAATCCTTACCATCTTTCCCCATATTCTGTTATTCAAATTGCCTTAATTTATTTAACCTTATCTTACCCTAAAATACCTTAAAGCTTAAATCTTAGTTTTCAAATATACATAACTCCTGATATCATTTCTGCTAGAGTCATATAGTTTCGCAGCCTCTTCCTCTCGTGCCCCTCACAAAACCCTTTTTTTATTTGGGTTGGGGGCAATGCTCTGTCCTGCAAAGCTTCCACAGAGGGAGCCCCCACAGCAGCCCCGGTCCTGGCCTGACCTTGTTACAAACAAGCACCCTCATGTGCAGCTCATTAACCACCACAGCTGGCACTAATTGGGCCACGATAACGAGAGGAAGGGATCTCACATCTGCACCCGAGAGGGACGCTGGCGGGGGGCTCAGCTGGGCACCAGAATCGGAAGCCCCCCCTGCCCCCTCAGGCCTACCAATCAGCCTCTTCCTCTTCAAGCATCCTTTTTGAGGATGCAGGAGAAGTTCCCCAAGGAGGAGACCTTCTCCTCTCACCTGGAATACGGTGCCCAGTGGTGAGTTTGCAAAAGTGTTTAGCTTGACAAAGAGCAGCCTAAGAGGAGAGATGATACCCATCTTTACATACCTGAAGGGCTGTCATATGGAAGAGAGAGCAAGCTTGTTTTCTCCTGCTCTGGAGGGCAGGACTTGAACCCATGGCTTCCAGTTACAAGAAAGGAGATTCCAGCCGAACCTTAGGGAAAGCTTTCTGATGGTCAGAGCTGTTTGACTGGGGGAAAGACTCCCTGGGAAAGTGGGGGGGGGGGCTCTCCTTCCTTGGAGGTTTCAAAACAGAGGCTCAGGGGCTATCTGTCTTTTGCTGTGTTTCCTGCATTGCAGGGGGTTGGGCTAGATGACCCTGGGGTGTCCCTTCCAACTGACCTTTTCCTCCCTCTTCCCCAGGGATCATGGCTGGTTCCAACAGGTCTGGAGACCTGCGTGACGCTCAGAAGTCCATCCCCACGGGCACCATCCTCGCCATCGCCACCACGTCCGCAGTCTGTATCCTTTGCCTCCGGGGGGCCTGCCCCTCTGCCCAGAGGGAGGTGGGGGCCCTGGAGAACTGGGCTGACTGGTCCGGAGCCCCTCTGCTGTCGGCAGCCCCAGGTGGGGCTCAGGCAGGTGACAGAGGTCATACCTGTGTGGCCAGTTCAGGGGCTGCTGGATTGATGCCCCAGAGCGAGACACCCCCCCAAAAAACTGTCTCTGTGTCACACACACATATTGCCCCCTGGGCACATGTTGGGCCAGGAGCCGCTATGCCCATTTTGCAGGGGCCGCCTCCATCTATGGGGACGGGACGTTTGCCTTGCCCCACATGAGCCTGCCTGATGGCTTTGGTCTGCACAAGCAGCGCTGCTGCAGCTGCCGCATAAATATCCCCTCTGTGTAAGAATGTGTAAGAATGTGACCTTTGGAACTCCCTCCCCATTGATACCAGGCAGGCACTTTTGGGGGGGCAACTAAAAGCATTTTTCTTTAGACAAGCTCAGTTAGAAAGTTAACATGTGTTTTAATCTGTTTTTGGTCTGTCGTCATTTTCGCTTTCCAAAAAAAATCTTTAAACGTTGCTGTTAATTTTTCTCACTACTGTTTTCTCTTTGTAAACCGCTTTGAGGTGGTGCCTGTTTTTCCAGTGAAGCGGGGTATAAATTTTATGAAATAAGCAAATAATAAATAGGTGCCTTCCAGGTGTTCCCTTTGAGTCTCCTCTTTTGCCTCTTTGGGACGCCGACCCAAAGACAAGGGAGGAAGAGCTCCCACGTCAAGAAGGAAGACAGCAAGCGGCCCCAATGGCAGCACAGAATCATGGGGTTGACAAGTGGGAAGGGACCCCCAAAGGTCATCTAGCCCAACCCCCCACAATGCAGGAACCGCAGCTAAATAATCTCAGACAGGCGACCCCTCTCACCATAAACTGCCCTTCTGTCTCCCCCATGCCCCATGCCAGCACTTGCCCTGATTCCCCCCAGCCTGGTCCGGGGGGGGGGGGGCGTCCTTCAGGACCAGGCAGAGCTTCCAGCCGTCCCAGCTGCCCTCCGACTCCTTCCTTAACGCCCCCACAGACATCAGCTCCGTCATCCTCTTTGGCGCTTGCATCGAGGGCGTCGTGCTCCGAGACAAGTGAGTATTCTTCTCTCTGTGGCCGAGAGGGGAGCAAGGGAGTCTCTCTGGGCTGGGGGACCCCTGGCCTTCTGGCGCATTAATAATAATAATAATAATAATAATAATAATAATACTAATAATAATAATAAATAATAATAATACAGTGGAGGCTCGGGTTGCGAACATGATCCGTGCGGGATGCACGTTCGCAACCCACAGTGTTCGCAACCCACAGCGGCGCGTCTGCACACACGCAGGTTGCAATTCGGTGCTTCTGCGCATGTGTGACCGCCAAAACCTGAAAGTAACCTGTTCCGGTACTTCCGGGTTTCGGCAGCCCGTAACCCAAAAATCGCAACCTGAAGTGTCTGTAACCCGAGGTATGACTGTAATAACAATTTATAAAATGATAATACCAGGCCTCGGGTTGATTAAACATTCTGCAGCCTCCTTAAACATGTCTGTGGCTGGGTATGGTTTTTCTGCTATTGTTGTGGAAGACGCAAGGATCTTAAGATAACACTGTTATATTTTCAAACTTGCGTCCTCTTGTTACAAACTGCCCCGTGGTCTTTGGCATATAACTTGAATAAATGCATATGCTGCCCTCTATGAAGAGAAGGTTTGCAGCGTAAAACACAAAATGTGCCACATAAAGAGCATAAGCAAAGCAGGGCAGTGGCCGTGAGAGGGACCCCCTGCTAAGCCCTTGGAAGACAGAAAACTCTGCGCCCGGTGCAGCCCCCCCCCCGACAACCCCCCACCCTGCCAGGGGACCCCTCCCGCTTCCCTGCTCTCTTCGCCCGGCAGGATGCCGGCCTCGGCTGCTGCCTGTGGCGCTGAGCTCCCTCCTGGCAGCCGGGATGCAGCTGCCCTTCCCCTATCTAGGCCACCCAAGGTGCTGCTGCCGCCGCCACTGACATTTTTGGGTCATAATACTAATGGCTTTATTCCCTATACAAATACCGAGGCACCTGGTCACGGAGGGCCACCAGCTCATCTAGGGCCTTACGGAACCTTTGCAAGGATGGGAGACGCAGCTGGAGAATCCTTTTCTTTCTTTATTTCAAAAATCTTGATGATTTGCAAAGGGAATCTTTGTGCTTTCCTCTCCTGCTTGGCGGCTGTGCTGTGTCCTTTTCCTTTTCGCTTTCGTCCTTCCAGGCTGAGACGCTTTGTGGGTTAAGTCTTTGATTCCTTCTGTTTCGTCACGCTTGCACTTTAGGTTTGTTAGCAAATCAATAAAATAAAATAAAAATGGAAATAAAATTAGGACTAATAAGCCTTGCAAGGTTGGCACAGCTAGGTGGCTGCCGGGAAAGAAGGGACTTCTTGCTCTGAGCCGAACTCGTCCAGGGATCCCCGCTGGCCTCTTGCACAAGGGGAGAAGCAGCCCCACCCTTTCCCAACGCTGCTTCCCTCTGAGGCGAAGAGGGAGCCAAGAGAGGGCTCTCCTGCCCACTTCCTTGCCAACTGCAACACAACAGCCCTGCAGGGCTGCCAGTGGGTCTTACTCTCTGCTAGCTGCTGCCAGCCCCCTCCCACTGACATCCCTTGTGAGTTACTCAGAGAGTAAAGGCAGACCAGGCTGTCGCTGAGTCTCCCCAGACCTCAGGAGAGTGTGCCAGTCACTTCCAGCACTAAACTTCCAGTAGCCCAAATGCCAAGCACCTGGGCACAGGGAGGGGGCATTCTGAAACACACACAATCCAGCAGTCAAATTAAAGAACATTTTTCAGAATAAAACTGGGTGGGGAACCAGTAGAAGGTCTGTGTAGACTATGAAATAAACCTGAGCACCGTGCTCTAAATCTGGACTGATCCTGCCCATGCCACAACAATCCCTGGAGTTGGAGGGAACCCGATGCCAAGGCCACTTGGATTGTTGAGGTCTCCCTCCCTTCCCCGGGAGGGTGACCCCTGGCTCTGTCTGACCAGGAAGAGTCCGAGTTGGTTGGTCCAGTCCTGCACGTTCCTCAGTCCCCTGGGGAAAGGGCAGAGCAGGTGGGGCCTTTCTTCACACCCTCACAAGTGTCCCCTTTTAAGCGGGACATCCCGGATCACGGGAGCCAATCCCATCTTCTGTCTGGATCCCAGAATGTCCTGTTTCTGGTGTGGCACAAGTCGAGAGCTGGAATCCTGGCCTAAAAGAGGCTCACTCTGGAGCAAGTGAGCAGAACGCGCGGGCGAACCCCTCCTGACGTCCCGATTTTGGGGATGGAAATGTTGGGAGGGCTGTGCTTTGGGGGCATCAGTTATGGCAACCTCTGGCCTCTTTGGGCCCAGAAGGTGCCCAGCAGGGATCAAGACTAGATCTCTTTGCTCCCGATCCAGAAGCTACAGTTAGTGCAGAATGTTGCAGCACAATTGCTGACAGGAAGGAGGCCTTGTCAGCATGCAAGACCTCTGCCCGGAAATCTGCACTATCAGGCCCGTTTGCTATCAGGCCAAGTCGAAACTGTTAGTATATAAAGCCCTTTGCAACTTGGGCCCAGTTTACCTGCGAGGTCACCCCGATAAATGCCCCCTTGACCTCTTTGATCTGCGGAAGTGGCTCTCCTACAGGTGCCACATAATATCCATTCTGCATTTTTAAGGAATTGATCTTTTAGGGTGGCAGCACCTAACCCTTGGAACTCCCTGCCTCTTGATATCAGGCAGGTGCCTTCACTGCTCTCTTTTTGATGCCTGCTCAGAGCATGTTGGTTTGGTCAAGCCTGCCCAGTTGCTTAGAAAGTTGGTGCCAGCTTCATTCTGTTTTTAGTCCGTTGTTATTTTCACTTTTTAGAAGCCTTAAATTGTTATTCATTCTTCTTACAGATGATTTTATTGCTTTATCTTTTTTGTAAACTGCTTTGAGGGCTATTGTTTTACAATCAAGCGCTGTGCAAATTTTATAAAGCAAAGCCAGAGGAGGCAGTTCTGCTCTGTGAGATGGGATGGGGCTCAGAGCAGCCGAGGGCAGGCGAGGTGAGCAGCTGATCCATTGCGTTGACTTACGTGCCGCTTTGCCCACGAGGTGCTGTGCCCAAAAGCAGCTCTCAGCAACCACAGAAGATGCAACTGCTTGCCTGTCCATTCAGCCCTGCCCCTTTGCCCCTCCAGGTTTGGCGAGGCCGTGAGCGGGAACCTGGTGGTGGGCACCCTGGCCTGGCCCTCCCCCTGGGTCATTGTCTTTGGGTCCTTCTTCTCCACCTGCGGAGCTGGGCTGCAGAGCCTGACGGGGGCCCCTCGCCTGCTGCAGGCCATCTCTCGCGACGGCATCGTCCCCTTCCTGCGGGTAAGTGCCTGCCTGGGGGGAAGGGAGGAGCGTGGCCACAGCACGGGGGGGGGGGCAGTCTGAAAGACCCTTCCTGGTGCAGTCAAGGGTGCGTTGTGGTGAAGGGCTTCTTTGGCGGGGGTGTTGGTGAGGACCCTGCCCCCTCCTGCAGAATATAGAAGGGGCCCATGGGAGGAAAGGATCGGGGGTCTTCTTCCTTCCTACACTTGTGGCCTCAGGTCACTCTGTGCCCCCCCAGGGGCTGGGATCTGCAGAGATGGAACTTCTGCAACTGTCACATGATGCTAATTCCACACTCTTGGGAACTCCCTTTCACTGCCCTGTTATGGGCTAGAAATGTTTTTGTCCCAGCGCACTTTCCAGGCTCATAACTTTAACCCATAATCTTGAGAAGTGGTTTTAATAAGTATGCATGTTTTCTACTCTTTATTATATATATGTGTGTGTGTATCTATATAATGTAACTTTAATGTTTATTTCTAATTGGCCTTTTAAATAACTGCTTCAGATTGTTTATTGCAACCGAAGGAGAGAGGTCTTGTTTCCTAGTAGCAGGAAAAGGGGGGAAGGGCACAGCGCTTAGAGGGTCGGACCAGCACTTGGGAGAGAGACCTGGGTTCAAATGAAGCTCACCAGGAGGGTCAGTCCTTGGGGGCCAGTCCCTGCCTCGCAGCCTAGCCCCCCTCTCAGGGTTGTTGTGGGGGCAGAATCCTGCAGGCCCCCTTGAGCTCCTTGGAGAAACAGGTGGGACAGAGATGCAACTGGTTTTGACCCAGCCCAGCTCCCCTGTCTGACTTGGCCTGATGTGCTGTGCGTGTGTCTGTGCTGGTGAAGCCGGCCTGGGTGTGGGCTGTGGGCCTCCCAGTTTCTCAGTGCACTCGGCGCACTTAGTGAGCCACATCTGCGCAAATCCAAGCCGACAGCCGACAGGGACTTGCGGCTAATTTTAAACTCCCTCCTCCGCTGCCTCTTTTGCAGTCTTCACTTGAGGGACGAGCCATGCTGGGTAACAGGAGGAGACTTCGGCTTTCCTACCCCCACTCCTGTGCCCCCTCCCTGCCCCCTCTCTCTCGCACACAAACGGGCACAGACACATGCACGCGCCTGTGTGCGCACACAGCAAGAGGTTGTTCGGACAGGGTGCGTCCCAACCCTCCTTGCACCCTCAGCAGGATCAGGCCAGGAGTGTTTTCCTCACTAGGATTAGCCAAAACCACGGAGGAGAGGCTCTTCTCGGCCTGCGCGGTCGGGGGCAGACAGGCTCCTGAATCCCAGTGGCTGGAAACCGCAGGAGGGGCGAGTTGCTTTCCTGCTCGGATCCCGCTTGCTGGCTTCCCACAGGTTGGCCACTGGGAGAACAGGATGGTGGAGCAGCTTGGCCCTTGGCCCTGATCCAACAGGCGCTTCTTGTGTCCTCCTGCTTCCTCTCTGGCCAGTCAGAGGCGTCCAGGAGAGCCCAAAGATTGTTCCCGTAATTCCTGGCAGGTAGCCTGGAAGTTCCCTTTTGCTGATGGCGCCTGAAAGAGTTCTCGCTCCTCCTCCTTCCATGTATCTCTTCTTTTGTAATCTTTCTTTTTAGTTTCCCAATATACTCCCAAATTATAACAAGAGCAATTAATTCTCCATCCCTGTATCTCGTCCCTTTAAAAGCCACCTGGGCTGTGGGCACGGCTGCGTCCCCCCCCCCGGGCCCTGTGAGGTCGGCTGCCCCCCAGGCCAGGCAGGGAGCGGTTTCCGACACGCAGCCCTCAAACTGCCTCCGACAGAAACATCTCCAGGTGTCAGAAACAAAACAAGCCCAGGGCCCCTGACAAGAGGCAGCTTTCCCCTGCCAATCTCAGCGCCCGCATCTCCAAGGTCACCTGTCCCCTTGCCTCCTCTCAAATCAAATTGGTTGGGTGGTGAAGCCCCTCCTGAGCGGAAGCATCAAGCCAGCTAAGGTCAGAGCGGGTGCAGGGAAAACGGGGGGAGGGAGCATTGTGCTGAGTTTGAGCCGGGCTGGGTCTAGCCGAGTGCCCTGTCTCCAGCTGTGCGCCAGAAGCCCAGGCATAGTCAAGCTGTGGAGCTCCTTCCTCGAGAAGACAGTGACAAGCTGGGTGGACAAATGGATGGAGGAGAAGAGGGCTCCGTGGTCGGAGGTACCAGTTGCTGGAAACCCCAGGAGGGGACAGTTGCCCTTGCACTCATTTCCTGCCTGCGCTTCTCCGGAGGAAGTATCCGGTCGGCCCCTGTGAGTATTGGGATGCGTCCTGGGAGACGAGGGCAATTGGCAGGCCACCAGCTGGCTCCAGCCCACCAGCCGGCAGCCGGGCGAACTCCGGTTCTCAGAACAGCATCAAAACTGCCACTCATGCCTCAGAGACCTTTAGAGACTGAGCACTCAATCCAGCAGAGATAAGAACTCTTTGCAACGGAAGAGCGGACAGAGGCACATGTAAGCGTATTTACAAGCATTTTATTCAGCATCAGGACAAAGGAAAAACATGTCTGCTCCCCTTCATGTCCAAGCAGAAGCACGAAGCACGAAGCAAAAGCAATACACAAACGGAAGTTCCCAGCAAGCTGTGCTGGAATGTAAACAGACATGTGACACACAACAGCCCCACACATCCGTTTTGGTGGAACGGAACATCCCAATCCTAACCCTGAGAACAGGAGGCTGGACTAGATGGGCTCCCTTTGGCCTGAAGCAGCAGCCTCTGCTTATGTCCGTAAGCTGATTTGCCAATACTGCATCAAAGGAAGTCTGGAGCCGTTCAGCTGCCTTTTCGTCCTAGTGAACATCTGATCCCACCTTGAGACGGGAGAGAGGGAGGGGGCTGGCCACATGCCTTCATCTTTTGCTTCTCCTTCCGCCCTTGCAGTGCCCCCGTGCACGGTTCCCGCAGCCCCCTCCTCGCTGAGCCTTGAGGGTTTGGACGCAGCCCCCCCCCTTTGCTCCTGCGCCTCCTCCTGCCCTTGAGGTGTCCCCTTCAAGTAGCCAGAGTTGTCAGCTGCTTCGGCTGCACCTGCCACATCCACCTTGTCTGCCGCTCCACACTTTCCGCAAGGTGCTCTGGAGCCAGAAGCTGCAAGGTCCTTCCTTCGCCCCTGGCAGCTTCTCGCCCAAAGCTGTTTCCTTGGCTGCCGAGGGGCAGGGGCTGTCTGGACTCCTGCCTGGGCCCCACAGCAAAAGGAGAGCAAGGAGGCAATGGGGCTGGTGCAGGGGGCAGCTGGGGCCCACCCAGCAAGGACATTGTAGAGCCGTGACTTCCCCATTCATTCAGTTTACCAGCCATAAATCAGAATTATACACAAGTGTAGCTGCACCATAGATTTGTGTAACAGCCTTAGGATAGTGTCAGTTTTATTTCCATGGAATCATAGAATTGGAAGGGACCCCAAGGGCCACCTAGTCCAGCCCCCTGCAATGCAGCCATGACAGGCGATCCCTAGCATGGAATTTGCCCTTTTCGTGGCTGCCACACACTGGGGTGACATTTTCGTGGTGCTGTTCACTACAACCTCACAGGCTCCTTCCTGGTCACTCACTGCAAGTTCAAACTCCATGAGTGTATTTGTGAAATAAATGTCTTTTGATCACACTGGATTGCATTTGCCATTTCTACTGCTGGTTCTCTCAGTTCAGAGAAATCTTCTTTGGAGTTCTTTCTGCTCCATTTTTGTTTTAAGCACCCTGAACAACTTGGCATTGCCTTTCTGCTAAAAGGAACGAGGAGGCAAAATCAGCAAAGTGTCGCCATGAAGAGCCTGGCAAAATTTGCAATTTAAAAAAACCCTCGTGTGATTTTGCAAAAAATAAAAGGCTCAAATTATGGAGCAGGAGGGATTGGACAATAACCAAAAGGGGACTTCGGATCAACTCCCGGAAGACTTGGCTGCACCCTGGAACCAGGAACCATCTTTTGCTCTGGCAGCAGAGGCCAAACAGGGACAGATCTGGACCTCATCTGCTGGGCTGCTGTCAGTGCATAATCATGTCTGGCTGTCCCCTTCATGAGAAGATCAGGGGAGCCTGCGGGATCCAGCCCAACATCCTGGTCTCACAGTGGCCAAGCAGTGGGGAAACCGCAGTGGGAAACCCACAAGCAGGATCCCAGCACCAGAGCCCTGTGGTTTCCAGAAAGTGGCATTCAGGTGCATTGCTGCCTCTGACCGTGGAAGCAGAGTAGAGCCACCCATAGCCCTCTCCTCCTCCACCAATTTGCCTCACCCATTTTTGGCCATTGCTGCCTCTTGTGGGAAGGAGTTCCACAGTTTAACTCTGCACTGTGTAAAGAAAGGCTTTCCCTTCAGCTTCATTGGAGGGCAAAGAGCCTTCCCTTCTCTCTCCACTTTCTCCAGGCCAGCCATCATTTGGCAAACTTCTCTCGTGCCGCCTTGTTCTTGCCTTTCCTCCAACCCGAAAAAGTCCCAGGCGCTGCGGCCATTTCTTCCCAGGACCAGGTGTGGGGCCCTTTCCCGAGCCTCCTCCCGCTGACGGTCTCTCTGCCTTCTCTCTTCCTCTCCCGCAGGTCTTTGGGCACGGCAAGGCCAACGGGGAACCCACCTGGGCCCTCCTGCTCACCGCCTGCATCTGCGAAATAGGCATCCTCATTGCCTCCCTGGACGAGGTGGCCCCAATCCTCTCCATGTACGCCCCCTCCTGGGACCTCTGGGGCCCCTTCTGAGCATGGGGCAGGGGGTCTCTCTTCAGCACCCAGGAAGAGGCCAGGCTGCCCAGCCCGCCCCCCCCCCGGTCTTGAGCATCCCTCAAGCTAGGGCAGCCCCTCCTGTCTGCCAGTGCTGCCCTCCCCAGCCCCACCCTCCCACCCCACGTGGGGCAGTTCCTTCCAGGCGCTGGGAAGGGGTGGCTTTGAGCCTCCCTCTTTCTCCCCCCACATTCAGGCCCTCGCTTCCCCCCCCCCCCAGGTTCTTCCTGATGTGCTACATGTTCGTCAACCTGGCCTGCGCGGTGCAGACGCTACTAAGGACCCCCAACTGGCGGCCACGGTTTCGGTATTACCACTGGTGAGTGGCGAAGGGCCGGGGACTCTCAAGCTGCCGTTCCTGCGGGGCAGCGAGGGGGTTGGTCTAGATGGCCCTGGGTGGCCCCTTCCTGTTCTCCATGGAGGGGAGCCTCCTGTTGCAGGGGAGGCCTGGGCGGCTGCCAGTGCTCCTCTGGGCTGGGCTCAGCTCTCCTCCCCCCTGGTGCCCACAGGACCCTCTCCTTCCTGGGCATGAGCCTATGCCTGGCCCTGATGTTCATCTGCTCCTGGTACTATGCGCTGGTGGCCATGCTGATTGCAGGACTCATCTACAAATACATTGAATATCGAGGGTAAGTTGGCGGGTCGGGGGCTAGAGGGTCCTCCCGGGTGTTTTTCTGGGGGGGAACCCAGGCCAAGTGACTCCTGCGTTGCTAGGGCTGGGCTGGACATCTCTTAGGGTCCCTTCCAACTCTGCAATCCTAAATAACATTTGGGAGCCTCCTTCACTCCACGGCTTTGCGAGTTCCAGGGCAGAGGTAGTGGGGGTGGTTTCTCCTCCACCTTTCCTGACCCCTCCCTCCCTCCCGATTATTAAATTTATATACCCCAGAGCTTGTGTTGTCTTCCGGGACAGAAAGACACAGCAGAGACTGTGGCGTCTTTATGATATATCACTCTATTGACGCATATCTACAACATGCTGCTCCTAGATGATGATGATGATGGTGATGATGATGGTGATGATGATGATAATAATAATAATAATAATAATAATAATAATAATAATAATAATAATAATAATTTTATTTATACCCCGCCCTCCCCGGCCAGAGCCGTGCTCAGGGCGGCTAACACCAATAAAATCACAGTAAAAACACAATGGGGGGAGGGAACCAATTTAAAATACAGGTTAAAATGCAATTTAAAATGCAGCCTCATTTTAAAAGTAGCCCTTAGATCAAAACCTTAAGGGGAGGGAAACATAAGGGTCAGACTGAGTCCGAACCAAAGGCCAGGCGGAACAGCTCTGTCTTGCAGGCCCTGCGGAAAGATGTCAAGTCCCACAGGGCCCTGGTCTCTTGTAACAGAGCGTCCCACCAAGTCGGGGCCAGTGCTGAAAAGGCCCTGGCCCTAGTTGAGACCAATCTAACCACCTTGCGACCTGGGACCTCCAAAGTGTTGTCATTTGTGGACCTTAAGGTCCTCCACGGGGCATACCGGGAGAGGCGGTCCCCATAGGTACATGGGTCCTAGGCCACAGAGGGCTTTAAAGGTCAAAACCTTTAAAGGGATTGCAGAGTATTTGCATCCTACGAGGGTCTGGCTTCCCCCTTAAGGGCAGCAAAAAGTCATCCTTGCGTCTCTGGCCTCCAGCCAGTCACTCCCAGCTCACTTGCAGTTCTGCCCTCCTTCTCCTTTTCACTGCAAACCGACTGCAAGGAGCTCCCCCCCCAAAAAAAAACCACCCCTGGCCTTGGCATCTGTGCACCAGCACCCCCCCAAAAGAAGGGGTCCCCCTTGCCTGGCAGTCCTGCCCTCTGATGGTTTCCTTGATGGTCATCGCTGGTCTTTTTCCCCTAGTTCTGCCAAGCTGCCTTGGCTCCTTAGCACAAGTAAGTCCAGGGGGTTCCCCATCTTTGGCAAAGTTCAATCAGACTTCTGGCTAAATCCTAACACATAATAATATTAAAGCACAAAAATACCCAACATAGTAACCAACAAAAACACTCTAAGAGGCCACAAACAGTTGAATTAGTGAAAGGCCTGGTGGAAGAGGAACGTTTTTGCCTGGCGCCTAAAGACAAAGCGCTCTCTCCTTCCTGGGGAGAGCGTTTCCCCAAGAGGGAGCCACCACAGAAGAGGCCCTGTTCTCATGTTGCTCCCCTCCGGGCCTTTCGTGGAGGATGAACGCACAGAAGGGCCTCAGAGGATGACCTTTGACTTTGCAGAGCGGAGAAGGAGTGGGGCGATGGGATCCGGGGCCTGTCCCTCAGCGCGGCCCGTTATGCCCTCTTGCGGCTGGAGGAAGGGCCGCCCCATACGAAGAACTGGAGGTAAGGGAGCAGGACTCTGCCAGACTGACCGGGTGGGTGTGGGGAGAGGGAGAGGGAGGGAGACCGGGGGGGCACCTGTGGGAAGGCTGCTGGGCAGTGGGGTGCCAGGGGCCCTGGATCAGTTGCCCACCACAACAGGCATAACAAGTGCAGGAGGGGCAGAGATGTGCCTGGCACGAGGCCTGGAGCAGAGGGGGGCGTGATTCCTGCATGGCAGGGGGCTGGACTAGATGACTCTTGGGGGACCCGACTGTTCTGTGATCCCTAAGGGATGGGGCAGCAGAGGGAGATGGCAAGGCAGGAGAGAGGAAGGGGACTTGGGACTGGGAAGGAGAGGCAGCGAGAGCTGGCAGAAGTCCTCCAATGCTAGTCCTACTCAAGAGGAGACCCACTGACACTGATGGCCGTTGTGAGCTTCGTTCCCTGCATCCCAATGGTCCTACTCTGAGGAGGGCCCGGCCAGCGCCAACTCCCTCCTCCCCCTTCCCAGGCCGCAGCTGCTGGTGCTTGTCCGCGTGGATCAGGACCAGAACGTGGCCCACCCGCAGCTGCTCTCCTTCATCAACCAGCTGAAGGCCGGCAAGGGGCTGACCATCGTGGGCTCCGTGCTGGAGGGCACCTTCCTGGACAACCATGCCCAGGTCCAGAGGGCAGAGGAGGTGAGCAGGGCAGAGCGGCGCTCCCGGGGCTGGGGGTTGCAGGGTCCCGATCCCTGCTCTCGGCCGGGAAGGGGCTCCAACTTCTCTCCTCCCTGCTCCCTGGCAGTCCATCCGGCGGCTGATGGAGGCAGAGAAGGTGAAGGGCTTCTGCCAGGTGGTGACGTCGACCTCGGTGCGCGACGGCATGTCCCACCTGATCCAGTCCAGCGGCCTGGGGGGGCTGCAGCACAACAGCGTCCTGGTCGGCTGGCCTCGCAACTGGCGCAGCAAGGAGGACCACCAGACCTGGAGGAACTTCATTGGTACATGCTGGGCGGGGGGCAGGGGGCAGGGAGGGCAGAGGGGCCCTAAGGGCCAGGCCAAAGGGGCCCACCCACTCCAGCACCCTGCTCTCACAGGGGCCAAACGGGCCTCTTGTGCGAAACCCACAGGGAAGGATCTGCGCACAAGAGCAGCGCTCTGCTTTCCAGCAACTGGTACTCAGGAGCACTGCTGCCTCTTGCTGGGGGTGGGGAGTGTGGCCCTTGTGGCTAGAAGCCAGCCATGGCCCTCTCCGCCTCCCCCATGAATTGGCCCACTCTTCTTCCAGTGCCACCCAGGTCAGTGGCCATTGCTGTCTCCTGCGGGAGGGAGTTCCAAAGATTAACAAGGTGCTGCAGACAGAATCACTTCCTTTCATCTGCTCTCTGCTCACCTTAGGGTTCTCTGCCATGTTAGAAACACAGATATATAAGTGAGGCACCAAGTGGCTCCTTAAACCAGAGTTACGGTTTCCAAAATGGAACGTCTAGTTGCCATTTTGTGGCCAGGCGGTTCTAAAGTTGTATTTTTCAACACACCTTTTTGGTTCCGGAAATTCATTCCGATTGTCCAGATAGAATTCTACAGAATGGGGTATTAGCGTGTGAAAATGGTCTAAGGATCCCCAGCCACGCACCTCCAGATGATGGGGACATCAGATGCCGTCCTGGCACCCGGGCATCCTCACTTGGTCACAAGTGGCCATTAGCTGGGTGCAAAATGTGTGGATTTCGAGCGCTGGTTCCCTGTCCACCCTCTCCTCTTGTGGGTGACGCTTCTCTCCTCTGCCTGCGCCCCACAGAGCTCGTGCGAGAGACCACCGCTGGGCACATGGCGCTCTTGGTGGCCAAGAACCTGGCCATGTTCCCGGCCAACTCGGAACGCTTCTCAGAGGGCCACATCGACGTCTGGTGGATCGTGCACGACGGAGGGATGCTGATGCTGCTGCCCTTCCTGCTGCGTCAACACAAGGTATTTGGGGAGACGCCAGGGGGTGTCGCGCTGAGATCCCTGCACCGCAGGGGGAACTCTGCACTGCTAACTCTTTATTGGCAAAAACATGATCTTGACTTGGTTGAGTGTCAGGCCTAATGAGAAGAACAGCTTGTTCTCGGTGGTCTTACTCCATGGAAATCAGCTGTTGAGATCAAAGACCCCCACCTTTCCCCTCCTCTCCAGGGTTTCTCCATGCAGTCTGAGGCTGTGCCTCATGCCGCCAACCTCTCCTCCGCCCTCTTCATTCCTCTTCTGGTTCTGGGAGACCAGTGGGGAGGGGAGCTCATGGCAGCAGGAGGGGGAGAGACCTGTGACTCTTCACCAGCCGGACTCATGTCTGGCTCTCCTCTCCTGCTTCAGCTTCTGCCTCTGATTCTGCACTTCTCTCTGCCTCTGATTCTTCCTGCTCACTAAGGCCTGTTACTTCTTCCACTTCAGACACCTCCTCCTCCTCCCGGTCTGCTCCTTCTTCTCCCTCTGACCCCTCGTCCTTGTCCCCCCACCCCACCCCCGGGCTCTGGGCCCTCTTCCCTTGGGGTTCCCCTTGGGGGTTCCTCCCACCGTTCCTCTGCGCCCAACCAGTCCAGGACAGCTGGACTAGATGGTCCCCCCCAAACTCTGCCATTCCATGCTTCTACGAGAGTCCTCAGCAGGGACACCCAACAGCAAACCCACTCTCTTAGGGCCACTCAAATGGCTGTATTGGAGCTCCAGTCTCTTCTGGCAGCTGCTGGGGAGGATGGCGCACATGTTTTGTTTATATAATATTTTTATTGCATTTCCATTTTTAATATTTAGACGCATTCTTATTATCCACTCTACTTTTTGCTCATATGAGCCTATTGACTCCCCCCCCCCCCATGGCTTTCAAAGCTCATCTTTATATCATAGCAGTTATACATCTTCCATTTTATGTTTTTCTCATTCAACTCATCTCAGTTTTTAAGTAAATGTAAAAAAGGTAATAATCATTGTCATTACTTCTTACAACCCTGCTCGTGTTTTCAATTGCTTACAGTGATCCTTCAAATATTGTACAAATTCACTCCAGTCTTTTTGGAAAGCTTGATCATGCTGGTTTCAAATTTTCCCAGTCAGCTTCTCCAGTTCCGCATAGTCCATCATCTTCATCTGCAACTCTTCTATGGATATAATAATCTTTATTGTCATTGTCCCATACAGAACAACGAAACTGAAAAATCTACACCAGACATTCAAAAACCAACAAGCCTGCCATCCCATCTATCCCAACCTGGTTAACCCCCTAAAAAATCTGATACCCCATTTTTAAATACAATACACTCCCATAGAGACTACCTTACACTGCATTTAGATCCAAAATTGCATTTGGATAGAAACTGTTTCTCAGGCGGCTAGTCCTGGTCTTTATCGCAGGTATTTCTTGTTGCTTCCGTCTTCTGCCAGGCCTTGTCCCAAGAACGAGTCCCCTGAGCTGGGCAGGGCCGGCTGTGCGCTGGCTCAGTGGTTCCACCGCCTCTTTTCCTCCCACGTAGGTTTGGCGCAAGTGCAAGATGCGGATCTTCACCGTGGCCCAGATGGACGACAACAGCATCCAGATGAAGAAGGACCTGACGACTTTCCTGTACCACCTGCGCATCACAGCCGAGGTGGAAGTGGTGGAGATGGTAAGGCCGTCAGAGCAGCCGGCTGCTGGATCCGGCCAGGAGCCTGTCTGGCCCAGCGTTGCGTTCTCACTGGGGAGTCCCCATGTCCCACCCTCTCCCTCTCCCGCAGCACGAGAGCGACATCTCCGCCTACACCTATGAGAAGACCTTGGTGATGGAGCAACGCTCCCAGATCCTCAAGCAGATGCACCTCACCAAGACGGAGAGGGAGCGCGAGGTAAGTGGCCGTGGGGCTGGTGGGCCGCAATACGCCCTCCCACTTATGGGCTGGGAAGCGCTGCGAGGTCTCATGCAAGGGCAAAGGGAGAAATCTGCCCTGCCTGAAGAAGGGCCTGGGCAGAGAGGCTGGGAGGAGAGAGTCTTGCTCTCTCGCAGCGATTCCTCCGTGCACCTTAGAACTGGGTCCGATCTGCACCTGCCCTCGTCTCACAGGGGCCCACAAGCAGGACTTGATCACAGGGGCGCCGTCTGCCTTGCCAAATGCAAGGCGGTTCTTTTAAAATGAGATTCAGAAGGAACACAAAACACGAGTGAGTGAGAAGATTGAAGGTTTGTATTCTAAACAGCAAGCAATATATACATGCCAAGGAAGCGCCTCAGTCTGCCACTTGGAAGCCCTCAAGAAGTGGCAAAGTGGCTCCCCCAGGTAGCTTCAGTTTGCACAGCCCCACAGCCATCAGTCCGTGCATCAGCAACTATGCCCAAAACTATCGGATTTATAGATAGCTAGCCTGTTAGCCTGCGTGGCTTGCTTGACTGGCTACGTGCAGATTATTCATTAGCCACCCTCTCCCAAGGCCTCACTTTCTCCAAACAATGTCCGACGTCAAAGAAGGTGAAGGTACCCAGCGCTATCACAGATTAGGGCACTAAAGGCTGTTCTCAGCCATCAAAGAGCTGAACAAGAGCTGGAGGGGGGGAGCAAACAGAGGCAGGGAGGGTAATCGTGTCAGATCACTAGATCTTCTGGATTGATTGCCGATATAGGGAGAGGGAGAGAAGAGAGCGGATTCAGCTGCGTGGGTTCAAGAGAGGATGAGATCACTAACTCCTTGAAATACAACTATATTCCAGACAGATCGCCCACACACCTTCCCCTCCTGTGGCTTCTAGAAGCATCACTGCTTCCGGCTGGGGGGGCCAAGCAGAGCCCTCCTGGCTAGTCCCCCCCCCCTTGGCCTCTCATCCTCCATGGATGCCTCTCATTCTCTCTTAAAAGCATCCAAGCTAGTGGCCATCCTTGATTCCTGTGGGAAGGAGTTCCATAGTTGAACGAAGCACTGTGTAAAGAAGGACTTTTCCCTGCCCTCTCTTTAATCTTTTTCACATCTCTCCCCCTGTAGGCCGTCAATTATATACTATAATTCTCACTACAGAGATCTCAGCGTCTCTTGGCCAGCAATGGGTGCCACCCTAAAGCATCTCTCACAAGGGCACACAGGGTGTTTTAAGGGTGTGTTCAGATGGGGGGGGTGATATAAAGAAAACCTGTGCATGTTATATGAGCTTTATAAGTGGCACCTCAGCCTTTGCCCACAAGGAGCCTGAGGATGAGTTGGATGTATGTATCTATTTAAAACCAATGTGAACTGGTGGGCCCCCTTGCTAGCCTCTCTGTTCACATATATAGATAGAACTGCACAGATCCCACACGACTGGGGGACTTCCATCATTATTCCCATTTACAAGAAAGGCTCGAGGGATGATCCCTCCAACTATAGACCTATAAACCTCCTGAATATAATAAGTAAATTATACACTAAACACCTCAGCGAGAAACTGTGCGAATGGATAGAAAGAGCGAAGATTCTTGATGATGCACAGGCAGGATTTAGACAAGGGAGATCCCACAATGGATCACTGCCTGATCTTACAGCACCTAGCTGAGAAATACACATCGCACCACAATCACCACCTATACACAGCATTTGAAGATTTTAAAGCAGCCTTTGACTCCATCCCAAGAACTCGACTCTGGGACAAACTCAACAAATCACCCATAGACCGACGTCTGCTGCTACTAATATACAAACTGTACAACAACACACGACTTCGTATAAGATGCAGCCAAGAAGGTCAACTCTCTAATTTCATTAGAACAACAAAGGGAGTTAAACAAGGATGCATTTTGGCCCCCTTTTTGTTCAACATCTATATAAACTCCCTAATAGACCACCTACAACGCCCCAAAATTAGCAGACAAAAAACTGCCTATCCTACTCTATGCAGACGATGCGGTTATATTGTCCCAGACTCAGATGGGCCTCAAAAGAGCTCTTAACAGCTTATCCCAATACTGTAGAGAAGAGAAATTAGCAGTGAACTACCAAAAAACAAAAGTCATGGTTTTCTCTAACAAAAGGAAAATATACAGATGGAATTTAGACAATCAGGAGATTGAACAAGTGACATGCTTTAAATATCTAGGAGTGATATTCCAAGCATCAAGGAAGAAGACTGCCCACATAAACTACAGCTCCTTTACAGCACAAAAAAGTACAACGGCAATCCTAAGATTCCATCGTACAATGGGAGGAAATTTCATTCCTGCTACAATTAAACTATTCGTGGCAAAACCAACGGCACAAATCCTATACGGCGCACCACTCGTCTCCCTCTCTAATCTAGGCCCATATGAGAAGATACAATCAGGTTTCCTTAGATCACTCCTGCAAACACCTAAATGTGTCCCAAACGCCGCCCTACGACTGGAAGCGGGCTTATACAGCATTAAAGCCAAAGTATGGATAAGAACCTTATGCACTTGGCTAAGACTTAACAACTCGCCGGTTGGACTACTTTCCCTGATGCTTCTTGACAAATTCCAATCTAGTTGGTTGAAGGGCATTCTCAGAAAACTGGCCACATATGGTCTCTCCCCAGAGTATTTATTAAGTTTAGAAGGGGGAAGGGCCAAGAACATAATCAAAGAAAGACTCCGGGACATTGAAACCCAAAATGACTTTAACCAACTTCCGATAACTTATAAACTTCTATACAATTCCCAAAGGCCCCATCTAGTGAACTATCTCAAAGTTCTAGACAACGCTAAACACCGATGGGCATTTTCCAGGGCCCGCTTTAACGCTCTCCCTTCAGCTCTTCTAGAGGGAAGATACAATAAAATACCGATTGAACAAAGATTATGTCCCTGTAACAGCAACGAAATCGAAACCATTGGGCATGTCATCTTATACTGCCCATTATATCGAGACTCACGAAAAGAGCTGATCGAACCGATTCTGAGGAAATTACCTCATAGTATAGACGACACCTATATCAGACACCTCTTAGCTGACAAAGAGCCCGAAATTAACAGGTCCGTGGCAAAGTACTGTTACATTGCAACAAGAATAAGACGAGCAATGATGTCTACAAAGGAGCTCAAACTGTAAACATCGAAAGAACGATAATAAACAGTAGCGACTCCTGAATTGAATTTTAAAAACTTAAAACTTGAAACCAGGTCATAAACATAAGCACCAATTTTGAGAATTGGCCATATTTTTACTGCTACTTGTAGCACAATACTACTCTTAATGTCATATTTTATAAATTGCTTCTGGTCACTGACCGTATTAAAGATATTTGATTTGATTTGATTTGATGAGTTGGATGTCTAGCAGATAAAACACCTGGCGCACAGCCAGAGCCTGGCACCAGCCTGGCACCACCCATTGGGGGCAGCTCCCTTGCCAGTGGCCTCTCCTCTCCCTTCTGCCCCCCAGATCCAGAGCATCACAGACGAGTCGCGCGGCTCCATCCGGCGCAAGAACCCCACCAACACGCGCTTGCGCCTCAATGTCCCCGACGAGCAGGTGGGCGACAATGAGGAGAAGCCGGAAGAAGAGGTGAGGCTGCCCAGGGGGGCGCTGGGGGTCCGGGATATATTGATTAAATATTGTCCTTCCTCACTCAGGTTAGTAAGCTGGAAGCAGAGCACATTCCCTCATACATAGCAGGAAGCTAGTTGATGGATTCGTGAGAATCATTAGCGTTAAGCAATCCAGTCTGGCTTGTCCAGATGGGATTGTTCCTGGTAAATCCCCCTTAAGGTAAAGGTAAAGGGACCCCTGACCATTAGGTCCAGTTGTGGCCAACTCTGGGGTTGTGGCGCTCATCTCGCTTTATTGGCCGAGGGAGCCAGCGTACAGTTTCCGGGTCATGTGGCCAGCATGACTAAGCCGCTTCTGGCAAACCAGAGCAGAGCATGGAAACGCTGTTTACCTTCCTACCGGATTGGTACCTATTTATCTACTTGCACTTTGACGTGCTTTCAAACTGCTAGGTGGGCAGGAACTGGGACCGAGCAACAGGAGCTCACCCTGTCGCGGGGATTCGAACCGCCAACCTTCTGATCGGCAAGTCCTAGGCTCTGTGGTTTAACCCAAAGCTCCACCCGCTTCCCGCTAAATCCCTCTTAGTTCCCTCTTAAAAACAATAACGACACAACAGTCTTCTTTAAAACGAATGATGAGCTTTACAGTTCACAGTGTGATCCTGAAGGCAGGCTTGAGCTTTTAGTTACAGAGAAAGGTGTGGGGTTCACCCTCTTGTGAGGGTTGAGAACAGGTGCTGCTGGCTGATAACCAGCAGACAGCAAAAAGGTATCAAGAAGAGATGGAATCAAGACAATGGGTTAATGCTGGAATGATAAAACTGGAAAATAAGAGAGAAGAAAGCAGGAACAAGTGAAAGAACTTTCTCTCAACAGCCAGAACATGGGAAGTCCTCTGCAAATTTTGCATAATTGGCTTTATTGTTTGTATTATGATGTGGCAAGATTTGATTTGATATCAATTGGAATTTTATTAATTGAAAATTTAAAAAAGAAGAAATGGAATCCAGAGAGTCAAGAGAAAGATGGCTGGGTGACGAGCCTCTTTATAGGGTCTGCCAGGGCCACGCCCATCTACCTGGTCAGACACAAGGGGAGGAATTCCAGACCAGGTGTGACAGGAAGTCCTCCTGGCTGTGTGTCCACTCTGGGCAAGCAGGAAATGACTGCTACTGCTTCAGTGATGTTACATCCCACAAATAAAGAATCTGCCCAATGAATCCATTTCCAGTTAACCTGATTAAGCGCCAAATGGTTGCAGCCCTGAAAAAGAGAGCGATCAGAGTAGGCAGGGACCTCAAAGGTAACCCAGTCCACTGGTGGAATCATGGGGAGGGACCCCTGGGGGCATCTAGTCCAGCCCCCTGAATCTCAACTGAAACTTCCCTGACCACCCAGGCAGAGACTTGTGGGGCATGGCCTCGATCCTGGCCGGGGCTGAGGGCTGCGGAGGGTCCGTGCCCTGGCCCCAACCTCTCCCGCCCCCCTCCTCTGCCACAGGTGCAGCTCATCCACGACAAAAATGCCACCAGCTGCTCCCCGTCTCCGGGCGACGAAACGGAGGCGGAGGCGGAGCCAGAGGCCGCCCCGGAGAAGGTGCACCTCACCTGGACGAAAGACAAGCTGGCCGAGAAGAACAAGGGCAAGAGTCCCGTCAGCCCCGAGAGCATCAAGGACTTCTTCAGCATGAAGCCGTGAGTCCTGGCACCAGCGCCTCTGCCCCCCGGGCAGAAGGAACCTGCTGCTGCTCCTGCCGGGGCATCGCTTGGGCAGGGGCTGGGGAGGCGCTGAGGGTGCAGGGAACCAGGGGGGCTGCTGGGCAGAGGGGAGGGGGCTTGGTGCCAAGGGAGGGGGTAGCCAGGCAGCCGGGCATCCCTTGCGGGCACCAGGTAGTCAATGACCAGCTCTCTCTCTTCCTCCTTCCTCTGCCTGACGCTGCCAGGGAGTGGGAGACCCTGTAAGTCTTTGCTTGGGGCTGCTCTGCTCTGTGTCGCGGGGGGGGGGGCTCTCTGGCTGGGCTTTTCTCCCGCCCCACCTCTGTCGTGGGGCAGGGCAACGCTGGGCTCGGGCGGGCAGGGTGGGGTCCAAGGAGGCTTCTGGAGCCAACCGACCAGCCCCCCGCCGTCTTCCGCAGGAACCAGGCCAACGTCCGGCGGATGCACACGGCCATCCGCCTCAACGAGGCCATCGTGAAGAAGTCCCAGGATGCCAAGCTGGTGCTGCTCAACATGCCAGGGCCCCCCCGGAACCGCAAGGGGGACGAGAACTGTATCCTTCCCTGGCAGAGCCCCCCCCCCCGGGCACCTGGGAGCGGGGGCATTTGTGGGGCGTCCCGAGAGCAAGGCTTTTGCGGGGGGCGAGGGCAACACAGGAAGGGAAACTGCAGATACTCTGCCTTTTAATAATAATAATAATAATAATAATAATAATAATAATAATAATAAAATTTTATTTATATTCTTCCATTCCCAGTTTAAAAACCAGGGTAAGGCGGCTAACAGCAAATATAAAACATTAATTAAAATGCGACTTAAAAACAGCGTAGGTAAAAGGTAAAGGGACCCCTGACCATTAGGTCCAGTCGTGACTGACTCTGGGGTTGCGGCGCTCATCTCGCTTTATTGGCCGAGGGAGCCAGCGTACAGCTTCCGGGTCATGTGGCCAGCATGACTAAGCCGCTTCTGGTGAACCAGAGCAGCACACGGAAATGCAGTTTACCTTCCGGCTGGAGTGGTACCTATTTATCTACTTGCACTTGGACGTGCTTTCGAACTGCTAGGTGGGCAGGAGCAGGGACCGAGCAAGGGGAGCTCACCAAGTCACGGGGATTCAAACCGCCAACCTTCTGATTGGCAAGTCCTAGGCTCTGTGGTTTAACCCACAGCGCCACCCGCATCCCATAAACAGCATAAAATGCAGCATCAATATCAATAAAATTCAAAAATTCAGAGGTCATTTTGGGAAAAACAAAAGAAAAAACAAAACCCCCGTCAGTAGACACCCAATGATCAGCAGGGCTAACTGGCCACGTTGGTCCTACCTGGACAAGTGCATTTAGAACCCAAAAGGGCAGAGAAGAATCAGGTCCCTGGTTCTTCTGGGGAGGGTGGGCCAGGGCCAGGGTGGGGGCCTCTCCTCTGTGCCCTGGGTGCCCCTCCGCTCCTTAACTGCCCCCCCAGACATGGAGTTCCTGGAAGTCTTGACGGAGCACCTGGACCGGGTCTTGCTGGTGCGCGGTGGCGGCCGGGAGGTCATCACCATTTACTCCTGAGAAGCTGGCCGAGGCCGTTGCCCGGAGGTTTGTGCCCCGCCTGAGAGCCCCGCCTGCCCCTTTCCGCACCCATCTCTCCCGGAGAGCCAGCAGGGAGGGCCCGCCGCCCAACGCCGCTCCACTCATCTCTCCGCACGTGAACTGCAGCGCCAGGCGCACCCATCCAAGCACCACGGCCACCAGCTCCCACCCAGCGGCACGGCAGATACCGCTGACCCATAGATCGACCTCGGCTCTAGGGCCGGCTCTCGCCGTGGGACGGAGGGCGGCCGCCGGCAGCTAAGTGACTTCCCCGGGAGGCCGGAGACTCGGATGCGCCGAGCCCCTTGCCCTGATCCTGCCTGCTTTTCTATCGTTGCCTTTTGTTGGGTGTGCTCCTTGCTCCCCCCGCCCCGTCCCCCCCAACCAGCCCCCATGGTGGGGAGAGGGCACCAGCCGAGGCCACCAGCATGCTTCTTCCCTTGCCAATGCTGGACTCTCCCCCCCTGCCCTCCTAAGACAAGCCCCCTCTTGGGGACCAAAGCAATGGGGCCGGGCAGCTTTCATAGAATCGTAGACTTGTAGTTGGAAGGGACCCCTGGGGTCATCTAGTCCAACCCCCTGCCCTCCTGCTTTGCCCTTTTTACCCAGGAGGGCCTGGCAACTACTGCTGACCCCCTGCAGGCTGCCTGGGCTTAGAATGGCAGAGTTGTCGAGTGGGAAAGGGGGTCATCTTGTGTCCCGTCCGCCCGCCAAGCCCCTCCAAACCCGCCAACCATTTTGCACTTTGCTCTTCCCGTCCGGCCCAGAGGGGCACTGGGCCGCAGAGATGGGTCTGTCTGCCCCGTCTCGGACGGAGAAGCCACGCCTTTTGGGGTCTGCGTTTCCTCCTTCCTGCCAAAAGGGACAGGAGAGACCCCACTGGGGCCCCCACAAGACCACAGCCCCTTTGCACTTTAGGACTGGCTCTCCCGGCCCGCAGGGCTGGGCTGCCAGGTGACACCCCCCACCCAGGGGCCACAGTGGGGGCCCCTCTCGCCACCCTCCTGCTTCTGTGGCCCCTTCCTCGCCCGCTGATGTTCCCCAAATGCCCCGTATGGGACTGCAGTCTCTCCCTTGGGGGAGGCAGGTTGCCTCAGCCGGATGCACTTAATGACCCCCCCACCCGCCCTCCTGCATCCCCCCCGGTTCTCATCTGGCTCAACAAAGGGCTAAGATGCTTTGGGGGGATTCTGTTCCCCCCATCCTAGAATCGCAGTTTGAAATGGGACCCCACGGGTCATCTAGTCCAACCCCCTGCAATGCAGGAATCGCAACAACGAAGCCTCCCTCCCTTGCCTCCCCCCGAAATGTGTGACGCAGCCCCTCCCTCTCCCCCCCCCCCCAGTGTCCGCTGTGGGGCTTTTAACCAATGTGAATAGTCCTCCGTAGCCAGAGGGACGTCGCTCTGCCTGATGTGGGGCTGTATATATTGTAAATAGCACAGGACATGTATTTTTAAAGGGGTCGTATTTATGTGGGGGGGGGGACAGAAACGAGATGAAAGTCTATACATAGAGAGTGAGAGAGAGATCCAGCGGGTGGGGTGGGTGGGTGGCTGGCCGAGATGCCCCCCAGGCGGGGCCAGGAGCCAGGCCTGGACCGGCTTGGTGAACGGGCACCGCGCACTTCTCCATGGGCGCCGTGCAGTGGCAGGGAGTTCCGCTGAGACCGGGCGGCGCCGGCGGCTGTTTCCTCCTTTGTGCACTTGTCTCTTCTTAGCTTCCTAGGGTTCTTATCAGGGAAAAGGGCCAGAACCACCTGAACCTATTTCACAGCAGATCTGAGCTTCCACTTCCGAGTGCGGCCTGCTAAGCTTCAAACTCTCCGTGTCCCCCTCGCCCTGCGCCCCACCAGGCAGCTTGGCCCCCGTACCTCCCCACCTCCTCTCCCAGGGCCAGGCTGTGGCTGCAGGAGCATAGAATTGCAGAGCTGGGAGGGACACCCCAAGGTCATCTAGGATAACCCCCGCCACACAGGAAACAGAGCTCAAGAATCACCGCTGGATGATCCCCCGGCCACTGCTGGAAAACCTCCAAGGAAAGAGAGCCCATCCCCACCCCCCGCGTTGGAGAAGATCCAGTGGGCCCTCCAGTCCACACCCCTGCAAGGCAGGGACCCCCAAAGGTCCTCCAGACCACCCCCTGCAAGGCAGGGCTTGCAGCTTCCCATCGCCCGCACCCCTAGCAGCTAGACTGCCCCTCGCTGCCCCTTCACCACCCACCTGGTGGGGTTGCATCTGCCCCCCGGCGCACTTTCCATGCGGGTTGTTCAGAGGGTGTGACTGACCTCCCTCCACCTCCAGAGAGCCTGGGGGGTGTCTTCTTCTCCCCTGAGCACGGTTGCCTCCTGGCTCCTTCCCTCCCAGCTGCCCCACTCCCCCCATATCTCCCAGTCCCTCAGGAGAGGGCCACGCTTAGCAGGTGGCACTGCATGCGAGTTTACACCCCGTTCTGACCCCGCACGTTTGGCCCCCGTGTGTGTGTGTGTGTCCCGTGTGCCGCTCTCCCCTGGAGCCCCTTCAGCCCCGTCCACCCGGGGAGGGTCCTCTTGTGATGGGGGGGAGGGGCAGGACATGCACTGCTGCTGGAGGAGGGGGTTGCAGCGGAAACGGGACCAGCTTCAGAAACAGCAAAAAAGGAGAAAGTAATTTTGAATCATCCCCAACGTGCGCACTGAGAAGGGGTCTCCGGCCAAGGCTCGCTCCTTGGAGAGTCCTGGTCCTTCAGAGATGCTGCTTCTGAGAAGAAGGGAAGGACCCGGAGGCCCTATTTGTGTTGGTTAAAACACACTCCCCCCCCCCCCCAAGCTCCATGTGCAATATCTTTGTTAATGAATGTTCCCACCAGTCGGCTCATCCAGTAACCTTTATAATCCGATCACCGTAGCTGACCTGTTTTACGTCCATCCAAGTGACTCTTGATTCGAGTGCAATATTTCGATAGCTTTCGTGAGCTCCTCCATCGTAGGCTTTTGTGTTCTAGGGATTTGTGTGTGCAAAGCAACGCCGATCAGTTTCCTCCCTGTAAATAAACCAGGTTGCCAATCCAAAGGAACGCGCGTTAGGCTTGCCTCTACTTTTGTGCGAGTGTTTCTGTGGGCTGCCTGGCTACCGCCCCCCCCCCCCGCGCAGTTCTCTATGCCAATAGATATCCATGGGGTTGTGGCTCCTCCTCTGTTGACTGCTTGTGTTGACGCTTCTACTGTATTTTATTTTTTAGATTCCTGTCTGCACAAAATGCAATAAAAAGGATTTTATTACACCCTTCATTGACTGCGGGCGGCCTGCTTATGTCCTGAAGGAGAATGTTGCGTGTGCGCAGAGTCCGCCTTCAAGTGGCACATAGTTAACCTGTGGAACTCCCTGTTGGAGGCACTGATGGTCCCCTACCTAGGTGACTTTAGAAGAGTGTGAGTTCCTGCAGGAGGGGGACTGCCTGGGGCTTCCAGTCATGAGAGCTATGCACATGCAGAAGGGGAGAAAGTCTTGTGGTGGGACGCTTCTGGGGGGTATTCCACATGCCACAGAGAGAACGGCATGCTGGCCTAGGTGGGCAACTGGCCTGATCTGGGACCTTAGGTTCTTATTTTTACAAGCGGTCGATCAGTGCTGAGCAGGCTGGAAGGAAACCGGAATTGCCTTCCCGACAGCTTGCACTGGCCCAACTCACAAGGCCCAGGGAGGGGAGACAAGGCTCTTGGGGTTCTGCCACCCCGTGACCTGGAGGCAGGATAGGGCGGAAGAGGTCTTTGCCGTTCTGCATTGCATCCACAGGGAGGGACTCCGGGCTGGGGCAAACGCTGCAGTTCCCTTCCACCGGGGACTGCTTCCGTTTCTCCTGCACGGAGCTGCTCTAGAGTGGGGTTCAGGCGCCGCAACAAGCCTAGAGAGCAGGAGCACAGTAATAAAGGATTGAGGACTCAAAGGTACAGTTTCTAAAACTGAGTTTACAAAAAAGGTTTGAAAACCTAAATGGCACAAATTCAAAGGAAGGAATACAAGCTAAGCTGTTTTAGATTTTAAATGAACTCAAGAACAGGGCTGAAATGCTCCCATGGTCTAGATGTTACTGCTGATGCTAAAGACTGCTGGGGGGGGCAGGGGGGGACTCACATGCCCCAGCACTGAAAGACAAAGCGCCAGGCCCTCTTGGTGATGCCAGGGGTTACAACCAACACAAAAAGGAGCTTTTACAATTACTGCCCAACGTTTAGAAAACCGTTTTAGCAAGCCGTATAAATGAAAAGGAGAATGGAAATCCTGGGCTGGGAGGCTCTCAGCACACGTTCTCCCAGAAGGACTTGATCTCAAGATTGCAGAGCTAAACTGAAGGCGCCTTTTCCCCCTCAAGACAAGCCTCTGCTGGGGAAGAGCCCATTTCGGGCGGGGGGGGGGGTAGGGAGAGACACTGTGCAAGAGATTTGTTTTTTATACTTCTTAAAAATATCCAAGCAGGGGGGCAGCCTCCCAAAGCACAACCACTTGCCTACATATGGGAAGCTGCCCCTGTAGCGGCAAGGCAGGGGGCCAGACGGTGTCCTGAGATGATCCACGGAGAGGGCTGGGGGGGGGGGAGGCGACTTCTAGCCGTCATGGCCATGCTCTGCCTATGATCAGAGGCAGCAGTGCTCCTGAATATCAGCTGCTGGAAGCAGAGGAGGGCGCTCTGGCGCTGGAATCCTGCTTGCTGCTTTCCTGTGGGGGCACCTGGTTGGCGACACGGCCAACATTACAAAACCATCAACATTACAAAATTCCAGCTGCTTTCTACTCTGTCTTCCCCAATACTTTATCAAGCCATAGCCTATGTCTTAAAGGTGCAAGATCCCTCAGTTAACAAAACCATACGCTGCTAAGTTTTGCTAAGATGAACCAACTCAGATTACAAGTATGGAAGACCATGTTTGAATACTCTCGTGTGTCTTCTTCTTCTTCGATCACTTGTAGCCAAGATTGTCTTCCATAAACACACTCGGCATATAGAACACTCGCAAATCAGGGACACAATCACCTTTTTAAAAAATTCAGTTGTAGTGGAGCAATGGAGACAAGTTGTTCCTACTGCTTGGGGATACGCAATTTGTGGCAATATCACAAATTTTATGGTCTGTTTTTTAGTATAGCCCAAATCCTTTGATTATTAGGGGCCACCCCACATTTTCTTCAAAAAATTGCTTTGCACTGGGAACTCTACCATTGAGTCATTGACATTTTCAAAAGCAGGGGGGGTCGTGGCTTGGCTTTTGAAAAACAGGGGCTCCTCAGTAATTAACTAACTGGGAGCCCCTGATCTGCCTTGCATGGGCTGGGAGAAAGGCAGCAAGATTGAGGAACGTTAATACGCCCAAGGGTATTCATGAAAATTTTAGACAAACTTGTTAAATATTTGTGTGTTAGGAACCTAGGAAGCGCTTGACGTGGAATCTGGCCTCTGGCCCAGTGAGGGTGCTCTTGGTTCTACACGGATCTCCTGGGGAGATGCTGTGCTGGCAGGGACCAAATCTGGGCAGGTGTCCCGCCCCAGAGCGATGAGGAGCTCAGTCTTGGGGGTGGATGTGGGGAGCCTGAGGTCCAGCAGGGGGCTCTTTTGTCATTCTTCCCCAGAGGGGGTGGGGGGGGGAAGGAGCCCTGACCTACGAGCAAACACCCCCTGAACTACACACCCTCCTCTGCAGCGTTTTGGAAACAGAAGTGCGCTTCTCGCAAAAAGCACAGGTGCTCCATCGGGGGCATGAGGCGGATGGGTGCCCAGGGCAGGCACGAGACGCTCAGGGCCTCCTGCGGCATCAGGAACAGCCTGCAAAGACCCACAACCATTTTCTTTTAATGCAGATGTGTGTGTGTATATACCTTTTTTTAATTAAAAAGTGGCATCCTCCAGTTAACAATACAGAGGAATCTACATGACAAAACCATTCAAGAACAGAACATCTACAGCTTCAGAAAGGGGGGGTGAGGAATAACCCCCACAAATAGGCCTCTCCAGCTGCAAAGGAACAGACACCCCCGTTTCCAACGCAAATTCAAGTTTGTACAACATGAAATCAAGGGGGCAACAGGACCACCCAATAGAGAAAACATCGCTTGGCCCTTTTCTTGCAGGGAGGGGCCTGAGCTGCACAGCAGAGCCTGGGGCTGCGTTTCTGTGGCTGTTGCTGAAAAGAAGCAACGGGGGGGGGGGGTCATGAAGTCCACAGGCAGCTTCCTTCAAGGGAGGGGGCACTAGAGCAAAGAAGGAAGACCCTCCACTCGCCTCAGCCCTTCTGGCTCTGCGTGAGAGGAGCAGGAGGCTGCCCCCGCCTACAGCAGCCCCCTTGGGCCGGAGAGGGGGCAGCAGAGCCCCAGTGAGGGAGGGGGGCCTCCTGGAGGGTGGGCACGGGAAGGGGCATGCACAAAGGGGAGCCTTGGGGAGAGGAGGCGGGAGAGAGCTGCCCTTGGCCTCAGTAGTGCCGATGGTAGGAGCCCAGCGGCTGCTGCTGGGAGGGGGCAGCCCGCGCCTGCCCCACAGTCTGGTTCACCAGGTGCGTGAGGGCCGGTCCGCTCTGGATCAGCGTGTCCAGGGCCTTCTGCACGCTGGGGTTGTCAAAGTTGATCCCGGAAGACGGCGCTGGCCTGGAGGCGGAAGCGCTGCTGGGGGCTGGCGGGCGGTTCTGGTACAGCGGCTGCGAGGCCTGGGGAGCCGCGGCCCGAGGGCCTGCCCCCCTGGTGGGACCCCCGTGGCTAGAAAACTGAGGGCCCGGGGCCGGGGCCCGCTGCTGAGACTGGCCCAATCCGCTGCCGGTGGCGCTGGGCCGGTTCTGTGTGCTGGGCCCCGTGGAGAAGCCGGTGCTCTGGGAGGTTCCCGTGGCCGAGCTGCTGTTGGCCGTGACCATGGCTGCCCCGCTGTTGAAGAGGCTGAGGATCTTGGCCTGCAGCTCCTGCTGGGGGGTAGAGGCCACAGGGGCCGAGGGGGCCGAGGAGAGGGCCTGCGAGCTCTGGGTGCTGCTCAGGCTGGCCGAGGTGCCCAGAGAAGACCCGGAAGAGGCTCCGAGGGGCTGCCTGGTGTGCGAAGCTGCGGGGAAGGAAAGGCCAGGTTAAGTCTCTGGAGCCCCAGCTGCCCCCTGCTACAGGCTTAGTGCTTTAATAATAATAATAATAATAATAATAATAATAATAATAATAATAATAATAATAATAATATATTTATACCCCACCCATCTGACTGGATCTCCCCAGCCACTCATGGCGGCTTCCAACCAAATATCAAAAACAATGCAGCATCAGACATTAAAAACTTCCCTAAACAGGGCTGCCTTCAGATGTTGTCTAAAAGTCAGATAGTCTGATGGGAGGGCGTTCCACAGGGCGGGCGCCACTACCGAGAAGGCCCTCTGCCTGGTTCCCTGTAGCTTTGCTTCTCGCAATGAGGGAACCGCCAGAAGGCCCTCGGCGCTGGACCTCAGCGTCCGGGCAGATTGATGGGGGTGGAGACGCTCCTTCAGGTATACTGGACCAAGGCCGTTTAGGGCTTTAAAGGTCAGCACCAACACTTTGAATTGTGCTCGGAAATGTACGGGAGCCAATGCAGATATTTCAGGACTGGTGTTATATGGTCTCAGCGGCCGCTCCCAGACACCAGTCTAGCTGCCGCATTCTGGATTAACTGCAGTTTCCGAGTCACCTTCAAAGGTAGCCCCACGTAGTGGTTTTGGGGAGCCCAAACGCTGTGGGCCTGGTTCAAGTAGGTGGGGAGGGTAGGCATCCTTGACCAGCTCCTCCCACCTCCCTGGCGGAGAACTTACCCGGATGGGAGTCCGTGGTGGCTCTCAGCTGCCGCTCCTTGCGCTCCCTCAGGTAGTTGATGATCTTGTCCGTCTCCTCGGAGGTCAGGTAGCGGTTGTCGCACAGCAAGTTCAGGAGCGTCTGGATGCCCGGGGGGTGGCCCCCGCGGGTTCCCTCCTCCCCCTGCTGGGGGTGCTCCCGCTCCTGCAGAATGGTTTCGTCGGCCATCTTGGCGGCCTGCCTGGCGATCACCTCACGCTCCTTCTCCCGGATCTCCGTCTTGTAGCGCTCGTAGTTCCTCGCCACCAGCACCATGGCGTCTGCCTGTGGCATGTTCCTGTGCTCTGCGGCGGGAAAGGTCATGCGTGAGCAACCCCCGTGGCGCCAGGGAAACAGCGGCAGGAACAGCCCTCCTCCCGGCGGGGTCTCCCGAGAGCTGCTCTCCCTGCAGCCGGAAGCCTCCCCTGCCACTCTAGAGGGCTCTGGCATCTGCCTGCCTCTTGCAAAGGGAATTCTGAAGTTTCAGTTCAGTTTGAATTTTGCTGATTAACTGGGGCTGTGGGTGCACACATTTGTGCGAGAGACAGACGGTGAAAAGACACCCTGCTTTGGGGGGGGGCTTTCCTCTTAATGGTGGGCTTTCCTTCCTTGGGAGGCTTTTAAGCAGAGGTTGGAACGCCATCTATGCAGGATCATAGAATCATAGAATCATAGAGTTGGAAGAGACCACAAGGGCCATCGAGTCCAACCCCCTGCCAAGCAGGAAACACCATCAGAGCACTCCTGACATATGGTTGTCAAGCCTCTGCTTAAAGACCTGCAAAGAAGGAGACTCCACCACACTCCTTGGCAGCAAATTCCACTGTCGAACAGCTCTTACTGTCAGGAAGTTCTTCCTAATGTTTAGGTGAAATCTTCTTTCTTGTAGTTTGGATCCATTGCTCCATGTCCGCTTCTCTGGAGCAGCAGAAAACAACCTTTCTCCCTCCTCTATGTGACATCCTTTTATATATTTGAACATGGCTATCATATCACCCCTTAACCTCCTCTTCTCCAGGCTAAACATGCCCATCTCCCTTAGCCGTTCCTCATAAGGCATCGTTTCCAGGCCTTTGACCATTTTGGTTGCCCTCCTCTGGACACGTTCCAGTTTGTCAGTGTCCTTTACTTTAGCTGAGAGTCCTGCACGACAGGGACAGAGACTAGATGCCTCTCGGGGTCCCTTCCAACTCAACGGTTCTAGGATTCTTCTGAAAAAACACACAGGTTCCAGCTGTCACAAGCCGGGAGACCCAAAGCAGACACCCTCCTCCTCCTCCTCCTCGACTTGGGCATCCTGTGGGTTCTGGGGCACAGGTCCCCTTTGTGGGAAGCAGCAGCCCCTCGCTCGCCACCCTACCTTGTGGGGTGCCAAACATGATGTTGACGGTGCAGGAGTGGTGAATCTGGTGCTGCTGGGTGATGACAATGGCAAAGGCAGAGCCCCCTCTGCTCACGTCGTCCAGGGCTTGCTGCAAAGACATCTCCGAGTTGAGGAAGATCAGGTCCACCATCATGCCAAGATCGCGCACCTTGCGCCCCACGGACTCCGCGTACTCCCTGCGCAAAACAGAAGCCGCTGCACCTGAGCCTGCGCCTCAAACTGCCGGCACCTCTCTCTGCTTCCTCATCATACGCCAGGTGGAACACAGAAGTTAGGAGCAAGAACTCTTCCACTTGTGGGGCAAACATGGCCAGCCAAGGGTTCAAATTTGGACCTCAAGATCCTTTCCCCCAAACCAGTTGCCTGCCCCACACTTGACATCCCATGTGGCGTCAGGTGTGCCGGCAGATAGGCCCATGGCAGCCAGCGGGCCGCTGGGAGCTTTGAAGTGTCCTCTTGGTTCTGCATTAGCAAGGGAAATCAGGCTTTGGCTCTGCCATTTGTCAGGCGGATCAGCTGGGCAAGTGAGGGCTGGGGGGGGGGGGAGGAATTCGCTCACCCACACAAGCCAACAACTGCAGAAGCAGCTTTCGGCTCAATTGCCAATCCGCCAATGCGCAGGAAAGCAGAAACCTCATGTGCTCTGCAAAGCTGCATGAAACTCTGATGGACTATTTGGACTATAATGTAGTAATTATGGGAGATATGAATGGCGTGGTTTTTACAAATATGGACAAGGCACAAAGACTGACAATCTCCAAGGAAGGGAGACTTCCGAAGACCTTCTTTGAAATGACTGAAAATATGGACTTAATAGACATTTGGAGAACAAGGAACCCTCTCGAGAGAGAGGGAACTTTTTTCTCTCAAGCAATGATGACCTGGACCAGAATCGACCAAATCTGGATTACTAGTGGGATGGCTCCAAAGATCAAGAAAATAGAAATCTGCCCAAAGACTTGCTCCGACCATAACGCCGTGAAGATGGAGATGAAATTTACAACAACTGGTCAATTCAGATGGAGGATGAATGACACCTTGTTTCGAGATGAGGAGATCCACAGAAAGGCCCAAAAAACTTTAAAGGACTATTTTGAAATAAACTTAAAGGCTGATGTAGAAAAAAGAGTGATATGGGGCGCAAGTAAAGCTGTGATGCGAGGATTTCTAATTCAACAAAACTCAATAAAAAAGAGAAAGCAGAATGAGAAGAAGGAAAAGATTTTGGAAAAGATAAAAGAAGGAGAGAAGAAATTGAGATCAAAACCGAAGTCCCAGGAGATTTTGAGAGAGATTAAGTTATATCAGACACAATATATGGAATTGATGAATCAAGAGATTGAGTGGAAGATAAAGCAAATGAGACAAAAGACATTTGAATCTGCAGATAAATGTGGCAAACTTCTGGCTTGGCAATTGAAGAAAAGACAGAAATTAAATACAGTTACAAATCTAAAGTGGATGGAAAGAACATATCCAAACCCAACGAGATTAGAAACTGTTTTCTGAGTTATTTTAAAAGTTATATTCACAAGGACCACAGAATGAAGAGGACATAGATGAATTCCTTAAAAAATATGGATTACAAAAAATCTCTCATCAAAGTAGGTGGATCTAAATCAGAGAATAACAGAACAAGAGATAGAGGGTGCCATTCAGAACATGCAACTGGGCAAATCTCCAGGACCGGATGGACTGACTTCCAGATACTATAAAGCTTTGAAGGAGTGGTTGGTTCAACCGTTAAAGGAAGTCTGTAATGAGATTTTAGAGGGGAAAAGGGCGCCAGAATCGTGGAAAGAAGCTTATATTACACTCATACCAAAGACAGAGACTGAAAAGACTCAACTTAAGAACTACCGCCCAATATCACTACTTAATGTGGATTACAAAATTTTTGCAGTAGTAGATAGGTAGCCGTGTTGGTCTGCCATAGTCAAAATAAAAAAATAAAAAAATTCCTTCCAGTAGCACCTTAAAGACCAACTAAGTTAGTTCTTGGTATGAGCTTTCGTGTGCATGCACACTTCTTCAGATACACTGAAACAGAAGTTGCCAGATCCTTCTATATAGTGAGAAGGTGGGGAGGGGTGTTACTCAGAAGGGTGGTGGGAATGGGAGATAGGCAGATAGCTGGGAGAGCCTGTTGACGACTCTTAACGACTGTAATAGGTCTTACAGGTCTTACTATATAGGTCTTACTATAAAAATACAGGATGGGCGCATAGACACCACCTTATACCGCAAACCAACTGACCGACAAACATATCTACATGCCTCCAGCTACCATCCCAAACATACCAAACAGTCCATTGTATACAGCCAGGCACTACGTTACAGCCGCATTTGTTCCAACTCTACAGACAGAGACTCTCACCTAAGAGATCTACAGCAAACCTTCTCAGAACTAAAATACCCAGCAGATGAAGTTAGACAACAGATCAACAGAGCCAGACTGATACCCAGAGAGAACTTGCTGCAAGACAGACCCAAAAAAGAAAATAACAGAACACCTCTAGTCATCACATACAGCTCCCAAGTTAAAACAGTACAACGCATCATCAGAGATCTACAACCTCTCCTGGACAATGACAGTTCTCTTTCTCAAGCTCTGGGAGGAAGACCTTTCATTGCCTACAGACAGCCACCCAATCTTAAACAACTCCTAACCCACAATAATACCACAACCAGACTTAGCACAGACACTGGCACCAGAGCCTGCAATAAACCCAGATGCCAACTTTGCTGCCACATACACCCGGACAACACCATTACTGGCCCCAACAACATCACACATACCATCTCGGGACTATTTAATTGCTCATCGTCTAACATTGTGTATGCCATCAAATGCCAACAGTGTCCTTCAGCACTCTATATTGGACAAACAGGCCAAACCTTACGCCAAAGAATAAACGGACATAAATCTGACATCAAGAATCACAAAACAGAGAAACCAGTAGGAGAACACTTCAATCTCCCAGGACATTCTATACAAGATCTCAAAGTAGCTGTTTTACTACAAAGGAATTTCAGAAACAGACTGGAAAGAGAAGCTGCTGAATTACAACTCATTACCAAACTTAAAACAATGGAAAAACCTGGGCTGAACAGAGACATTGGATTCTTATCTCACTATACATGACTAAACCATTTCTCACCTCCTCACCCCTTGCCTTCTCCTGTAAGACCTATTACAGTCGTTAAGAGTCGTCAACAGGCTCTCCCAGCTATCTGCCTATCTCCCATTCCCACCACCCTTCTGAGTAACACCCCTCCCCACCTTCTCACTATATAGAAGGATCTGGCAACTTCTGTTTCAGTGTATCTGAAGAAGTGTGCATGCACACGAAAGCTCATACCAAGAACTAACTTAGTTGGTCTTTAAGGTGCTACTGGAAGGAAAATTTTTGCAGACATTTTGGCAAAAAGATTGAAAAGAGTATTGATGGAGAAGATTAACAAGGACCAAGCAGGCTTTCTCCCAAAAAGGCATTTATCAGATAATGTGAGGAATATAATAGACATTTTGGAACTATTGGAGGTGAATATAAACACTAAAGCAGTGCTGATATTTGTGGACGCGGAGAAAGCCTTTGACAACATTTCTTGGAGTTTTATGAAAAAGAATCTTCATGGGATGGGGGTAGGCCAAGGATTTGAGAATGGTATGGCTGCAATATATTCTGAACAAAAAGCTAAGTTGATTGTAAATAATGTGATAACTGAAGAATTTAAGATAGAAAAAGGGACACGACAGGGGTGCCCAATTTCCCCATTGCTTTTTATTTCTGTTCTGGAGGTGTTGCTAAATATGATTAGAGATGACCAGCAGGTTAAAGGTGTACAGGTCAGAGCCAAACATTACAAGTTAAGGGCCTTTGCAGATGACTTAGTTTTGACCTTACAAGAGCCAGACACTAGTACGAAAAGGGTGTTGGAGATAATTCAACAATTTGGCCAGGTAGCCGGATTCAAACTGAACAAACAAAAGACTAAAGTCTTAGAAAAAAATGTAACAGTCATGGAGAGGGAGAAATTCCAGGATGAGACAGGTTTGACAGTGGTCAAGAAGGTGAAATACCTAGGGGTTCATTTGACATCTAAAAATTTGAACTTGTATAAAGACAATTATGAAAAATGTTGGTCAGAAATTAAAAAAGATCTAGAAATATGGTCAAATTTGAAATTGTCAATGTTAGGCCGAATTGCAGTTATCAAGATGAATGTATTGCCTAGAATGTTATTTTTGTTTCAAACTTTGCAGATTCTTGACAAGATGGACTGTTTCAAGAGGTGGCAGAAAGATATTTCGAAATTTGTCTGGCAGGGCAAAAAGCCCAGAATAAAATTTAAAATATTGACAGATGTAAAAGAAAGAGGGGGGTTTGCCCTGCCGGACTTAAAATTGTATTACGAAGCAGCAGCGTTTTGCTGGCTGAAAGAGTGGATGCTCCTCGAGAATACAGATATCTTGGATTTAGAAGGTTTCAATAATACATTTGGTTGGCATGCATATCTATGGTATGATAAAATCAAAGTGCATAGGGCCTTCAAAAATCACATTGTCAGAAAAGCATTATATAATGTTTGGATAAGATATAAAGACTTGTTGGAAAACAAAACCCCTAGATGGTTGTCACCCTTGGAAGCTAAGGCATTGAAAAAGCTCAATATGGAGGCCGAATGGCCAAAGTATTGGGAAATCTTGGAACAAGATGGAGATAAATTGAAGTTACAGAGTCATGAGAAATTGAAACCTAAAGTACGAGATTGGCTCCATTATTATCAAATAATGGAGGTGTATAAACAAGATAGGAAAATTGGCTTCCAGGTGGAGAAATCAAAATTAGAAACTGAACTGTTAGAACCCAATACCAAGAATTTGTCAAGAATGTATAATTTGCTGCTGAAATGGAATACACAAGATGAAACAGTTAAATCGGCTATGATTAAGTGGGCACAGGACACTGGTCATAACATTATGTTTGCTGACTGGGAATGGTTGTGGAACACCGGGATAAAATTTACGGCATGCAATGCCTTAAAGGAAAATATTATGAAAATGATCTATAGGTGGTACACAACCCCAGTTAAGCTAGCAAAGATTTACCATTTGCCTGACAATAAGTGTTGGAAATGTAAAGAAATTGAAGGTACTTTCTATCACCTTTGGTGGACGTGCCCAAGGATTAAGGCTTTCTGGGAAATGATATATAATGAAATGAAAAAGGTATTTAAATATACCTTCCCTAAGAAACCAGAGGCTTTTCTCCTGGGCATTGTCGGCCAATTGGTGCAAAAGAAAGACAGAACATTCTTTATGTATGCTACAGCAGCAGCAAGAATACTCATCGCAAAGTATTGGAAGACACAAGAGCTACCCACCTTGGAAGAATGGCAGATGAAAGTGATGGACTATATGACACTGGCTGAGATGACTGGCAGAATCCGTGATCAGAGGAAAGAGACGGCGGAAGAGGATTGGAAGAAATTCAAAATTTATCTTAAGAATTATTATAAAATTGATGAATGCTAAAATGCCGAGGTGTAGAGAGAAAAAGGGATACAGCGACATAAGATTAAGTTAAAGAAAGGACTAAAAGGACACATATTTGATAAAATTGCTTAGAAGCTGCTGAAATAATTATGCAAATTGGGATGCAGAAAGGGGAGGTATGGGGGAGTCCGAGAAATGAAGGTTATGGAAAAAAGGTTATGAAACTATACATGTTTGTTTGTCTTTTTATTTGTTTGTATTGTTTAAAAAATGTTGTAAAACCAATAATTATTTTTTTTTTTTAAAAAAAGAAACCTCATGTGCTCTGCAAGCTCAGAGTGGTGCCTTGCAGTCCAAATTTTGGGACTTCAAAGAACTCTTATCACCTTAATGTCATTGTGATGTCAGGTGATTGACAGTTGGGTGGCTCCATGCACTCATCATATGGGGCTCACAAGGCTAGAATCTGACAAGGATCTGGCCAGCAAAGCCAAGATGAAATGGCTCCCTTGTTTTCGGCATTTGCAGAGATGGTTTTATTCTTTCAGAATCTGGTGGGTTCATTTACCATTCATAGAGCCTGCGCTTTTGCATTTCGCTCTGCTTTTAATGTGTGCACCTGCTCTGAGGGCGTCATGCCACAAAGCGGTCGGGACACGTGCCTAGAAAGAGCCCCCCCCACCAGCCCCACAACAGCCAGAATGCAGGAGCAGCACCTGGGAGGACAGTGGGGGCCGTGGCCCCGCCTGACACGCTCTTACTTGGTCTGCTTGTTGACCACAATCACTGAGCAGTCCACCGGCCGCTCCGAATCAATGCGCCGCTTGATGTCCTCAAAGAACTGGCGATACAGATCTTCCCGCCGCCGCTCCTCCCGCTTCATGCGCTCTGAGGGAAGAGTCACCAGGGTCAGGGCAGAGAATCTCATCTGGCCCCCTCCCCTTCCTGGCAGGACCACCCACCCCACTCCCACCAGCCTCGGACGGACGGATCCGATAGCCACCTTCAGTGCTCAAGGTGGGTCTGTCCAACTGGTCTCGGTAGCGGTCGTAGTACTGGTCATCCTTCCTCCGGTAATAGTCGTCCGGGCGCGCATAGCGGTCATAGCCCTCCTCTCGCCTGCAAGGCAGACACGGGGAGACATGTTCCGACTGCAGCAGCCAAGCGCCACTCCCAACAGCACCCCCCTTGTGCCACTCCAGGAGGCTCCCAGGATATGCATACCTGTAGGGAGGCTCCCTGTAGCGCTCGTAGAGCGGCTCTCGGGTGTCCCGAGGGTCCCTTAGGTCTCTGGGGTCCCGGAAGTCTCTCGGCTCTCTGCCGCTGCTGTGCACATCTCTCACCCGCGCATCCCGGGAATCTCTGCCATTCCGGCTCTCTTGAGCGTCTCTTGGAAGGCTGGGGCGGTTTGGAGAACGGTCGCGTCGTCCATCTCTCTCTCCGTAGGGCAAGGCCTCTCTGCAAGAAAAACCGGGGAAAGTTCTTTAGACAGCGGGCGCCGTCAGCGGGGTCGTCCCCAGCTGCCAGGGCAAGGCCCCTCCTGGAACAAGAGTCGAGGAACACTTGAGAGAGGAACAGCGGACAGACAGCCCTGTTTAGGGAAGCTTTTAATGTTTGATGTCATACTGTGTTTTTAATATTCTGTTGGAAGCTGCCCAAAGTGGCTGGGGAGGCCCAGCCAGATGGGTGGGGTATAAGTAATAAATTTATTATTATTACTACTACTGAACTACTACTACTACTACTACTATCCGCAGCCTGGCTTCACAAGGCAAAGGGATCCTGGCCTAGTTCTCACCCCAGTGCCCAACCTGCAGCTGGGCTCTCCTGCTTCCAAGACTAGCGGGGGGATGCGTGACCTAACACTCCTTTCCACAAGAAATCCTCTCTTCACATACAAAACCACCCTGTCACGGAGATGCCTGCGCTGGAGCCTTTCCAACACCTAGCTTTCTGCGTGCAGGGAAGAATTCCTATGAAGGAGGCTTCAGCCACCCAAGTCCCCCCTGGTGGTTCGCAGTGGTGCAGCCCAGATTGTTCTATCACCCCAGGGACAACGGGGCCTTGGTCAATTCCCGCACAAGCCTATTAGCATTGAGCACCCCCTCAGCTTAATCTTCTAGATGGGCTCCCCCCCAAGACGTCTTTGTGTTGGTCTGAAGTGAGTCTGCAGTGACAATGGGCTCCACCACCACATCCGCCCCTGGGCTGGGCTCAGCGCTCAATGGGGGAGAAAGCTCCCTCAGGATTTGTTTCTAACCACAGAGGTATAACAAGACCAGGAAACAAAAGAAGTGAGTGACGGCCTGTGGAGGTACAGCAGGAGAAGGGGAGCTCTCACGTTTCGGAAAAGAAGGTGGTCCCGGACCACAAAGCAGCGCATCTTACGGAACAAACCTTGTGGACAGTAGGAGAATGTGGACAGGCAGAATGCCTGGAGAAGTTAAGGAAGTGGGACAGTCAGAGGACTCCTCGTCTGGAGCCAAGCGTCAGTGATGTGTACGCAATAAACCAGCACCCTTTGGACGCAGGGCCTTTACCAAGAACTCAAGCACTGCGCAACGGTTCTTTATTTCAGTTCCCAAGCTTCGTTCTCCCCAGGCTCAGGGATGGCGGCAGCACTTCTCATGTTTTCTTCAGGCTTCATACGAGTGGCGTTTGAAATGGATTTCAGCAAGTTCAGCTGAACTGCGCTCTTGACAGGGGAACCCAAGAAATGCCACAGAGCCAGAAAGGGCACCTCCCTGGGGAGAAAGCCAGCACCCTCCTCCCATGTAGGTCTGCGAACGCCCTCGCTAGGCTCCAGAGGTACAAGCAGACCCCTGGTAGGGCCAGAGCTCAGGCAGGTTGTGGCCACGTGCCCCCTTCTCCACTCATCCCCCCCTCCGACACTCACAGCAATGCCATGCCTGCCCCTCGCGTGCGCTCTGCCCACAGCGCTCAGAGCAAAGCAGTGCCCTGGTGCACGCTAGCGCGCTAACATCAAGGGTGATGCTCCGGCTTCTGCTTGCGCCTTGGCCACTGGCACCCTGGCAATGTCCTGGCTCCTGAGCTAGCAGAAGCGGCAGCCAGGTTTGGGGCTTGTGCACAGCTCTGTACTGATGCCAAGAGAAGTGCCCGTGCACGATGGGCACAGTGACGCAGCGCCAAGAGAGGACAGGAGGATCCTCTTGCCAAGATGATGTTATCTGTGCCCCTCTTTGGGGGCAATGCCGCTGCAACGGAAAAGCATGCCAGCACGGGGAGGGGGGAGGAAGCGCTCCCCGGCACGCAGCCTCTGCCCCTGGGCGCAAGGAGTCTTGCTGCCCTCTCCTTCGTGGTACAGCCCGAGGGACGCTCTTGACTCCGAGGCGCTCGCCAGGGACGCCCCAGGTCACACAGGCTGCAGCTCTCCTTGCCTGCAACCTGCCCCGAGCCTGGGAGGAGCCTGGCGGCAAAATGATCTTGCCGCCTGGAAGGCTGCAACCAGGAAGAATCGCAGAATCCTCGTGGGATTCCCTTCGGAGGAGAAGCTCCACCGTCCGCGGAGGAAGGTGCATTTCTGCCCTGAGCCCAAACTCCTAGGGGAACTTGATGCTTCTCGGTACTTTACCTTCGTGCTGGGCTGGACCTTGAGGGAGCCTTATTCATATTTCTTCTTCCCGCTGCTTTATTAATATCTGAAAAGAATAATCAACCCGTCTGTTCAATGCTATGGAACAAAGAAAAGATGGTCAGCATATTGAAAAGAAAGCATCAACGTTCAAAGGCGGCCAGAGGGTGCAAGGAAGACCACGCCACGAGGTGCTGTCACTGAAACAACTTTTATTACATCAGGAATACAGTACAGTGAAGTTGTCGGCCGACGGCATCCTCCAATTGCAAGCTCCAGGAAGGAAGGAGCCAGCTTTTTGCTCCAACTGACCCAAAGGCACAGGCTGGAAACAGAGGCCAAAGCCCAGGCAAACCCGGCAGGCGGCCAACCAGCCCCCACCCCGGTTGCTGTGAAGCAAGCTGGGCTCCCAAAGCCACGTTCGCTCAGCACGCAACTGCTGAGGAGGAAAGGGATCCGAAGGGACAGGAGGGTGCTGGAGCTACGCCACAAGGCCAATGAAGGTGCTGGAGAGGAGGGCGGGGGGGGGGGGGGAGAACACACACATCTCCAGATCAGACTACTAGGCTGCAACGTGATAATACCCAGGGCTGTCAACCAGAAGTTTGAAAACAACCAGACCTGAATCCAGTTACACATGCATGAAGCAATAGTTCTGAAAAGAGCAAATCCTTTTCATTCTTTTTCTTTTAGATGACGCACCCAGAAGTCACAGCAAGCACCATCTCAGGAGAGGCCCAACCGCACAAGCCTCCCTCTCACCTGGGGCGGGAGCATCTCAGAAGTCAGAGCGCGTGGAAAGGAGATGGGCAGGAGAGGCTGCGGGTCCACAGGGTCAAAAGCCACCTTCTTCCACCCCCCCCAAAAAAATTAGATGGGTGGGAGAAAGACAACAGCCCTGGAGAAGGAGCAGTTTGTTTACCCCCCCCCCCCAAAAAAAAAACCAACCCACCACATCTGGAAAACTGGGAGAGAAATGCTTTAGCCCATTTCTTCGATTAGCTGGGTATAAAAGAGTGACTATCAATGCATTCTGTATTTTTAACCACTCAAAGGTACAATTAAAAAACACATCTGAACTTGATAGTTTTATAGATTTATTTAGATTAGCTAGAGCGAGATATCAGTGTTATAATCTTGCATACCGAGATTCTCTAAAAAACTTAATTCTAAAAAAGAACTGGGGGGGAAATCAGACACATATTACAGCCAACAATTCCTACCATTTTTTCTATCACTTGCATAGCACCATCGTAGGAAACGTAGTAAGAAGAAGAAGAGAAGAGTTTGGATTTGATATCCCGCTTTATCACTACCCTAGGGAGTCTCAAAGCGGCTAACAATCTCCTTTCCCTTCCTCCCCCACAACAAACACTCTGTGAGGTGAGTGGGACTGAGAGACTAAAGAGAAGTGTGACTAGCCCAAGGTCACCCAGCAGCTGCATGTGGAGGAGCGGAGACGCGAACCCGGTTCCCCAGATTATGAGACTACCGCTCTTAACCACTACACCACACTGGCTCTCAGTAAATATTTAGAATAAAATATTTGGAGGTGCAGCCCTTTCAACAGCTGACCAGCTCCATTTCCCCAAAGCCTAAGAAGAACCAGCCCTGCTGTAATGCTTTTCTGCAGCAAAAGGAAAACGTAACCCTGAATATATGGCAACTCTCCTTTTTGTGGGGAGTGGGGAAGGAAGCCCAGGCATCCAGTCCTTCTTGCCGTGGAGTCACCCCTTCTGAGCCTCTTTCTCCCACTCATTCACAGGTAGATCTTTTGCTATGGAAGTGGCTGTCCCTTTTCAAACCTCTCATTGGATAGTAATAGCAGAGGGCTGGTGCTATTTCCACACAGCCAAGTCTAGCCCTTAAATTTAGTAAAGTTTGAATGTGTCGTGCATTTGCGGGTCAGACCAAAAGCCTCCTGCTTTGCTTTCGAAAGAGTCCCCTTTTCTTACATGCCCCTCAGGCTGCAAGTGCCTCCAGGTTTGCCTCCTTGCCTTTTCTGCTTTACATAATCGGTGGAAGAGATCCTGTGCTTTGGGGTCCCATGTCATCCTAATGTGTTTACTGCCCCAGTTCACTCTCGAGTCTGAAAAGAAAGTGATGGATCGGGCCCCGAGGCAAGACGATGGCAGTATCTGATCAAGAACCACCCCTATGGAGCGAGTCCTCAGTGGGCCCTTTAACACTCTGCTCTAACAATGTGTACTGCGCATTCAAGGTGCCACCAGGTTGCCTCCTGTCCCATCATGAGATCTCTCTGAAACATCTCAAGCATCCACACTTGTACGTTGACCCTCAGTCAACTGTATCTTCTCACCTCTTTCCTGCTCGTTTTGTCAAGCAGCATAAATTGAAACCCTGAAATTTGCTTGCGAAAACTATCTGAAACCCTTCTTGGCATCTTCTCTTTCACTCTTCCATTTTTACTGTGTGGCTGAAGAACCTCTCGCCTTCCTGGAGGCTTGTACAAATCTGCAACTGCAAAGGCGCCGATGCAGGGGGCTGCAGCCTTTCCGCTGGCGGACGTCTTGCTCCTCCATGCAACCAGGCCCAGCTCGCTGCTCCCCTCCTTTCCTTCCACCTCTGGAGCTGCTGAGACGGTGCTGGCAGCAATCCAGCCTCCAGGTCAAACTGCACGTTTGCCAGTCATCACTTGGCAGCGGTTTCCGCTCCGTCCACACTCTCGGCTGGCTCTCGCCCAACTCGAGTGGCACAAGGTGTCCAGGGACTTCTTCAAGGGCTCTTCAGAGGAACCCCCCCCCCCAACATGCCTTAGCTTACCTGTGAGGACTGGCACTGAAAACCTGAAAGCTGCCTTTTCCACGGGGAATGAGCAGGGGGGTACATGCAGGATTTGAAAAACAAATAGGGCAGCAGCTTAGGCTGAACACTGGGGAGCTCAGTGTAACATACTGGCACAAAGTTTAAGCACCGCTGGTATTGGGGGGACGGGGACTGAAGACAAGACACCCAGAGAGAGCTGAAAGGATGACAAAGGCAGAGCCAAAAACACTCTTGGAGGTCAAGGTCCACAGCATCTTTTATTGAGTAGCATGCCGGAGAGACAAAGCCCCCCCCCCTCTTTCTCATTCGGTCTTAGGTACCCACGCAAGATGATAGGTTGCCTCCCATCTTAAATCAAAGGCAGGCAGCTTATGAGAAGAGTGTTTCTTCTGCTCCTGAAGGACTGCAGACGCATCAAAATGTTCTGTGTCAAAAGCCATGCTACTTACTTGTCTACAGTGAGGCCAGCCGTGATTTCAGATTGTGAGGGGATCAGAGCATGACACTAGCCTTCCAGAGGTGGGGGCCCAGGCAGGTCCAAGAGATGGGAAAGGCCAGAGGGGAAATGTGGGGAGAATGAGTAGGTACACTGGAAATATTGGCTCTTTCAGAATGTTTAAATACGTTCCTAGTTAATGTTTAAAATGATGAAACCCAAATACTCATTTCAATAGAGTAGTTCTTTAGGTAAGCAAACAAGAAACTCAAGAGTATTAGCCCAAAGCAGCTCCTGAATTCTGTAGACACAACACTTTCCACAACCAATTACAGCTCCCAGCTCAGTGGGTGAAGTGAGGACTAGGACAAAATACGATGCTATTCCTAATCAAGCCCCATGAGGGCAGCCCAACACCCCATTTTTCTGCTGGCCCTTAATATTTACAATCCATTGCCTACATTCCAAGGATGCTCAGCTTGACCTTCTTCCCACAGAAATGTGATCTGGTGTCCCTGCACAATAGTGAGGTCTAGCTATGATTTGTGACACAGCCTTCCTTCTGTCCACCATGAAGCAGCTCAGCATTTCCACTTGCAACGTTTCACAGTTTAGCCAAGTCACAGCTTCTTAGCTAGCCTTCTCTGCTGCCTCCTGCCAGCAGGTAACAACTGACTATATGCATCCTCTGGGACACACCATTCTCGGTGCCACCCATTTTTGCCAAATCTCTTCATCGAGTTTGCAAAATGTCTGCATACAGGCGACAACTGAGACTGCAACAAGGCATGATGACAGAGATGTGGGAAATGGAGTGCCAAGGAATGCGAAGCTCCCAGCAGTTCCCGGGATGCTATTTGCATATGCTGAAAGACAAGATATAGTCAAACTTCTCCATCGTCACATCTAGTTGGGTCCAGAATTGTGAACTAAGAAAGTAACACACTTCTGAAGCGCAACCTGGGAATTCCTTATCCAAAGCAGAACTTTGCCATGGGAGCCCGGCAACCAGCAAAAAGCCCACACAGAGCTTGAGAAATTAGCAGAACTATTTGTCAACCTTGCGTCCCGGTCCTTCTCTTTTGAAAAAGTCTAACACCAACATCTCTAGTTTTTTCTACGACTTTTAATTCCAAAATTGCTACAGCATGGATTTGTTATTTAAGGATTTTGAAAAAAAAAATCCAACCAGTCCATCTAATTACAAAGTGGGATTAATATTTCATTTCTGTAAAACCATGTAACTTTTCAAGCTAGGCCTGAAGCAATTTGCCCCTTTTTATACCTCAGCAGCAAAGGAAGCAGGAAGAACCCTCCTCAGCTATCTTAACAAAAAAACACAGGCAAAACTTCCTGATGGAAGGATTTTTAAAAGCATCAAGATTCTCCAGAGCTACATGGAGCATCGTGTCAGGGGACCAGAGACCTTTCCATCACAAATAATGGAAAGTGTTTCACTGAGGTAGAAAAGGGGATCCTAAATGTTTTTCCTATGGATCCCTTGTAAACTGCTGGGGGTCTTCTTGACAGACCACTATTGTTTTTTCTGCCAGACACAGCATTTGCAATGTGCTGTGCTAGATCATGGAATCCTAACACTGTAGAGTTAGGGGGGACCTCAAGCGTCATGTAGTCAAACCCACTGCAGGAATCACAGCTAAAGAACTACAATCTCAGAGGCCTCGTGTCACGATCAAAGGAACTAACAGCACTATTCTAATAATAATAATAAATTGTCCAGTAGCACCTTAGAGACCAACTAAGTTTGTTCTGGGTATAAGCTTTCGTGTCACGTCTTCAGATACACTGAAACAGAAGTCACCAGACCCTTATATATAGTGGGAGGGTGGGGTGGGGTTTTTCTCAGTAGGGTAGTAGGAGATGAGTGACTGACTCAATGCATATGGTAAACCTGTGACTGTTAATGACTGCAACTAGTCCTACAGGAAAAAGCATGGGATAGTATGTAATGACAAAAAATAGCTTTCGCATGTGTAATGAGACAAGAATCCAGTACGTATCTCTATTCAGACCAGGTCTCTCCAGTGTTTTCAGTTTAGTAATAAGTTGTAATTCAGCAACTTCTCTTTCAAGTCTATTTCTGAAATTCTTTTGTAATGACAGCTGCTTCGAGATCCTGTATTTCTGAATCTGGCAGGAAAAACAATAGTTTTTATTTCGACTGCGTCAGACCAACATGGCTACCTACCTGAATCTAGCACTATTCTATTTTGCCTTGGTCACACCTGGAGTCCTGTGTCCAGTTCTGGGCACCCCAGTCTAAGAGGCCTAGAGACAAGGTGAGATGCTCAAGGGTCTGCAAACCAAACCTTGTGAGGAACAGTTGAGGGAATTGGGGCATGTTTAGCCTGGAGGAGAGACTGAGAGGAGAAATCTCTGATGGGTTGTCTCATGGAGGATGCAGCCAGCTTGCTTTCTGCTTCTCCGGAGGGGAGGACCTGATGCAACAGACTCCAACTGCAAGGAAGGAGATGCCAACTAAAGATCAGGAAGAACTTCCTGAGGATAAGCACCTTCTGTGGTGGAAGGGGCTCCCTCGAAAGGCGGTGTACTCTCCTTCGCTGGAGGCTCTTAAGCAGAGAAGTGGGGTGGCTGTGTGCATCTGCCAGGGATCTGGCTGGCCGCTGGGAGAACACACCAGGCAAGTTGCAGAAAGGGACATTCCAACCATAGACATATGGGAAAAAATTCTGACTGTAAGAGCTGTTGGACAGTGGAATGGACTCCCTGGGGAAGTGGTGGACTCTCCTTCCTTGGAGGGTTTTAAGCAGAGGCTGGATGCCATCTGCCCTGGATGCCTGAGCTGAGATTCCTGCACTGCAGGGGGCTGGACTAGAGGACCCTTGGGGGCCCTCCCGACTCAAGGATTCTACTATTCTTTAGCCCAAATTCCTTTTTTAAAAAGTACTTTTCATTTCAAAAAGTTCAAAAAGAACTTCATTTCAGTTCAAAAAGAAGGAGGAAAGAAGGAGAAAAATGAAAATGAAACCACAACAATGCAATGGCTGAACACAAGAACACCTTGCAGGCATGGCCAAACTCGGCCCTCCAGCTGTTTTGGGACTACAACTCCCATCATCCCTAGCTAGCAGGACCAGTGGTGAGGGATGATGGGAATTGTAGTCCCAAAACAGATGCCGGGCCGAGTTTGGACGTGCCTGCTGAGGGCTTCCATTCCTCTCCTTCTCTGGTCTCTTTTGCTTCTTCCAAGTTCCCAAGCTCTACTATCTCTCTCCTCCTGCTGAATTTATCCAAGTCCCGCTAATCTGTTCTCTTGTTCACAGCGATCACAGCTGTCAACGTTTCCCTTTTCTTGCCAGGAATCCTATTCGGAAGAAGGGAATTTCCTTTAAAGAAAGAAAAACGTTGACTACGGCTATTTGAAACACTTGACAGTCCTTGATCGCCTTCTTCCTTCCCGTTTTCGGGCTGCCCATTCCCGCATCGCCCGCGGGTCAGGCTGGATGACCTCGGGGTGCCTTCGCCCCGACACTCCCACGTGACCTTCCTGGCTCCGCCCACCTCCTCTCGCCCCCCCCCCACCAGAATAAAAGTCCCGGCCCCGCCAAACCGCGCAGCCGCAGAAGCGGCCCCCTCCCCCGGCGCGAGAAGAGGGCGGGGCCCACGAGATGCGCGTGCACGAGAGAGTTAGACGGAGAGAGGCGCGCGCCCCCACGGCTCCCTCCCCCCCCGCGACGGACTGCGCACGCGCACAAGCGACGGGCCTGCGGGGGTTGCCGAGGCAACGGGGCCCCTCCCTGGCGACGAGGGCGGGTCTCTGTGGGCCGCGGACGAGACACCGAGCGGGGACGGGGTGTCGGGGTCGCCGCCTCCGCCACTCACCGGGTATTCCGCGGCGGCCGCGACGACGGCGAGCGGGCCAAGCGAGCGCAGCGCACGGCCTCTGGCGCTCTCCTCACGGCGCATGCGCGGGCGGGGCGGGGCCGCTTCAGAATCGAGCACGCAGAGCACGGCGGGAGGGGCGGGCCTCTCGCGGCGAGCGAGCCAATGGGAGCGCAGGTCCCGCCTTTTCCCATCCCTCCAGCCAGTGACGTTCTCGGGCGCCGTAGATGGACGGGCCTCGCGGCGAGCGAGCCAATGGGAGCGCAGGTCCCGCCTTTCCCCCAGCCCTCTAGCCAGTGACGTTCTCGGGCGCCGCAGATGGACGGGCCTCGCGGCGAGCGAGCCAATGGGAGCGCAGGTCCCGCCTTTCCCTCATCCCTCCAGCCAGTGAGGTTCTCGGGCGCCGCAGATGGACGGGCCTGGCGCCGCTCCGCCTCCTGCCCCGTCCCGGCTCTGCTGCAGCGGCTTCTCTTATCCTCCAGGGGGCGCCCGAGCCACGCTGCTCCCTTGGGCGGGGGCCGCGTGGGAGCCCTTGGCGGGCCGCCCTCCTGCTCCTCCTGCCTCTGCACTGGGCCTGAGACCCCCAGAGGCGCCCAGGATGGGCGGGAAATATTTTTTAGGGGGTGTAGTGTAATTTGCTGATTTAATTTGATTTTTCCTTTTGAAAAATGCTGCCCCTCCTTGTTTTTCCCGGGCTGGGAACTCGTTTCTTGATGCAGCGCCTGTTTCCAGCCCATCCCAAGGGCCACCGGCCAGAGATTTAGTCATAATAATAATAATAATAATAATAATAATAATAATAATAATAATAATAATAGATTTATTTATTCCCCAGCCACTCTGGGCGGCTTCCAACAAAATATTAAAATACAATAATTTATCAAATATTAGAGACCAACGAAGTTTGTTCTGGGTATGTGCATGCACACTTCTTCAGAGACCTGAAGAAGTATCTGAAGAAGTATCAGAAGTGTGTATCTGAAGAAGTGTGCATGCACACGAAAGCTTATACAGTGGTGCCTCGCAAGACGAAATTAATTCGTTCCGCAAATCTCTTCGTCTTGCGGTTTTTTCGTCTTGCGATGCACGGTTTCCCATAGGAATGCATTGAAAATCAATTAATGCGTTCCTAGGGAAACCGCCTTCAGACCAGGTCCGGGGACAGTCTGTCCCCGGACCTCTTCTGAAGGCTGGGGGGGGGGGACAAGGGCTTTTCTTCCCACCCCCAGCATTTTAAAAAACCCCGGGACAGCGGAGGACTTCTCCGCTGTCCGGGCGATCTTAAAATGCTGGCGGGCGGCATTTTAAAATCGCCCCGGGACAGCGGAGGACTTCTCCGCTGTCCGGGGCGATTTAAAAGCCCCTGGGAAGGCAGGCAGGGGGGACAAAGACTTTTGCCCCCCGCCAGCCTTCAGAAGAGGTCCTGGACCTCTTCTGAAGGCGGGCGGGGGGCGAAAGTCTTTGCTCCCCCCCCGCCTGCCTTCAAAAGGTGTCCCCGCGGCGGCGGGAGGTGTCCCCTGCCCCCCGCCCGGCTTCGGAGCACTGGGAGAAGCGATCTCCCCGCAGCCCCTTGCTGCAAAAGACGTCCGGCGGAAGCGGGGAAGAAGCGCTTCGCTTCCCGCTGCCCCCGGACGTCTTTTGCAGCAAGGGGCTGCAGGGAGATCGCTATCTCCCCCCAGCCCCTTGCTTCAAAAGAGAAGACCCGCTGTCCCCGGGGCAAGCTTCGTTTTGCGAAGCAAGCCCATAGGGAAATTCGTCTTGCGAGGCAACTCGAAAACGAAAAAACCTTTCGTTTTGCGAGTTTTTCGTCTCGCGAGGCGTTCGTCTTGCGGGGTACCACTGTACCCAGAACAAACTTCGTTGGTCTCTAAGGTGCTCCTGAACATTTTAATTAATTAATTAATTAATTTAGACTGCGTCAGACCAACACGGCTACCTAGAATCTAGAATCTAGAATCTAGAATAGGCTACCTGAATCTAGAAACATCAGATATTAAAAGCTTCCCTAAATCGATGCTTGGGCTTCGGTTTCTGCCTGGCCGGGGGTTGGACTAGATGTCCCTCGGGGGTCCCTTCCAATCCTACCATTCTGGGATGCTCTTCTGCAAGCCGCCCTGGAACGTTTGGGGTGCAGGGTGGGCCATAAAGGAAGGAAAGCACCAATGTGTGAGGTTTTGGGGGGAGCGAGGGATTCCCCCCCCCCACCTTGCAGCTGCTCTTGCCTGTGAGTCATCTTGAACTTCTTCTGAGGAAAGGGCTGGGGGTATAAATAGAGAGGTGGCCCCTTGTACCTAGACTGGCCTAGGGAGGGTGTATGTACTGAGTTGCACACGATCCAAAAGGCAGCAGTCTGATTGGTCCTAGAACAACAGGATTCAGAATGCAGCAGTCTGATTGGTCCACAGGAGCCACCCAATCCAGCTCCAGGTGGAAGGGAATCCGCAACCTGATTGGCCTACAGGTGAATCCCGGAATTAGCCAATCACGTGGGGCCCATTGTGTAAATAATGTATATAAAGCAGATACTTTGGGGGAATATTCATTCCTCCTCACCACTATGAGCTGAATAAAGAGCATGAAATCCACTCTCGACTCTTGAGTATATTTCACCGGCGATGAAGGTGGGATCCCGCTGAGCTGACCACCACACACAGCACCGCAGCACCGCCACCTGCCGCACCGCTGCCTCGCACCGTGTATCCAGGCTTCAGCTCCGGGACACAAGGAACTCAGAATGGCAGCCAACAGCAGCTTCTCGCCATTCAACCCAGCATCTGGAGACTGGGAAGCGTACGCCTCCCGTTTCACCTTCCTCCTAGAAGCCAAAGGGGTCACCGATGAAGAAGACGCCAAGAAGAGGGCGATATTCTTCAGCATCTGCGGAGAGGAGACATTTGAAATCGCCCAGGCTCTCCTTGCACCTGAAGACGTCGCTACTGTTCCATACAAAACAATAATGGAACAGCTGAAGGGGCACTTTTCGCCGCAGCCCTCAGTGGTGGCTCGTCGAAATGCCTTCTACGCAAAGCGGCAAGCCCCTGGGGAAACCATAACTGGGTTTGTGACCTCTCTCCGCCAAGCCGCCCGGTTCTGCAACTTCTCAGAGCTGGAGAATGTTATGGGTTTCAGAACTCACAGGGTTAAAGAGTTCTGTGGTGACGTCTCTTTCCTGAGGCGTGGTTAGAAACTCTTTGGGAGTGGTTTGACTCTGAGAGTTTCAGTCTGGTTTCGTTTTTGCGAAGAGAGGGTGCAAGATGTGTGCTTTGTCACCCGGACAGATTTAAGATCTGGTTTACTTCATGATTAAAGGCTAAGAAGATAAGGAACGCCTGGTGTGTCTGAATTATTGCTGCAATTGCTTCACCGCTGTGTTTATCTCTGCTACCGGCAAGAGGGAGAGGCAGGAAGGATCTTTGGATCAGCACGGATAGGCTGCAGAGCTTCGCAGGGAAGTGTGCTGGACTCCATGTTTGTTTTTCTTTGGAACTCATGGCAACTCTGACCTCTCCGTTGCCATAAGAACATGCTTCGTGACCGCCTCGTCGGTGGCCTGAAGGATGAGAAGCTGCAACGACGCCTCTACGCCAAGAAGGACCTAACGTTCCAGGTCGCTCTGGAGGAGGCCCTGGCAACGGAAGCTGCCGAGAGGTCGACGCAAGAGGCACGGCCGAGCCTGCCATCCCAACCGAGGGTCCACCACGAAGACCTCACCGACGACTCAGGATCCGACAGGGAGGAGGTGGACCGAGTACAGCAGCGCACTCAAGCAGCGCACAGACCACAGCTGCCTCGACGAGAAGGAGGGAACTGCGCAAGCTGCGGGGAAAGTCACGAGAGGAATCATAGAATCATAGAGTTGGAAGAGACCACAAGGGCCATCGAGTCCAACCCCCTGCCAAGCAGGAAACACCATCAGAGCACTCCTGACATATGGTTGTCAAGCCTCTGCTTAAAGACCTCCAAAGTAGGAGACTCCACCACACTCCTTGGCAGCAAATTCCACTGTCGAACAGCTCTTACTGTCAGGAAGTTCTTCCTAATGTTTAGGTGGAATCTTCTTTCTTGTAGTTTGGATCCATTGCTCCGTGTCCGCTTCTCTGGAGCAGCAGAAAACAACCTTTCTCCCTCCTCTATGTGATATCCTTTTATATATTTGAACATGGCTATCATATCACCCCTTAACCTCCTCTTCTCCAGGCTAAACATGCCCAGCTCCCTTAGCCGTTCCTCATAAGGCATCGTTTCCAGGCCTTTGACCATTTTGGTTGCCCTCCTCTGGACACGTTCCAGTTTGTCAGTGACCTTCTTGAACTGTGGTGCCCAGAACTGGACACAGTACTCCAGGTGAGGTCTGACCAGAGCAGAATACAGTGGCACTATTACTTCCCTTGATCTAGATGCTATACTCCTATTGATGCAGCCCAGAATTGCATTGGCTTTTTTAGCTGCCGCGTCACACTGTTGGCTCATGTCAAGTTTGTGGTCAACCAAGACTCCTAGATCCTTTTCACATGTACTGCTCTCAAGCCAGGTGTCACCCATCTTGTATTTGTGCCTCTCTCTTTTTTTGCCCAAGTGCAATACTTTACATTTCTCCCTGTTAAAGTTCATCTTGTTTGTTTTGGCCCAGTTCTCTAATCTGTCAAGGTCGTTTTGAAGTGTGATCCTGTCCTCTGGGGTGTTAGCCACCCCTCCCAGTTTGGTGTCATCTGCAAATTTGATCAGGATGCCCTTGAGTCCATCATCCAAGTCGTCCACCTGCCATTTCCGCAACGCAGAGTGCAGGCAGTGCAGAAAATCGGGACACATTGCCCGGGTGTGTCGGGCTCAGCCCACCCGATGCCCGGCATCAGATGACCGATCCAAGATCCCCAGGTCCCGGGGCCCAACGCACCAAGGCAACTCGGCGGAGCTCACGGACTTCCAGGTATACCAGTTGCCCCACCCCAACGTAGAGAAAATTTATGTAGAGGTACAGATAGAGGGGGCCCCATGCCGCATGGAGCTTGACACGGGTTCAACTCTATCCATAATCTTGGCAAGCACCTTAAGGAAACTGTGTCTTGGTGGGGGTCCCAAACTCAGGCCGGCCCCATTCACCCTCCGGGACTTCCAGAAACGTAAGGTCCCCACAATGGGGGTGGGGACCTTCAGGGTGCAATACCGAGGGCGGACGCGGCAACTGGACTTGCTTGTGGTCAAGGGCCCCTACATTAGCTTACTGGGATTGGCATGGTTTGGACCACTGGGGCTAGCCATCACCGGGGTGAACCACACTACCTTACAAGTGGACGTGGACGCCATCTGCAAGGAATTTCCAGGGGTTTTCGATGGGAAATTGGGACAGTATACGGGGGCCCCCCCACTGCCTCACAGCTGAACCCCACAGTACGGCCTGTCAGGCTCAAGGCCCGCCGGGTCCCATTCGCCCTGAAACCCCGTATAGACGAGGAATTGGACCGCCTCGTGGAGTGCTGGAGCCGGTGCCCAATGCCCCCTGGGAAACCCCAATCGTCACACCCGTCAAGCCCAATGGTTCGGTCCACACCTGTGCAGACTACAAATGCACCATAAACGAGTCCCTCACGGCCCACGCATACCCAGTGCCAGTGGTCAGCCATGTCCTCCGTTAGCAGTTATTACGAAATTGCTTTTTGTGGTATCTGGTTTTGAAACTCAGCTCTGGATATGACTCTTTTCGTCCAAAGAAATGAAGGCATACTTTCCCCCGAAGAATCTCAGGCCAGGCCTCCTTCCTCCAGGCCAGGGGGGAAATGGGGTCCCCCCCCCCCGGCACTCCGCTGTCTGGTGTGGGGCAGTCCGAGGTTCCTTGCATCTCTCAGTGCTCAGCTCAAAAGAGTGCTCAGCTGGAAATCCCTGCCTGGGGCTGGGTCCCTGCTGGATTCCTGTCCCTGCGTGATGCTCCGGTTTCCCTTCCTCAGAGGCTTCTCGGGGCAAATCCAGAGCTGCGTCACCCAAGCCCTGCGGCTTCTGTGGGAAAAGGCCATGGGGGGGGGTGTTCTCAGGCCCCTCCTGCAGGGGAAGAGCAGCCAGGCCCTTCGCAGTGGCATAGCAAGGTCAGGTGGTACCCGGGGCGGGAAATTTCTTGTCCCCCTCCCATTGAAATTATTAAAAGAAGGAAAAATAAAATGCTTCCAGTTGCAATTATTTTCTGGTTTACAGTGGTACCTCTGGATGCGAACGGGATCCGTTCTGGAGCCCCATTTGCATCCAGAAGCGAACGCAACCCGCATCCGTGCGTCTGCACGTGCGCAGGTCACGATTCACCGCTTCTGTGCATGCACGTGACGTTCTTTTGAGCGTCTGCACATGCGCAAGCGGCGAAACCCGGAAGTAACGCGCTCTGTTACTTCTGGGACGCCACAGCGCGCAACCCGAAAATACTTATCCCGAAGTTACTTCAACCCAAGGTATGACTGTATTTACTGTATTGTGAGCATAAGCCCTTACTGTAAAACCTGCTTTTCACGATGAGAATTTCTTATGAATGGATTTTTTTTGCTTAATTTTTTTTTTGCTTAATTTCGCTAGTTTGCAGCCTACTGTTGATGTGGACTGAAGGTAGCTGAGGTGCTGTGTGAGTACAACTGCAAAAAACAAGCACCAGTACAGATATGCGCCCTCTCTTAAAGAGCTTACCCAGAATACAAGAAGAGCCAGTGGTGGAGGAAGGGGGTGCAGGCCGCCCCGGGTGTCATCACTGAGGGGGGTGACAATGACAAAAAATTGGGCTCACAAAACACCCGGGGCAGCCCGCACCCACCACACCCCCTTCCTACACCTCTGCCTTCAGATGCCTTCTAAAAGTCAGATAGTTGCTTATTTCCTTGACATCTGGTGGGAGGGCGTTCCACAGGGCGGGCGCCACCACCGAGAAGGCCCTCTGCCTGGTTCCCTGTAACCTCACTTCTGGCAGGGAGGGAACCGCCAGAAGGCCCTCAGAGATGGACCCCTGTGTCTGGGCTGAACGATGGGGGTGGAGATGTTCCTTCAAGTATACTGGTCCGTTCACAGGGCAGTGCTGGATTAAACCCTGTGGCGGCCCCTTGGCAGTCAAACTCTGGGCAGGGGGCAGGCCTCCTGCGCACACTGGAATATCATTGAACTAAGAAAGCTTGATTGTTGTTGTTTTTTAAGGTCAAATCACTATTTCCATCCTTTGTTGCAGGACCCCTAAAAAGTGTGGGGCCCATAGGCCAGTGCCTACTCTGCCTATTTGGGAATCCAGCCCCTTTGGCTGCAGGATTTGCTTTAGCTGTTCCCCACAATGAAATGGAAGGCTCAACAATTGTCAGGCACTTTCTTTTTTTAAAAAAAAAAATTAAATAAACTTTATGAAACAAGAAAATACCTTAAAATACACACGAAACAAGCATACAATACAAACATTCTATAAGAAAAAAGAAAAGAACATAGTTGCATATAGAGTGAAAATCAGTGAAAGAAAAGAAACTTCCGACTAAACCCGCTGTACTATTTTGGCTTCAAGAATTTTTACACAGTTTCTTATTAATATTTTTCCTTATCTTAGTTTAAACTTTTTCTAATGCTTCCTTCTATCACAAGACTCATTCAATATCTGCCAGGAAACATTTATTATCACAGTACCCTTTGAGATATTCCTTAATTATAATCCATTCCTTATTAACATCTTGTGTTGAGTTTTCTCTCACTGTCCCAGTTCTCCTTGCTAGCTGTAAACACTCTATTAATTTAGCTTGCCATTCGATCTTTAAAGGGATGGTATCGCTTTTCCAATTTCTTGCTATTGGCATCCTTGCTGCAGTTGTTAATTGTCAGGGAGTTTCGGATGCTCAGCAGCCCTGTGTGCTTACAACAGCCCTGTAAAGTAGGCCAGTACTATGCCCTCCCCCAATTGCAGCTGAATCCCTCGCAGATTGGCATCCAACCTCTGCTTAAAGGCCTCCAAATAAGGACAGTCCACCACCGTCCCAGAGAGTCTTACCTTCAGAAAGTTCTTCCTAATGTTTAGTCCAAATCTCCTCTCCTCTCTTCCCCTCACCTCTGGAGCAGCAGAAAACAAGCTTACTCCCTCTGGCAGCCCTCAGGTATTGGAAGATGGCTCTCCTCTCAGTTTCCTCTTCTCCAGGCTAAACATACCCAGCTGCCTCAACCGTTCCTCATCAGGCATGGTTTCCAGCTGCCTCAACTGTTCCTCATCATTTCCTTGTTATTTTATTTTGTGTTCTTTATTTTCATATTTTATATTTTACATTTTTATTTTGTGCACATTTGTGCACATTTTGTATATATTTTGTATATTTTGTATATTTTTATTTTGTGCATAGATGAGTAGTTAGGGGTAAGTATAGGGCGGGGGTTAGGGTTAGGGTTAGGGCTGGGTGTTGGGGTGAGAGTTAGGCTTTGTGGGCATTTTAGATAGTTAGCTAGATACTTAGAGAGGAGGGTGGGAATTTTTCGTGAGCAAAACGTGCAGGCTGTAAGTAGCATTCCTTCCCTTTCTCTTGGTCTCCTGGGGGTGGGATGTGAGTCCTGGGGTCCCCTGCACAGCCTTGGCTCTCTGGAAATCGACCTGGTCAGTCTTCTCCAAAGAGCTCAGCTCCTCCACACTCTGCCTTCCCCTTTTCTCTCCCCTCTCATCATTTATATTTACTAGGACATTCCTAGCCCACTTTCCTCCCAGGAGCTCCAGGTGGCCTTCATGGTTCTCCCGGCCACCAATTGTTATCTTCACAGCAGCCCTGCCAAGTAGGCTAGGCTGGCCCAAGGTCCACCAGGGAGCTTCTTGGCTGAGTGGGGATTCGAACCCGGCTCTCCCAGGTCCTCCTAGTCCAGCCCTCCAACTGCTACACCTCTGCCTGGCTCCATTTTGCATCTCTCCAGCTGCCCTTCTCCCCCTTCCTGGGGGTCTCTCTGGCTCCAAGGAAGACTCCACCTTGAGGCTTGCAGGACCCTCCTAGGGGTCTCCTCCCTCTCAGGAAGGGCAGGGCTGTCCTAAAAAGATGAGGCAGAGAGCAGCCCTTTAACACCTGGCAGGGCTTCTCTTTCCTTTGGGCTGGAGCTCTTGAACCCAGAGCCTCCCTTCTCTCTCTGCCAGCCCTTTGTGCTCTGGGCTGCCTCTTTCCAGCTCTGGTGATGCAGAGAGATGGAATTGGGCAAGACTGCCCTCCTTCTTACACACAAACGCCCCCCAAGAATTGGGGCTGTTGGCTTCTGGGTCACTCTCTCTGCTCGTCTCTTCTAGAATAATAATAATAATAATAATAATAATAATAATAATAATAATAATAATTTATTATTTATACCCCGCCCATCTGGCTGGGTCTTAGTGCTTAAGGCGCCTCTTCAGACGCTGCAACAGGGTGGCCCCCCAGCAAGGCCCAGAGCAGCCGGTGGTGCCAGGTGAGCAAGTGGCCCTTCTTTGGGGGACGGAGGAGGGCAGGAATGGGCATGGGGGGCAGCTGGTCAAAAGATGCAAAGAGCCAGGTGGCTGGATCCGACCCAAGCTCCATCTGGGCCAGCGTCTGGAGACCCACCCCTCCCCAGTGGCCAGCCCGTTTTGTGGAGTCCAATGGAGGAAGCAGGGGGCTGGGCTGGGGGGGTGGCTGGGGGGCAGTTGTCAGCGGGAGGGGCACCTTCCCTGGGGAGCCACGTTCTGGGGGAAGCAGGCCGGGATTGGCCCCCAAGGCCTGGGGTGTCCCTCTCCTGTAGTAGGACTTGGAATCCAGGAGAAAACTCTTGGAATAGCCTTGCCAGGGGCTCAGGGATGGACTCACCTCTTCCCTTGTCTTTCTCTTTGCAGTTCTGCTGTGGTTCCACATCCGTGCCCCAGGGGCGAGTATTGGAGAAAACAAGAGCAGGGAGTGGATCCCTCAGACCTGCCCCCCACTGCTCAGGCTCTTTGCCCCCCACTTTGCACTCTCAGGTGGAACCGACAGCCTGACTTTTGCATTTCAGCTGCTGGAAGAAGATCAGTTGTTCCTCCTGGAGGTTATCTAGAACTGCTAGGCAGCTCGGCTCAGGGGGCTCTGAACCCTGAAGTGCCCCAAGTCCCTTACCTTGGAAAAAAAATATTTTATTTTAAAAACACATATTTTTGCCATTTTGACACCCCCCTCGGTGATGACACCTGGGGCAGCCCGCACCCAGCACACACCCCTTCCTACACCTCTGGCCTTTCGGCTGTAGGACTTTCCAGGAGTTGGGACCGTCAGTCCTCCTTAAGCCGAGTGGCCAGTCGTGCCCCCCAACGGTCGGGGTTTTGCAGGCAGGAGCCCTCTGAATACCAGAAGCCGAGGTTTGCTCATACAAAGTGGATTTTTATGCCCTAACAAAACAAAACCATTTTTAAAAGGTTTGGAAACTTTTGAGGAAATGCAACAGAAAGTGTGGGATGAACATATGACTGTGAAAACATCCCGCAAGCAAATCAGGAAGAATGTGAGATGATGATGTTGTTTGCATTTATATCCCGGCTTTTCCTCCAAGGAACTCAAGGTGGCAGCCGTGCCTCTCCCTCCCCTGGTTTAATCCCTTCAATAAGCCAGCCAGGGAGGCTGTGCTGAGAGGCAGCGACTGGCTCCCCAGGTCACCCAGGGAGCTCCATGATGCCCAAGTGGGGGGATTTGAACCCTGGTCCAATGACAAACCTAGACAGTATCTTAAAAAGCAGAGACATCACCTTGCCAACAAAGGTCCGTATAGTTTAAGCTATGGTTTTTCCAGTAGAATCATAGAATTATAGAGTTGGAAGAGACCACAAGGGCCATCGAGTCCAACCCCCTGCCAAGCAGGAAACACCACCAGAGCACTCCTGACATATGGTTGTCAAGCCTCTGCTTAACAGTAGTGATGTATGGAAGTGAGAGCTGGACCATAAAGAAGGCTGATCGCTGAAGAATTGATTCTTTTGAATTATGGTTCAGGAGGAGACTCTTGAGAGTCCCATGGACTGCGAGAAGATCAAACCTATCCATTCTGAAGGAAATCAGCCCTGAGTGCTCTGGAAGGACAGATCCTGAAGCTGAGGCTCCAATACTTTGGCCACCTCATGAGAAGAGAAGACTCCCTGGAAAAGACCCTGATGTTGGGAAAGATGGAGGGCACAAGGAGAAGGGGACGACAGAGGATGAGATGGTTGGACAGTGTTCTTGAAGATACCAGCATGAGGGAGGCAGTGGAAGACAGGAGGGCCTGGCGTGCTCTGGTCCGAGGGGTCATGAAGAGGCAGACACGACTAAATGACTAAACAACAACAATGAACCCTGGTCTCCCAGGTCCACGCTCTAACCACCACCACCCTTCCTCTTGGAACGTTTAGAGGCCAAGCACTGAGGGACGAAAGCTCCTTGTTGTGCAACTGCCCCACCAACAAAGCAGAACGAATGCTCAGTAAAGGCTGGCTGTAACCTCAGCTCCATGTAAGTATCCTGCAAGCAAATCAGGTTGCATGATCAACAAGCAGGTTGTCTGGAGGGGGCGCATGAAGCCCCCTCCTCCAAGGCAAGGCCTGTCCAGAGCCCTTCGGATCCCCTTCACTCAAGAGCACAGGTCAGGTGCAAGAGAGAATATGCTACCTGATTCCCCCCCCCCAACGCACAAGAAGGTGTGTCCTTATCTGAAGCAAATCACTGCAGGTGCTTCCCATACGACACCCCCAAATATAGAGTCATGCTTCTTTTTGGACACCCCCCCCCCCCGCAATATTCTGCAAGGTCTGGTCCCATGAGTGAAAGTCTCCTTGGCGACCTCAATGATCTTGCAGATCTAGAAGCAGCCAGGGCAGTTGCCCCTGCCCAGGCCAATGGCTCATCTTGTCCAGAATCCTGTTCTTGCTCTGGCCAAGCAGATATTAGCAGGATTCAAGCCCAAGAGCAATACCCGTCCCTCCTGTGGCTTCCAGCAACTGGTCTTCAGAAGCATTGCTGTCGCATGGACCAATGGTACCAAATAGCATGGCAAACAGCCCTACTAGAAAAATTAACCAATAAACTGAAACTGACACGGGGACAAATAGAAGACGCCTTCACCCCGGTATGGCTCCCCTTTATCACATACACAGCCCAACAAGACAATGACAATAACCCACCAACAGCATACAAATCAATATGGTTAACCTGATCCAGAACACCCACCCACCCCACTCACACATGAAAACAAAGACCACCACAGCCAACCACAAATGAACAGCCACACCCCAGGCCAACCCCAACCTCTCTCACCACCAAAGGAACACAAGCAAACAGCAAAGAACCTGCACAAGCAACGCTGACACCAAACCCTACATATATTTAATAATATATCACCACCTGACCCCACCCCCACTCATCTTCCCCCCTCCACCTCTTTCCCCCTTTTCTTCCTAATGTCTCAACAGATGAAACTGATTTGTAAAAATGTTACACGGGGGTGGGGGTGGGGATACAAGAGAGAGACATTGCACACACTTTTGTAAATCAAGAAAATCTTTAATTCAGAAGAAGAAGCAGCAGCATTGCTGTCTCCAGCTGCGGGGGCAGAGCATTCTGGCTAGTGGCCACCGACAGCTCCTCTCCTCCTCCGTGATCTTGTTTCATCCTCTTCTTGAGCCATCCAAGTTGGTGGCCATTCCTGCCTCCTGTGGCAGGGAGTTCCACAGCTCAGCTATGTCCTGCATGAAGAAGGACCTTCATTTGCCCTGAATCTCCCAGCATTCAGCTTCACGGGATGTCCACGGGTTCTAGCGCTAGCAAAAAGGGAGAAAAACTTTCCTGTCCGCTGTTTCCATGCCAGGCAGCCCAGTCAGATGGGCAGGGTACAAATAATAAATTATTATCATTATAAATTTTGCATGTCACCTCTCACTTGCCTTTCACCTAACTAAAAATTCTCAGACACTGCACCCTTTCTTCAACTCTGCCTCTCCAGCTGCTCCACTTGGCAACCTGGTTTCCACAACTCAAGGGAAGCCCCACACAGAGTGCATCGTGGTAGTCTAAGCATTTTGTTACCAGTGTGTGAGTTACAGCACTCAGGCCCCCTTGCCCAGGAAATAATCAAAGAAGGACCTTGTTTTGTCTGCCTTGAATCTCCTGCTGCTCGCCTCCCTCCAGTTTTCTAGATCTGCTTCTTACAAATGCCTTTGCAAACCTCCCGTTGCTTCGTTCCTTCATGCTCAGGCGGCCTGCCAGGAAGATGGCGCCCCGTGGCTGCTGTTCTGCCTCAGGCACCCAGGTGCTTTTGCGCAGCCCTGGGCCTCCCTCACCTCCAGCTGCCCTGGAGGCAGCTGAGCTCGCTTCCTTGCCCTGACCCAGAGGCCCCACCTGCACCAGCACCGGGCAACTGGCTGCCCTGTAGCCTGAGGCTGCCCGGAGGGGTCCACCGTGAGCCAAAGTGAAACAGAAAACCCCTGAATACAGCTCTGATCTACCTGCTTTTCTAAATTCAGATTATTTGGAGGAAGGCTAGCATCTCCCCAAGGCAGAAATGCCCTCCCCACAAGTCACTCTGGGGCTCTGGCTGGGGCTGGGGATCACAGAATCCTAGAGCTGGAAGGGTCGTCAAGCCCAACCGCTTGCAATGCTGCCATCCAAGTTTTCTCTCTCTGCTTGGGAAGGCTTAGCCTGTAGAAACAGCCTCTGCCAACGTGGCACCTTTCCTCTGCCCAAAGCAGAGTTGGGGGTCCAAGCCCTTTGGAGGGCACGAGGTTGGGGACTGGTCCCTGCTCCCCTCAACTGCACTTGGGTGGAACAAGATGATGGCTCTCCTATCATCTTTGAAGTCTCTCAGTCTCACTCACCTCACAGTTGTGGGGGAGGAAGGGAAAAGGAGATTGTTAGCTGCTTTGAGACTCCTTAAAAGGTAATGTTAAAGGGACCCCTAATCATTAGGTGCAGTTGCGGCTGACTCTGGGGTTGCGGCGCTCATCTCGCTTTATTGGCTGAGGAAGCCGGCGTACAGCTTCCAGGTCATGTGGCCAGCATGACTAAGCCGCTTCTGGCGAACCAGAGCAGTGCACGGAAACGCCGTTTACCTTCCCACCGGAGCGGTACCTATTTATCTACTTGCACTTGACGTGCTTTCAAACTGCTAGGTTGGCAGGAGCTGGGACAGAGCAACAGGAGCTCACTCCGTCACGGGGATTTGAACTGCCAACCTTCTGATCGGCAAGTCCTAGGCTCAGCGCCACCCACAGCGCCACCCGCATCCCTTGAGATTCCTTAGGGTAGTGATAAAATGGGATATCAAATCCAAACTCCTCCTCCTCCTCTTCTTCTTCTTCTTCTTCTTCTCCTCCTCCTCCTCCTCCTCCTCCCACATCTATTTCTGCAACCGCAGCAGGCGCTGCAAACTTTCCAGGGGGTTGACTCCCCTGGCAAAGGCGCCCCCCTCCTTTGTCTTCCGAGACAGACGGATGCCAACCCTGCGCGGGGGTTCCCAGGGGTCCTATAGTCCAGCCCGCTTGCAATGCAGGCGCCTCTGCTGCAGGATCCTGACAGCATCGTGGGCATCATTTGGGCGCAGCTGCAAATGGTCCCTAAGCGCGGCACAAGGGGCGCCCCGATGTCCTGGGGGGGCTGAAAGCTGCCGGGCCCGACTTCCGGGGTGGCGCCACCGGCAATGGCGGACTCCCTCTGAACTGGAGGGACTGGCTCCGCGGTAAACAGGGTCTTCTCCGCTGCGGCGTAGCGGGGACCCTTTTGAAAATCACAGGCGGATGAAGCCTGTGACCGTGGGACTCGGCGGGCACCTCTAGCGCCCCCCCAATCCACTAAGGAACCCACCAACGGGCTCCGAAGTGAGGAGGGGGAAGCAGCGCGGTGCTGTGGGTCAATCGCTATTTCCGTGGAGCGAAGCCGCACAGCTGTTGCCGGAGAGCGCTCCCTTTTTCCTGGGACAATTTGGACTTTAAAATAAGCACTTGTGAGTATCTAGAATTTGAACAATTGGATATCAAACAAAGATTCGTGAGTAGGACAGAATCGGACTTTTAAAAATTTAACTTGAATTTGGTACAGAACGGAAAGGGCTAAACAGGAAGTCACCCTTCCGTTCTTTTGTAAACAGAACAAAGCAAAGGCAATTTAAACTAGAGCTTTGAAAATCGTCTTTAAAAGATTGGATTTCAACATTTTAAATTGTGAATCTTTTTTTTTTTTTTTTGACTGTTTGAAGTGATTTTAAAGGGAAGTAACTTTCCTCCGTCCTGATCCTGGAGCGGGGTGTCAGGACTGATGTGGAAGCTCATTGACCAAAGACAACTGCTTTTTGACGGATAGTTAAAAGAAGATTAATTTTGCGGTTCCACTGTTCCCTTTCGCATTTCAAAGGAATATTTCAAAGGAATATATACGGACAAAGTATCTCAAAAAAGGAAATTCTGTAGCAAAAATAAATTTAAGTCTTCCCCCTAGGGGAAGTTTGTGAAATTGTAACTAACTCCAGGGAACCGACAGCTGTTACAGAATAACCGTGGGAACAAGTACGTGACCTTGTAGGACAATGCATTCAGAAGCCTTGTTGTGTGCTTTTTACAAAACAAATGCTCTACTGGAAGAATTACATGAAAAGGTGAACTGGATGGTGACTTCGACTAGAAATCTTCAACAGGCAGTGGAACATTTTGACCAGACAGTGGGAAAATATGTGGAGCCCACTCAGGATTCAAACCAGGAGTGTGTTTTGACAGAACAGGAGGTTGTGGCATTAAATCAGGAGTGTGTTTTGACAGAACAGGAGGTTGTGGCATTAAATCAGGAGTGTGTTTTGACAGAACAGACCCAACAGGAGTATGATCCTTTGGATTGGACAAATGAATTTGGAAAAAGCCAGATGTGGAAAGGAAAAGCTTGGTGTGGTTTGGAAATGGGGGGCTGGATTGACCCCCCCTATGTTGGGATGTCTGGACTTTTAAATATGGTAATGGGCTGCAAAATGTTTGGGACTACGGGGGCTCTCAATTTTGGAGGGCCCTTGAAACATGCTTTTAAATTCTACATGGAATGCAGCAACGAATACGGAAAAGGGTCTGATCTGTCAAGAAGGGTTTAAAACATTGTCAAGTTGGAGCTACCACGAGCGAGAGATATTGTCAAGCTGGAGTTACCACGAGCAGGAGATAAGGGAAATTGCAGCTACAGATATGAAGAAGAGCCGCTGAAGGGCCATGGAAGTGACTTGAGGGCCTCGGACATAAGGTTACCAGGTTAATGGGCTAGCCTGATGGGAATAAAGACTGATAAAACCCGGAACCAGGAGGAAGGGACGTTGGGGAAAAAATTGGATTTGTTTGTACCTTTCTTTCTTTTTTTTATTACTAGAATGTTTTATAAAGTTGATGAATGATAGAAAAATGTTGGAAGAAATTACCTGGCTTTAGCAAAGATGCTTAAAGAGTTATGAAAGAATATTATGATTGTAAGAAGCTGGTAAGGTTAAGACTTAAGTTTTAAATTTTAAGGTTTATGCTATTATAGAAAGATAAGAGTAAAATAGTCTAGGGTAATGTAATGACAGAATTTTATGAAACATGGAAAGGAAAGGATTTGCTGGAATAATTAATAACTAGGATACAAAGAAGGGGAGGAGGAGGAAGTCTAAGAAAGAAGGTTATGACAGTTAAGGGTCAGATTTTTTTTTGTATTTTTGTTACTTTTTCGTCTTTTTTTATTTTGAATTTCCCCCCTTCTTTTGTCTTCTTTTTTATACGGTGGGAAGGGGTTTGCTTTTCTCTCTCTCTTTTTACTTAGTTAATTATTTTTATTCTTTGTATTCCCTTCTGACTTTACTTTGTTTGTTTTTTGTTCTTTCTGTAATATTTTGAAAACTCTAATAAATATCTTGAAAGAAAGAAAGAAAGAAAGAAAGAAAGAAAGAAAGAAAGAAAGAAAGAAAGAAAGAAAGAAAGAAAGAAAGAAAGAAAGAAAGCTAGCTAGCTAGCTGCCGGGCCCGACCACCGCGGAGCCGCCCCCTCCTCGGACCCGGACGAGGAATCCCGCGCCTCCACCGCTCCGCTTCTCCTGGCAGGGAGATTCCGGGCTGTCGTGGCCGCGGGGGCGCCGCCTCGGAGGATTGGCTGGCTGAGGACGCCCCCTCGGCTCCGTCGCCGCCCCCCGGCCCGGCCTTATAAAGGGGGCGCCGCCCGCCGGCCAGAGCAGAGATGCGGTGGCGCCTGGTCCCCTGGACGGCGGTGTGGGGCGGCTGCGCCTTCCTGGCCTTGGTGAGTGGCGCTTTCGCTTTCGATTCGGGAGGGAGGGGGCCGCGCCCACCCCTGTCCTCCCTCCCAGTTAGAGACCCCCGGGCGAGGGGCGGGCGCGCAGGCGGGAGCCCATCCCGGGAAAGTCCCCCGCGCCGATCCAGCTCCAGTTCCCCTTTCGGCGCCTGGGATTCCCCCTCGTCCCGGAGGGGGGGGGGTCCTCACTCTAGCTGTGACTTGATCGATTTACCAAAGCGATCCCCAGCCTAGATCCCGGCAGGCTTCGCAGGTCTCCCCAACCTAGATCCCCAAAGTAAACCGGTGCGCCCTCCGCGGCCCCCTCTCGCCCCTTTGGCCACTGGGGGGGGGCGGCGGATCTGGACTTCACGGCCCTCTTCTTCTCCCGGCTGGCATTCCTGCATTGCAGAGGGTTCGACTAGATGAGCTTTGGGGATCCCTTCCCGAACTTGACGGCCCCTTCGGACGGAGCAGTGCCAAGCCTTGGGGGACGGGGAGGGTCGCCTTCCTCCTGCTCCTTCCGTCCGGCGAGGCGGGACCAAGCGCGCCGCTCTGGGGACCCTCGAGAGAGAGAGAGAGAGAGAGCGACCCTGCCGGGAGCCAGGCTTTCCTTTCCCCGGGAAAAGGGAGTCCCGGTCGCTCAGCCTCCCGGCAGGTTCCCTTTGGCTCCCCTGCAGCTTGGAAGGGGGGCGGGCTGCCCCCTTTTGGGTCTCTCTGGGCGGATGGAAACCGGACCCCGAAGGGTGGGCTAAGCGGCGGCCGGACCCCGCATCTCTCCGGGGCGCAGAGGTTTCCAAGGCAAGCGGCGCCCAGGTGCGCTTTGCTCCTCGCGCCGGAGAGAAAGCCTTGCGTGGCGCTTGGATTGTGGCTTCGGGGGAGCGGGGGGGGGGGATGAGGATGATGAAGATGGGGCTGTGACTAACCCTCCTCCTCCTGCGGTGCAGGGCCTGGCGTTGGAGCTGCGGGGCCCGAGCTGCTCCGCCACCGAGTACCAGGAAGGGGGACGGTGCTGCCAGAAATGTGGTCCAGGTAAGAAGCTGCGCGGACGCGACTCTTGCTTTTCCTCTTGGGGCTCCTCCGACCCCCCACCCTGCCCAAGAGCCCCTCAGGGCTGGGGGTCGGGGGGGGCTTCTCACGGGAGGCGGGCAAAGGGACGATGTCGACAGCACGGTTTCTTTATCAAGTGACATGCCGCTTATGTGCTTTGTAACGGCTTTGAAGGGGTTTGCGCTGATGAAATCAACGGGGAAAGCCGCACTGTAATTAAAGCACACAATCGTGATTCTTTCACGGCATTAAAAACCCCTTAATTAAAAGACACAGCTAAATCAGCCAATTAAAAGGCTTTCCAATTAAAACAGTTCAAAATCAGTTGATACAGTTAAGATTAGACGTTTGAGCTGAGGGGAATGTTTATACCTATTTATTGCGTTTCTGTCCCTGTTTTCTTCAAGGGGGGCTGCTTGGTTCTCTCTCTCCCCCCCCCCTCCGTCTCATTTAATCCTCAGAACAGCCCTGTGAGGTAGGCTAGGCGGAGAGGCAGGGACTGGTCCCCAAGATCTTCATGGCTGAGTGAGGATTTGAACCCTGATTTCCCACATCCAGCGCTCTAACCACTGTGCCACACTCTCTTGAATACAAATGACTCTCTGAAAATCAGAGTTGCATAGACAGCCCACCTGGGCAGATTCCACCCCCCCAGTAGCACTTTTCCTCACAACCTTTGAGCCAGTTGGGGAATCGCAGAATAGGAAGGGACCCCAAGGGCCATGTAGACCAACCCCACAATGTCTCTGGAAATAAAACTGCCCCAGTCCAACCCCCCCCCCCCGCCCTCCTCCTGTCTCTGCAGCAACACACCTCCAGAGGGAGGTGGGGACCCCTTTGGGCTGCTTGGGCCAGATCCTTCTGGGCAGGGTTGTCCAACTGTCAGTCATGCGATGTCACTATGACATTTACACGCGGGTTGTCCTGCCCACCTGCCTAAACTCCTTGCGGAGCTGGAGGAAACCCCAGGAAGAATCCTAAGGTGCTTGAGGTGACATACATGGCTCCCCCCCCCAGTTAATCCCCACAACAACCCTGTGAGGGAGGTTAGTCTGAGAGAGGGGGGCAGTAACTAGCCCCCAAGGCCACCCATTGAGTTTCCCCTGGTCCCTTCCCAGGTCTTAGCCCAGTACTCTAACCACTGAGCCACACTGCCTCTTAAGATGCAGCAGTAAAAGGGGGGAGGCGATGAGGGAGAGAAAGAAGCTTCGTTTGCCCCTTCATTCTCTCCCCACACCTGCTGTGTCCGCTGGGGGGGGGGTCGTGGGAAGGATGGCCAAGCCAACCTGGGCTGCCCCTTTCAACCTCTGAGGACCGAAAGGATGAGGGCAGCTCTGGGAGGGAGGAGTGGGTGCCATGGGATGGAAATGGGGCCCCCTCCTTGCGCAAGGGGCAGGGGGCATGGGGAATGCCTTGTTCCGGGAAAGGAGCCCTCAGGACCCGATTCTCCCTGGGAAAGCCCATCCTTCTCAGTCTGAAGGCATCTCTAGGGCTGCTCAGGATTTCTCCACCCTAGGAAGAGCCTGTTGCTGGATCCGGCCAAAGGCCCACCCAGTCCAGGCTCCTGCTCTCCCTGCGGCCGACCAGATGTCCGTAGTGGGGGAAACACAGGCGGGATTTAACACAAGAGCAATTCTCCCCTCCTATGGTTTCCAGCAACTGGGATTTCATTTTCATTTTCACTTTTAATTTGTATATCCCCTTCCTATATTACTGTACAAGAGGCTGCTTCCAGCCTCAAAATATACAACAAAGAACACACACCTACAGCGGTGGCCAAACTCGGCCCTCCAACTGTTTTGGGACTACAATTCCCATCATCCCTGACTGCTGGTCCTGTTAGCTAGGGATGATGGGAGTTGTAGTCCCAAAACAGCTGGAGGGCCAAGTTTGGCCATAATAAGCTAATCCAATACTGTACCGTCATCATCAAACGTCACTTTGAAATGGAAAGACTTATAGCAAATAAAATAATATTCAATAATCTATTAGAATATGACAGTACACAATATAATTAACTCTCAAAACCTCAGCAAATGGTAACAGAAATTCACTCTTAACAATTACAATAAATATTAAATGATGATCAATGAAAATAACTACAAGTTGCGGTGCATAAAATACCACAATATACACAATAATGTGAAAGGATGAAATCGAGGAACAAAGACACACAACTTCTAACACTACTTTTTCCTGTGGGAGGGAGTTCCATAGGCCAACTGCACCTCTCCTGCGTCCTGAATCTCCCAGGGAGGGGGACTTTCCAAAGCGTTTCCCCACACCAAGCAGATGTCGCTCTGCTGCTGAGCCCTGGCCCCTTCCTGCCCACACACCCCAGTCCATGCCAGTCTCCGCTGGAATCGCGCCTGCCCCCCTTTCCCTGCCCGAGGGGCCAGCGCTCACTGGGTCTCCTCGTGTGTTTGCAGGCACCAAGGTGCAGGCGCTCTGCTCCGAGAGCTCAGAGACGCGGTGCGCAGCCTGCGAGGCTCAGCACTTCCAGGCCGGCTGGACCAGGGAGAGGCACTGCGCCCCACAGGCCTATTGCGACGAGAGTAAGTGGGGGTCCTCTGCGTGTGTCTCCTCCTCCCTTCCCCATCGGACAGACTCTGGCCATGTGCTGCCTCCAGAGGCGGCTGTGCGCAGCCCACTATCATATCGTGGAGTTGGAGAGCTGGAAATAAGCCCCTTTGGTTTCAGATGGGTATCCGAGTCTGCAAAGCCCAGGGCACAATTTTTCATGGCCCTCTAGGGCCTCATTAGGGACACGGGTGGCGCTGTGGGTTAAACCACAGAGCCTAGGACTTGCCGGTCAGATGGTCGGCGGTTCGAATCCCTGTGACGGAGTGAGCTCCCGTTGCTCGGTCCCTGCTCCTGCCAACCTAGCAGTTTGAAAGCACGTCAAAGTGCAAGTAGATAAATAGGTACCACTCCAGCGGGAAGGTAAACAGTGTTTCTGTGTGCTGCTCTGGTTCGCCAGAAGCGGCTTAGTCCTGCTGGCCACATGACGTGGAAGCTGTACACTGGCTCCCTCGGCCAGTAAAGCGAGATGAGCGCCGCAACCCCAGAGACGGTCACGACTGGACCTAATGGTCAGGGGTCCCTTTACCTTTAGAGCCTCATTGGCTGGAGGTGTAGAGCAAAATATACATCAGGAGGCTTCGTTTGGTCAGAATCAAGTCTATACTTCCGGAGTTAATAATAGACTCATAGAATCTATCGGAGCTGGAAGGGGTACCATTAAGTATCCCTGACAGATGGCTATCCGACCTCTGCTTAAAAACTTCTGAGGAAGGAGAGCCCACCGCTTCCCCAAGGGAGACTGTTCCGCTGTTGAAACTTTCCAATGGCCAGAAAGTTCTCCCTGATGTTGAGTCAGAATCTCCTTTCTTGTAACTTGAAGCCATGGGTTCGAGTCCTACCCTCTGAAGCGGCAGAAAACAAGCATGCTTCATCTTCCATGGGGCAGCCCTTGAGATATTGGAAGGTGGCTCTCAGATCTCCTCTCAGCCTCCTCTTTCCCAGGCTATACACACCCAGATGCTTCAACCGCTCCTCATCAGGCTGGGTTTCCAAGCCATGATCTCCACCCTCCCCTCTCTCTTCCCTGCTTGTGGGTTTCCCAGACTGCGCATCTGCTTGGCTGCTGGACTCAGATTCAGCTCCAAGGCTCTCCTCCTTCTTCTCTCCCCCTCCTCCAGATGCCGGTTTCCTTGTGTTCATGGAAGGGGATGCCACGCGGAACGTCGTCTGCCGCTGTCGGACTGGCACCCACTGCTCCAGCCAGGAGTGCCTGACCTGCAGGGTGAACCGAGAGTGCCCAGCGGGCGAAGGCGTCCAGCGCCAAGGTGAGCAGAGGCTGTTGCCAGAAGGAGGAGGAACATGAGGGGCTGCTGGGCTGGGCTCCCTCCGTCGTGCGGTGGAATTACTCACTCTGCACATGCTCACATCCCAGGGATGAATCGAGCTCATCCTTTCTATGAACAGATGCAGAGGCAAGCCCCACATCCTCTCCCATGGTATCCTATGGGTCCCATGGATGCTTTTGTTGCAATTCCAGCATTTCCTGGGGTTGGACTCGATGACCTTAGGGGGTCCCTTCCACCTCTGCAATTCTCGGCTGGGGATTGTGGGGTGTGCGGAAGTCGGCTGGACTTTCCCTGGTGGTGGGATTTCTCCCCACACCCAGACATCCCTGGAGGGGCATTGCTGCAGGAGCTGCATGGACCCCCAGGCCCCCCACCCTGCAGATATGAGGGCTGCTGGAGCCTGTGGCCCCAGCCCACACAGGGATGCCTCAGGACCCTGGCGTGTGACGCTGCCTCCCGTGTTCCTTCCAGCCAATCATCTGAATGACACGGTCTGCGCGGCCTGCCCTCCTGGCTCCTTCTCCAGCATCTCTTCTGCCACCGCTCGATGCCAACCCTGGAGCAGGTGAGATGAGCGGGGGCGGTCGACCTGGAGGCAGTTGGATGGCAGCTAACAGATTGAGGTTGAATCTTGACAAGACAGAAGTACTGTTTCTGGGGGACAGGGGGCAGGCAGGTGTGGAGGACTCCCTGGCCCTGAATGGGGTAACTGTACCCCTGAAGGACCAGGTGCGCAGCCTGGGAGTCATTTTGGACTCAGCTGTCCATGGAGGCACAGGTCAATTCTGTATCCAGGGCAGCTGTCTACCAGCTCCATTGGGTATGCAGGCTAAGACCCTACCTGCCAGCGGACTGTCTCGCCAGAGTGGTGCATGCTCTGGGTATCTTACGCTTGGACTACTGCAATGCGCTCTGCGTGGGGCTACCTTTGAAGGTGACCCGGAAACTGCAATTAATCCAGAATGCGACAGCTAGACTGGGGACTGGGAGTGGCCGCCGAGACCACATAACACCAGTCCTGAGAGATCTGTATTGGCTCCCAGGACGTTTCCAAGCACAATTCAAAGTGTTGGTGCAGACCTTGAAAGCCCTAAACGGCCTCGGCCCAGTATACCTAAGGAGTGTCTCCACCCCCATTGTCCAGCCCGGACACTGAGGTCCAGCGCCGAGGGCCTTCTGGCGGTTCCCTCACTGTGAGAAGCAAAGCTACAGGGAACCAGGCAGACGGCCTTCTCAGTGGTGGCACCTGCCCTTTGGAATGCCCTCCCTTCAAATGTGAAGGAAATAAGCAGATATCTTATCTTTGAAAGACATCTGAAGGCAGCCCTGTTTAGGGAAGTTTTTAATATTTAATACTGTATTATTTTTAACACTCGATTGGAAGCCGCCCAGAGTGGCTGGGGAAGCAGTCAGATGGGTGGGATATAAATAATAAATTATTATTATTATTATTACGCTGGCATATTGCAGTTGGGCAGGAGACGCTGGCAGACTCTGCGTGACCGGGTCTTGCTGGGAAAGGAAGTTGCTTGCATGGCTAACCGTGCGGTTCATGCAAATGTGAGCAGCTGAGCCCAGGTGCCAGTTTAAGAAAAGCAGCTCTGCGTGTGGGGTGGGGGTGGGATTTGGAGTCAAGCTGCTTATCTGCATCTCGGGGGGGAGGCCTCCACGTGCCGTTGCTTCTCTCTTCCAAACCAAAACGGGGGCTTGCGCCTGCTTGCGCGCCTGCCAGGGCTTCGCTTGTGAAATGCTCATGTGGTGCAAACCCTTCTTAAGAGTCTGCCTCTGTCTCCACAGCTGCGAGGACGGAAAGATGGTGCGGCTGGCAAACGGGACCCACAGTTCGGATGTGGTTTGCGGTGAGTGAGCTCCCAGCCAGAGGTGTGGGCTTGGCAGGGGCTGCCAGAAGGGCTGGTGACTTGGGCACGTGGAGGGCGACTTTCTCTTCAGCTTGGAAGGTACCGTGTCCAGGTTTGGATATAGGCAAACTGGATGGGTCTTGAAACCAAGCCTGATGAGGAACGGTTGAAGGAGCTGAGTATAGGGAGATAAACTTTATTCGCATTAGCCAACAGCCATGGCAACATAAAACAAGCAATATATACAAATAGCAATGTGTAAAAAGGGCACTCAAATGACCAAGATTATCGTTCAGATAGTGGCCCTTAATCTCACTGCACCCTTGATAAACCTAGCAACCTTTGCTGTTGTCTGATCATTTTGATCTGATAAAATAAAGAACAATGTGGCCTCAGATGGATGGCCTGGGATGGTAAGTGTGGAGCTGGGTACCGTATTTTTCGCCCTATAGGACGCACCGTCCCATAAGGCACACCTAGTTTTTTGGGGGGGAAATAAAGGGGGGAAAATTATTTCCCCCCAGAGCTCAGCGCGCCCAGCCTTCGGCATGCAGGCAACTCTCCGCAAGCAGCGGGAGCCCGTGGGAGCGTGCGGAGATCTGCCGAAGCCTGGAGAGCGAGAGGGGTTGGTGCACACCGACCCCTCTTGCTCTCCAGGCTTCAGTGAAAGCCTGCATTCGCCCCATAGGACCACACACATTTCCCCTTCATTTTTGGAGGAGAAAAAGTGTGTCCTATGGGGCAAAAAATACGGTATGTTCAGCCTGGAAAAGAAGAGACTCGGAGGAGATGTGAGAGCCGTCGTCAAATATCTCCAGGGCTGCCCCATGGAAGAGGGAGCAGGCTTGTTTTCTCCTGCCCTGGAGGGTGTGACTTCAAATTCCAAGAAAGGAGGATTCCAGCTGAACATCAGGCAGAACTTTCTGATCACAAGAGCTCTCGGAGGGTGGGCTCTCCTTCCTCCGAGCTTTTTGAGCAGAGGTCGGAGGGCCGCCTGCCAAGGATTCTTCAGCTGCCATTCCTGTATTGCAGGGGGTTGGGCTGGATGACCCTTAGGGTCCCTTCCAGCTCTCCAAGTCCATGAAGGGCAGGTCGTGCTGGGGAAATACCTTCTCCTTTTGTCAGCTGTGATATGGGGGGGGGGGGCAGGAACACTCTTGCCTGGCTTCCAGTTCTTATCCAGAACGGCGTGGAGGTGGCAGGGAAGGACTCCTGGCAGGGCTGCTCCGCACAGCCCCCCCCCCTCGGAACGAAGAAGCTGTGTCTGGCTGTTCTTGTGTTTTGAGGCTGTGCTGAACAAGGAGGCCAAGAGCTTCATGGCTGAGTGGCAGGATTTGAACCCTGGTCTCCCAGGTCCTGGCCTGATGCTCTAACCACTGCACCACACTCTCCTTATCCTTTCTTCCATTTCTGTTCTTTCCTCCCAAAGGGGCCCAGGGGCCAGTCCAGCCTACCTCACAGGGCTGTTGTCAGAATTCAATGGGGAGAGGGAGCCCCACGCACAGCCCCCTTGAAAGGTGGCCTATAGATGTAAGAAAGAAAGAAATAAAAACAAGAGACCTTCTCACACGGTCCGGCTGCTTCAGCTGAGACGGATCCTGTGAGCCAGGATTTGCTGGTGCTTCAGGGATCTCCCAGTGAGCCTGAGGCATCAAGCAGGGCAGGATCTGCCCCGTCCTGCCCCTCCCAGGGCTCCGCAAATCTCCCTCTGCAGGCTGCGCAGTGGCCGCCCATTAAAAACGCAACGCTGATCCGGACCAGCCGCTTTATTTTTAACTCCGCAGCGTTCTAAAAATAAGGTGTTTTTCCTTCGAGAAAAAAGCCACCCTTCACAATAACTCTTTAAATGGCTGCCTTTAAGAAACCTTTAGCGAAAGCTAAATTTGTTTTGGTTTAACTCTGTTTGACGCCTTGCTGATCGCCCAGCGCCTAATTGTCTTCCTTCGCTGTCGGGCACAAAGAGGAGGTCAGTGCAGAAGACCCAGACGTATTTAAGGGCTGTTTGTTCCATGGCTGCGCCCACTGAAGACATCCAAGCTGGGGGCAGCGAGGGGGGGAAGTGGGGGGGGGAGAGGGGTTGGTCCCAGAGGATTCCTGCGCTGGGGGGGGGATTGCAGGGGGTTGGTCTAGATGGCCCTTGGGGGTCCCTTCCAAAGCTGTGATTCTGCCCGCAGGGGTGTTCCCGGGTTGCCGTGGCGCTGGGGGGTTTCATGTGGCTCCTTTCCTGTACCCTCCCACAGGTGTCCTGCCCACACAGCCCCCCCAGGAAGAAGCCAGAAGGACCCACGTGCTGCTGGTGGTTCCCCTGGTGGCCATCCTTGGGCTGCTGGCGGGGGCCGTGTTCCTCCTCCGCCGCCATCGGAGGCGCCAGGGTGAGTCGCTGGGCGGGGGGCTGGTGCTTGGGAGGGGGTCTGAAGGGGGGTCCCTGGGGGCAGGGCCGGATTGAGGTTGGAGGCGGCCCTCAGCTCCTGAAGTTAATGGGGCCCTTTCTATGTCCAGCTGTCCTTTGTCCACAACAAATGGTCACTGTTTTTTGCGTTGAATAGATGCCAGGTGGTCATTTATGGACCTCACAGGTATCTCAAGCCATTTGCACATCACAAAGTATGCATTGCATCAAAGTAATTGTTGAACTGAAATACAATGAAGAACCCGGGATATTTGCGGGAACAGACTAGCAGGCGGGGCCCATGACTTACAGCATAGTTACATCAAGTTACAGGTTAAGAACGGACCTCCGGAATGAATTAAGTTCGTAACTGGAGGTCCCACTGTAAAATAAAACCTACACACAGCAACAGTGTTTTGTTTTGTTTTGTGTAGGTCTGCCTGCCTCTCAGGGTCCCCTAGCAGCGGGATCCCGTAGCAGAAAGTTGGGTGCTTTCGTTTCCCACTCTTTGGGGTGAACTCCCTTCTCCCAGGTGCCTGTCGCTGCCCCTCCCCTGAGGGTTGTGGTGTGCCCCCCCCCTCAAAACCAGCCAGGGGTCTCTCTATCCAGCCTTGACTCTTTCCCTTTCTCCTGCCTAGATCTCTGGAAGCCTCCCCTGAATCAGGTGAGTGAGCAAAAGGGCCTTTGGGGAGGGGGCTTCTGCTGCTGTTGGCAGCAGGTGGGAGGCCCTGGTCCCGGATGCTGCTGCATGTCCCTGCCTGCTGAACCTGCCCCCCTCTCCCTGCCTCTCTCTTCGCAGCCAGAGGCCCCCTTGGCCCAGGAGAGGCCGCAACCTGAGGAGGACGAGGACCCTGCCTTCCCCACTCAGGAGACGCTGCTTGGGGGCCAGCCTGTGGCCCAGGAAGATGGCAAGGAGAGCCGCCTCGCCGAGCAGGAGCAGACCAGAACCCCCTGCCTCCGTCATCTCTGCCCCCCACCGCCGGACTCTGCCCATGCCGTCGGATGCTTCCCTGCAGCTCCTCCTCCTCCTCCTGCAGGGCTTTGTCCTGGACCCCCCTCAAAATCAGGGTGGGTGGGGCTTGCCCCGGTGGGGGTGGGGAGGGCCTGCCCACCAGAAAGTGGGAGGGGTGAGGTGGCATCGCAGGGGGTTGGACTAGATGACCCTCAGGGACCCCCCTTCCAGCTGTGATTCTAGGGCAGCAAAGGCACCCTTGCCATGCTTCTGCTGCAGCTGCCACCTTGGCAGCAACCCTGCAGACCTGGTGGGGAGCAAAAGGGCACCTTGGAGCTGAACCTCTAACCATTGAGGGGCTTCTGTGCAGCAGTCAGATAAACTCCCGGCTTGGGGGGACAGCTGTGTGTTCCCCGCCAGCCAGGAATTATTCCTCGTTCCCCAAGAGTTGCCCCCTTTTCTCCTGCTCAGCCGTGGAAGGGACTCTCCTTCCTTGGAGGGTTTTCAGCAGAGGCTGGATGGCCATCTGCCAGGGATGCTTTCGCCGAGATTCCTGCATTGCAAGGGGGCTGGACTGGATGACCTTTGGGGGACCCTCCCAGAGAGACTGGCAAAGAGAGCAGCTTCAATGGGCTTTGCCCTCTCTTAGGTGGGGGAGCGACCTGAGCCTTGCAGAATGGCCTTCTCCAGCAGAGGTGGGCAGGGAAGGGGAAGCAGCCCCAAAGATACGGGGTGTGGGGTATATTGGGTTCACAGCCCTCTGCCTCTCTGGAGCTCCTGGAGCCACGCTCTGGGCTGGTTGTCCTGGGCGGCAAAGGTGTCACTTTAAACGGAGAGTGTAAATTCATGGTTTTTATAGGAACCCTTTTTTATAAACCATTTTTAATAGGACCGTGTTGCGGGTGTTTGCTGTTTTCTTCCGGCCACAGAGAGTTGGGGATAATAACTTGCTTGTACAATTCCTCCATCTTCTCTTCCCTGCAAAAAAACATTTTATTGTTTTCACTGATTTAAATCAGAAGCAACAATCCATATTCCGCAAGCCCGCCCCAATTTCTGTATCTGCCATGTTGGTCTACGTGGGTCGAGCCGCCTCCATCCTTCAAGGGAAGGAATGCCTTTCTTCTTTCATGTTTTTATACTGTATTTTATGCTGCTTCTGCAATTAAGTGTTTTATATTTGTTGTTAGCTGCCCTGAGCCTGGTTTTCTGAACCGGGAAGGGCAGGGTATATATAAAAATGTATTTATTATTATTTACTTGTTTCATCCCGGAAACTGAATGCGTCTTTTGAGCACACACACACCTGACTTGCCTCGTGTGGGGGTCTTCAGTTTGGGGTCTGTGGCAGAATCTCTGCCGTACCCCCAGTGCCACCTTCTCCTGCCTGGGGGTGGGGGGTGGGCGAAGCTGGAGGCTGTGGGTTCCTGCCTGGTCAGGAGAGCCATGCCAGGTGAGGCCAAAGGGTGACCCAGACGCCGCTTGCATCAGAATGCCTCTTCAGAGAATCGTAGAATTGGAAGGGACCCCAAGGGACATCTAGCCCAATCCGCTGCAAGCCCACTAACAGGGCATCAGTGATGTGGCGTGGGTTGCCAGTGCCTGGAGCAAGGCAAATGTGCTTGGCACTGCCTGCCGATAGGCTGGAATGAAGGGGCAAAAGCCTGGCGACCTACTCGAGTGGCACCCGCGAGCGTTGAGCAGGATGGGGGATTGGTTGGGAGTATCTTTCTAACGCCCTGCAGAGGGCACCCTGGCAACCGGCCGTCACCCAAATCTGCTCCTTGGTCTGCCCATGTGAAGATTGGGATATTTTCTGTGTGAGGGGTCCACTCTTTTTTATTGCTACTTACTTTTTTCCCTTTAGAAATTTTGTGCCCCTAAGAGTTTTGCGCCCAGGGCAGCCGTCCCTGTGGCTTTGCCCCTGCTATGCCACCGCAGGGCATGGGAGCAACTGCCCTCCTTCCTGCTGTTGCCCCAGTAGCCGGTGATTTAGCCTTGAGCCTGGTCCTTCCCTGGCAGGAGGATCATTCTCCCTGAATCTCCCCAAGGCCCTCCAGAGGGTTGCTGCTTGCCCTGGGTCTGGTGTTGTCAGGTGAGCTGTAACCTGCCTGCCTGCTGGGGCAACGGACAGGAGGGAGAAGCAACCTTTTGAACAGACTGGAAGGTGGGGGAATCCATGGCTTGGACTAGATGACTCTTCCAATTCTACGATTCTCGATTCATTGGAGGTTTTTAAAGGTTGGGTGGCCACCTGTCAGGGAAACTCTTATTCCTGCAGTATAGGAGGTTGGACTAGATGACCCCTGGGGATCCCATCCAACAGTGCAATTCTGTGGGGTGTTCTTTTTCCTTGTATTTACTTTCTGGACTTCTTCAATTATGAATTACCTGTGTGTGTGTTGATAAATCTGGATTTTATTATTATTTTGATTTATATAAGTAGCTCTGATCTTTGGGGGGTTCTGGCTAACTTTCCCTCCCTGCCCACTTCATGCCTTACCCTCAAGGTGGAAGTTCCTGCCAGGGCACTTCAAACTCCTGCCTGGGGGCAGTTGGGAGGCTGGGACTAAGACCAGTGTATTGGAAGAAGGAAAGATCACCCGTGTCAAAGCAATGATTCTTCAACGTCAACTTGGTTGGACTGGTCATGTTGTGCAGATGCCTCATCTTCCAAAGAACCTACTCTATTCCGAACTTAAAAATGGGAAGCGTAATGCTGGTGGACAACAAAAGAGGTTTGATTACTCTCTCAAGGCAAATCTTTAAAAATGTAGTATAAACACCAACAACTGGGAAACACTGGCCTGTGAACACTCCAACTGGAGAACATCATTTACCAAAGGTGTCATGGGCTTTGAAGACACTCGAACTCAGGATGCAAGGGAGAAACATGCTAAGACGAAAGCATGCTTGGCAAACCCTCACCGTGATCAACTCCTGCCCAGAAACCAATGTCCTCACTGTGGAAGGACGTGTGGATCCAGAACTGGCCTCCACAGACTCATTGTTAAAACTGTGTTCGTAGAAGACCATTTTACTTGCCTGTGAGTGATTGCCAAAGAAGGAGGAGGAGGAGGCTGAGGGAGCTGGCAGAGGCATAACAGGGAAGGCCATTGAGAGAGGGCGGATCAGGGCTTCTGTGGTTGGGGAGCAGGAGTCTTGAGGATCAGACTGAGTAGCCTGCCGGGCTGGATTTGGTCCTCCGCTCCTGCTATGCAGCGTGCCCAGGCATGTCTGTGCTTTGAGAAAACAGTACCAAATGGGCCATTCAAGAGGGAGCAGGGAGGTCACCGGCTGCTCTTCCTGCGAGCTGGGAATCCCCCGCAGCCAGACTCCCCGCTGGGTGGGCCACGAGGCTCCGTTTAGATCAGCTGCTTTGCATGCAGAAGGTCACGGGTTTATCCCCAACATTTCCAAGTAGGGGCTGGGAAAGACCCCCCCCCCAATTTGCACTCGATGAATCTCTGTAAACCCTGTGCTGAGCCAGATGGACCCGGTTCCCCCAAAGGCCTCTTCCTCAGTTTCCCCATAAGCCGGCCTTTCCCCAACGTGGCGCCCTCCAAGCGTCTGGGTTGGTGCTGGTGGGAGTTCTAGTCCCAAACCATTGCAGGGCACCAGCTTGGAAACTCGCGGCTTAGAGATAAATAATTACCTGACATTCAGAAGACATCTTAAGGCAGCCCTGTTCAGGAAAGTTTTTAATATGTAACGCTGTACTGTTCTTAACATTGATTGGGAGCCGCCCAGAGTGGCTGGGGAAACTCAGCCAGATGGGCGGGGTATAAATAATAAATTATTATTATTATATTATTATAACAACCCCCCCTCCCCCAGCAGCCGGTCTTGCTTGGTTCCTTCAGGGTGTTTTTGTGCCAAAAAGAATCACAGCACTTGACACAAACAGAAACTACAGAAACAACTGAAATACAGATCAAGAAGTTCCAGCCAGTCATAAGAGGAGAATGGAGGCCCGACTGGATGTGGCGCTGAGGGAGTGAATGCAGGCCAGGGGCACATTTTAAAAAATGCAAAGTGAGGTGGTCTAAGAAGGGGGGGGCAGTGAGGGAGAGTGTGCCCCTTTGCCCGGCCACACTGCGGCTTTGGCCCCATGAAAATCCCCTCCTCCTGAAATCCTGTCATGGGGGGGGGGGGGAGAGAGGATGCCCCTGATTATTCATTTCCTTGTATTTCCTGCCTTTCTTCCAAGGAGCTCACGGTGGCGTACATCGTTGTCCTCCCTATTTTATCCTTACAACGACCCTGTGAGGCAGGTTAGGCTGAGGGGCAGTGACTGGCCCAAGGTCACCCAGGGAGCTTCAAGGCCAAGTGGGGATTCGAACCCAGATCTCCCAAGCCCTGTCCAGCTCTCCCTTGCCGATCATCCAGCCCCCAGTCATGGGGCTGCCCTACCTTGAAGGGCTGCTGTGTGCTATGTGCTTTGCACAACCTCAAGAAGCAAAACCTCCGCAGGTTCCGTGCTCCTTGCAGGAAGATCTCCTGGGGGGCTTTGCTGGGTGGGCCGGCAGGCAAGAGGAAGAGCCTCTGCCTTCAGTCCCAGTGGGCATCTCCAGGCGGACTCCTGCCTGAAATCCTGGAGAGGCCCTGCTGCCAGCCAGTGCAGACAATACTGCGCTACTGAACCAGTGGTCTGATTCAGTATAAGGAGGCAGAGAGAAGGAGCCTTCCTGGGGATTGGAGCAGCTTCCCGATAGCGCAGGAGGAGAGGGGCATGGGTGGGGCTCTTCCTGACCTTGCTGGACCCCCAACGCCCATCATCATCATCCTCACCCCTGACCACTGGACATGCTGGCTGCTGGTGGCACCTGGAGCCCGACACCATCAGGAAGACCACCGATGCTCCCTGTCCCTGACCTTAAGCTACAGTAAGTAGACCTTGGCGGCGGCTGCCTGCTTGGCTCGTGTAAGAGGCTGCATCTTCCGAGAAGGCGGCTTGGCGGGCCGCATCTCGACGCTCCACGGGCCGGTTGCGCGGCGCTTGTTGGCAGCGATGAGTCGCTCTGGCCACCAGGTGGCGCCCTCGTCGCGCGACCGGCAATTGCGCGCCGCGAAGTCTCGGCGCTGGGGGGGGGGGTCGGAGAGCAGAGCTGGGGGGGGAGCCTTTGTTTTGCAGGCGGCTGGGGCCGCTTCGTATGCGAGCAGACTCTTTGCACCTCGCTGAGCAAGCCCTCCCCGCTAAAGCGCACGGCTTTGTTTTAGGGGCGCCAATGCAACCTCGGGGGGCTACAGAACCATTGCACGCCCCCGAGGCGCTCTAGTGCGATGGGGCAGGAAGCTAAGGGGCGCCTCCACCTCGACTCTGCCAGGACCTCCTTGGGGGGGGTCCGCGCCAGAGGCTTCGCTTGGCACTGGCAGGCGCCTTTCTCCGCGCCGCAGATTTGCAAGATTTGCAGACACCTCGAGTGCTGAAAACTTTCCAGAGCCTGAAGAGAAGCGCCGGGTCTCGAGGAACGAGTCGCTGGGCGCGCGCGTGAGGCTCGGCGTTTCTGCTCCAAGAGAAGCGGAGCCGCCTGGAAGCGCCTCTCCCGCTGCAGCTGCGCTTGGCGAGGGATGGCGGCGGCGGCGGCGGCGTCTGGATTCCCGCTTGGCGGCAGCTGGAGGAACCGCCTGAGCGGGGGCTGAATCCGAAGCGAGAGAGAGAAAAAGAAGCCCAGGTTCGCAAGGAAAACAGAAGCAGAACCGAGGGGCCGCCTAGCAGCCTCTCAAGGGCCAGCCTGACGCCCCCAAGGGGAGCCCAAGCAGGACCAGAGCGGCGCAAGGGCAGCTCTCTCCACCTCTCTCAAATCAGAACCAGTGAAGGCGGTGAAGGTCCTGCGAGAGTGTCTGGAGGCGGTTGGAGGACGGGTGGCAGCTAACAGATTGAGGTTGAATCCTGACAAGACAGAAGTACTGTTTTTGGGGGACAGGAGGCGGGCAGGTGTGGAGGACTCCCTGGTCCTGAATGGGGTAACTGTGCCCCTGAAGGACCAGGTGCGCAGCCTGGGAGTCATTTTGGACTCAGCTGTCCATGGAGGCGCAGGTCAATTCTGTGTCCAGGGTGGCTGTCTGCCAGCTCCATCTGGTACGCAGGATGAGACCCTCCCTGCCTGCAGACTGTCTCGCCAGAGTGGTGCATGTTCTAGTTATCTCCAGCTTCGACTACTGCAATGCGCTCTATGTGGGGCTACCTTTGAAGGTGACTCGGAAACTGTAGAATCCCGAATGCGGCAGCTAGACTGGTGACTGGGAGTGGCCGCCGAGACCACATAACACTGGTCTTGAAAGACCTACATTGGCTCCCAGTACGTTTCCGAGCACAATTCAAAGTGTTGGTGCTGACCTTTAAAGCCCTAAACAGCATCAGCCCAGTATACCTGAAGGAGCGTCTCCTCCCCCATCGTTTTGCCCGGACACTGAGGTCCAGCTCCAAGGGCCTTCCGGTGGTTGGTTCCCTCCCTGCGAGAAGCCAAGTTACAGGGAACCAGGCAGAGGGCCTTCTCAGTGGTGGCGCCCACCCTGTGGAACACCCTCCCACCAGATGTCAAAGAGAACAACAACTACCAGACTTTTAGAAGACATCTGAAGGCAGCCCTGTTTAGGGAAGCTTTTACTGTTTAACAAGCCACTGTATTTTAATATTTAGTTGGAAGTTGCCCAGAGTGGCTAGGGAAACCTAGCCAGATGGGTGGGGTATAAATAAATTATCATCATCATCATCATCATCATCATCTCCCCTTTGAAGGAGAAAGGAAGAGCCTGCTGGATCAGGCCAAGGGATCGTCTCAGCCAGCACCCCCCCCCGCAGTTTCCAGCCCCTGGGATTCAGAAGCATCGCTGCCTCCAGCTGTGCAGGCAAAGCTGAGCCCCCTTGGCCGTTGCTCTCTCTGGGGAGTGCAGCGCCCCCCCCCCACAAAGGCCAAACGTGGCCCCATAGGCTGGGCTCCTGGGGAGGCCCCTTGGAGCTGCTTTTCTCTGCAGACCCCTGTGTCCAGAGCCCCCACCTTGGGTTAAGAGAGGGCAGTTTGCCTCCTCTTTCTCTTGACCCTCCCCCTGCCACCCGCCCGCCCCCTGCTGTGATTTCTGCATTGCTGGGGGTGGGCTAGAGGGCCCTTGGGGGGCTCTATGGCTCTGCTGCCCCTGATGCCTTCAGTGAGTCTCCTCCAGCCCATCTCCTTTCCCCATTGATCCTCTGGGTCAAGTGGGGCGGGGCTCTGCTGGCTCTTGCTTCCTGATGCTCCCCCTCCCCCAGCCTGGGCCTTCCTCCCCCCCCCAACCCATCTTCCTGCCCGCTGGTGGTGTCCTTCTGCCCAGCCGCCAACCTGCCAGACTGGCCAACGCATTTGCTGCCTCCAGACTGTCACCTTGGCACCCCCCTGCCCCTCCCAGTCCTTCCTCTCTGTTGCCCTGACAATAGGGACAATTATGTGCCATTATCCCTCCTTGCATGGTGACAAAAAAGCTGGTATTTAAACAATAATTATCCTCTTGCAAGCCGCTGGCCAGCCTGTGAAGGCTCCCTTCTTCTTCTCAGCTTGGAAGCAGAAAAACAGCCCCCCCCCCTGCCCTCCAAGCGGCCTGCCCCAGATGCAAGCAGCCCCCTCTGAGGCTAGGCCCACACGGGGGTGTTTTATACAGATGCAGGTCACTGTTCTGTGTGGAAAGATCATTTCCATTATATACCACAAAGATTAAAACTGAGGCCCTTTGGTTGCTTTGACAGAAGTCTAATGTTCAGATTGAAGGAAGTCATGGTACCACTCTGTTCTGCTTTGGTAACCCCCTGCCCACCCCCTGCCCCCACCCATTCTGGGCACCACTGTTTAAGGAGGATACTGGCAATTTGGAAGGAGTGCAGAAGAGGGAGACGAAGATGATTAGAAGTCTGGAAACTGAGCCTTGTGAGGAACTATGGAGAGAGCTGGGTATGTTTAGCCTGGCTCAGAAGAGGCTGAGAGGAGATACGAGAGCCATCTTCCAGTATCTCAAGGGCCATCGCTTGGGAGATGGAGCCAGCTTGTTTTCTGTGGCTCCAGAGGGGAAGACCAGAACCAACCCATTCAAACGGCAAGAAAGGAGATTCCGATGAAACACCAGGAAGAACTTGATGTGGGTCAGAGCTCCTAAGAGTCATCCAGTCCAACCCCCTCTGGAAAAACAATCTCTCAAAGGACCAGCACCCTCCTCTCAGGGGGCCAAGCCCACCAGGCGCCCATGATGGAAAACCCGCAGGCAGGATCTGAGCCCAAAAGCAACTCTCCTCTCCTGTGGTTTCCAGCAGCTGGCATTCAGAAGCAGGGCTGCCTCTGACTCTGGAGGGCAGGGCAGAGCCATCATGCCTAGTGGCTATTGATGGCCCTCTCTGTGAATTTGGCTAGCCTTGGGAACTCCCTGCCACTTGCACGGCTCCGTAACACGATAAAACTGCACCTAGGTTGGAGATGAGGGCCGGCAAATGAAGGGTGGGGGGCCATCATGGGTCTCCCACACTGCCTGCCTGGGGGGTGGCCATTCCATAGTGACCCTCCTTCCCTGCCTGCCTCCCACTCGAGGGACCTCACCAAAGCTAGACTTCCTCCAACCTTCAGGGTTCCAGGTGTGTTGACAGGGACAGCTGGGATCCCTGCATTGCTTGGGCTGGACTGGGAGACCCTACAGTTCTGTGAGTTGGACTGAGCCAGCTTCCCCGAAGAAAGCAAACGGGACGTGGGCAAGGCCAGCAGACCCACAAGGCAGGAATGGGTCTGTTTTGCAAACTGCTCCACACCCACCAACCCCTCAGTGCCGTCAGTGTTTTGACAATATGCGGGTGTCTGTTCTAAGCCACCTCAGAATAAGCCGTGCCCGTCTGTTTGGGGCAGTGCCAGGCCTGGGAATTGGGGGTCCTTGCTGGAGGCGGCAGGCAGGAAAGGAGAGGGAGGCGGGGAATCGAGTGCAAGGGGCTCTGCAGCCCTGCATTTTTATTTCCCCCCTCCAAGGCAGCCTCTGCGCTTCCTGGCATTGTCAATTCTGCTGCAGCCGCTCATCTCCCTGTTTGCTTAAGCCGAGCGCCCGCCCGTCTCGCTGAGGGTCCTCTTGGAAACTGGCATCTGCCAGGCTCCTTCCTGGAGGATCTGCAAACCTCCCGTGTTTGCAGTCCTCTCCCCCACCCCCCAGAAACACTCAGGTCCATCTGCAGCAGGTGCCTGGGCCTCCCCCCTCGCCTCGGGGCCAGCGGCGCTGGCATCACGTCCCTCGGAGGAAGGCCTGCCCTGGCAAGGGGCGAGGGGGAGTCCGTCCCTCCTGGCTGCCAGAGAAATGGGCCTGTCTCAGGGACACCCCTGGAGCCTGTGGCCTGGCCCAGGCAAAACCCTATGGGGCTGGAGAGAGGACTGCACCACTTATGGGGCTCAGCAGAGTAAAGAAGAGCAAAATCATAGCACTGAATATTAGATTCAGCGTTTGTCATCACAGAATTGTAGAATGAGAGGGGATCCCAAGGGTCATCTAGTCCAACCCCTGCCCTGCAGGAATGACAGCTCAAGGAAGGAGAGTCCCCCCCCCCTTCCCAGGGAGTCCATCCCTCTTACTGTCAGGAAATCCCTCCCAATGTTTAGCTGGAATCTCCTTTGTTGCCATTCGGATTCCATTCATTTGGGTCCATCTTCCGTGTGGCCGCCCTTGAGATATCGGAAGATGGTTGTCTTATCTCCTCTCAGTGTCCTCTTCTCCAGGCTAAACACACCCAGCCCCCTCAGCCATTGCAGCAGCTGCTGAGGCTGGAGAGACTGACGCAGGAGAGACAGGTTGGGTTGCAGCTGGGGCAGGTGAAGGCATCTGGCTGTGCTGCTGCAGGTGTACCAGGGCATTCCTCCTCTCTGGGCTCCTCCCAGCAGTCATTCCTCCTCCGCTCACTGCTGTGGATGCAAGATCTGACTGCCTGTCGTCCACAAGGGATTCCCACACAGCAGGGCTGATGTTGCCAGTCTTCAAGTCACAGTGGCAGGCATCTTGGTAACCCAGAGTTGGTGGCCCAGGGGCCCGTAGGGCACCAGAATTAGCAAAAGCGATTTGGTGTTAGCCAGCGTGAAGGGACGTCCCCTTGGGGCAAAAGGAAACGAGCGTTCTCGCTTCACAAACGCCCTGAGAGGTCTGAACTGGCAGGGACTGACCAGAAACCGATTCTGGAGAAGAGGAAAATGAAAAACCAACCCATTTGCAGCAGCTGTGATTCCATGCTAGGGATCATTAGGAAAGGGCTTGGGAACAAAACTGCCCATATTGTGATGCTGCCATCTATGGTGCCTCTGGGATGCGCTGGGCTCAGAGCTCTGGCTGCCTCACCTTAGAGAGCAGGGAAGGGTTCAGAAAAGGGCCACCAAGAGGATCCAGGAGATAGAGGGACCCCTGACTTTGGGGAAGCCTTGGGAGGTTTTCTTCCAAGGAAAGCTGTTCCACAGTGGGACGGAGAAGGGGGTGGACTCTCTCCACTGTCAGCCAAAATACCAGCATTGCAGGGGTTGGGCTAGATGACCATTGGGGTCCCTTCCCACTCTGCCACTGTGGTTCTCAGAGCCGCTCAGAAAAACAATACCCCCCAAGAGAAGCCAAGAGTCCCAGGAATGGGATGGCCTCTCCTCCCCCAGGGGCTGTTAAAGAGAAGCTGGACGGCCACCTGTCAGGGATTCTGGAGCTGTGCTACCTGCATGGCAGGGGGTTAGACTAGAGGACCTTTAGAGGGCCCTTTGACCCCAGAAGGTGGTACTTTTTTAAAAAGAGAGGTTGGCTGGCCATCTGTCAGGGATGTCCTTAGCTGTGATTTCTGCATGCTAGGGATCATTAGGAAATGAAAATAAAACTGCCGATAGAATGGCGTTGTGCAGATCTATGGCGCGGCCGCATCTGGAATACCGAGTGCCGTTCTGGCCGCCTCACCTCAAAGAGCTGGGAAGGCTCAGCAAAGGGCCGCGGACAGGATCCGAGGGGAGGGGGTTCCCCTGGGAGGGAAGCTTGCAGCGCTTGGAGCCTTTTAATTCAGAACAAAAGATGAATTTGCAGCGGGGTGGGGCAGGATAGAGGTTGATAAAGGATTGCCTGCCCTGGTATCTAGGGCAGCTCAGTCCCGCTGGAGGGCAGCACCCGGGGAGAGCAGGGGCCACTCCTTGACCAGCCAAGGCCCTGCCTGTCCAGCTGGGGGGGGGGGTCAGCGCTTGGGGCCAGGCCAGGGCTCTGTCGGCCGCTGGCTCCGTCACGTCAGGCGAGCAGCATCTCATTAGGCAGGCCTGGCCCCGGAGTGAGGCAGGAGAGCGCCCAGACCTAATTGAATGTAACTAATTATTCACTCGGCAAATGTTCTGTTTAAATGGGATTGTGAGGGACAGAATTACTCATTCCGAGAAAGGGGGAAGGCAGGCAGAAAACAAATAGAGGGGGGATTGCGGCACGGAGGCTCCTCTGCTCCCCGGAATACCAATTACCGGATAAAGTGATTGGATAAATCTTTGCGGAGGGAGAGAACCGGACCAGTCACTTACTTCTGTCCGGCTGTTATTAGGAAGCGATGAAAAATTACGGCTCATCCCCAGCTTTGCTCCCACTACCGCTGCTTCTCCACCTTTTCCTCACCTCCCCAGCCGACTCTGGCGGATGCTGCCAAAGGGGGCTCAGCGTGGGGGGGGGCTGAGAAGCAGGTGGGGATGGGACTTGGGGGGGGGGCAGAAGGAGCAGCTCCTGGCAGGGATCTCACCCTCTCTGCCTTGGGGGGTCTCTACCTTCCCAGCCCTCATAGAGAGAGGTGGAGCTTAGACCAAGACAGACCACCAGTCCATCGCACTCAATATTGCTTGCACTGACTGGCAACAAAGGCTTTGCGGGGTTTGAGGCCGTGGTCTCTCTCCCCTAAGTCCACCTCTGATCAAGTTGCCTGTCAATACCTGATAAGGGCCCTTCCTGAGGCATAAAGGTAAAGGGGCCCCTGACCATTAGGTCCAGTCGTGGCCGACTCTGGGGTTGTGGCGCTCATCTCGCTTTATTGGCGTACAGCTTCTGGGTCATGTGGCCAGCAGGACTAAGCCGCTTCTGGTGAACCAGAGCATCGCACCAAACGCCGTTTACCTTCCCGCCGGAGCAGTACCTATTTATCTACTTGCACTGACATGCTTCCAAACTGCTAGGTGGGCAGGAGCAGGGACAGAGCAACGGGAGCTCACCCTGTTGCGGGGATTCAAACCACCAATCTTCTGATCGGCAAGTTCTAGGCTCTGTGGTTTAACCCACAGCGCCACCCACATCAGAATCCATTCTCAAGGACCAGATCAGCTTGGCCATTCAACAGATACTTGGCAACCTCTCAGGGGTTTCCTGCCGCCTCTGTGCGACTTGAGACTCTGAGCTTCATGCACCAATGAATGTTTACCTTGTGCGCATAAGATTTTATTTGTGGCACCTTAGAGCTGGACCATCAAGAAGGCTGATCACCGAAGAATGGATGCTTTTGAATTCTGGTGCTGGAGGAGACTCTTGAGAGTCCCATGGACTGCAAGAAGATCAAACCTCTCCATTCTGAAGGAAATCAGCCCTGGGTGCTCACTGGAAGGACAGATCCTGAAGCTGAGGCTCCAAGACTTTGGCCACCTCATGAAAAGAGAAGACTCCCTGGAAAAGACCCTGATGGTGGGAAAGATGGAGGGCACAAGGAGAAGGGGATGACAGGGGACGAGATGGTGGGACAGTGTTCTCGAAGCTACCAACATGAGTTTGACCATGCGGGAGGCAGTGGAAGACAGGAGTGCCTGGCGTGCTCTGGTCCAGGGGGTCACGAAGAGACGGACATGGCTAAACGACTCAACAACAACAACAACAACAGAAGCCTCACGAGGGGGTCTCCCCTGGTCCCTCCCTTCCCCACCTTCTGGGACAGAACCCAGGTCAGGAGGCCTCCTGCCACAAAGCCATCCTTTCTCCCTAGGATGTGCAAAGAGAATTTTTTTTTTCAGGGGCGGGGGGGCGGTTAAGCACAGTCTCCAAAGAGATGGGAGCCCCCCCACCCCACTTCCCTGCCCGATAATCCCCCCATGGAGAGCTGTTCACATCGCCTTCCCTCCCATTAACCGCACAAAGCAATTACTCACAATGCAACTCTGAATGTAATTACGGTAAACAAGAAAAGAAGCTGAGCTGCCTGGAGGGGGAAAGGGGGGTGGGGGGGCAGAGCAATTATCCAGCACAATGAAAATCAGCCTCTTGGCCTCTTCTTGGGTCCTCCAGGACAGGGATGCTTGGGGGGGTGGGAACTCTGCTCCCCCCCCCGCACCTGTTCTGGAATACCTTTTATGGCTGTTGTTTTTTAAAAAGTAGGTCTTTTGCCACTTGAAACTTTGTATTCCCCTTCCCAAGTCTGGCAAAACAACCCCCCCCCCAATAATCCCAGGCCCTTTCTGCAGCCAAAGTCAGCCCAGACCCTCCATCCACCCCCCCCCACTTCGTGCAGAAACACAAACACACCTCCATTCATGACGGCTCCAGATCCCAGGAGGAAGAGGAAAGAGAAGCCACTAAAAGATAGATAGACAGTCAAAGATAGATAGATAGACAGACAGACAGACAGACAGACAGACAGACAGACAGACAGATATAGACAGAATGGAAAAGCATGACCAACAGGAACTGGAACTGGAATTAACTGGGATGTGAATTAATGATTATACAATAACCACAGATCATTGTCTCAATATATGACCACAGCAAAAAGACTCTAGGGAATAAAGGTCAAGGATTTATTGTTTCTCAGTATTGTTGGAGGAGAGGAAGACTATTGTTGACTTATATCCATAATAGCAATTGGAGAACCTCTTTTAGACTTTTTGTGTGGAAGGAGAAATAAATGAATTTCAGGTGCCTAGACTAGAAGACTGGGAAAACATGGACACCAGCCTGGAGTGAACATTTCAAATACTTTGAATAACTCTTCTATATACAACTGACAGATGGAGAATCAGAAGGCCTTTTTATTTATTTATTTTTATTCATTTGCCTTTCTTCCTTTTTTTATTCCCTTCCTATTTTTCTGTTACTTTTTCTTCTTACTTGCTTTGCTTTTGATTCTGTTTCACTTTGTTTATTGTTGTCCTCTACTCTGGGTTAAGGAGGGGTTTGCCGGCAGGTGGGGCGATGGAGGGCTGGAGAAGGAGGCAGGGAAGGGAGAATCTAAGAAGGATGTGGACAAGCTGGAAGGTGTGCAGAGGAGGGCAGCCAAGATGATCAGGGGTCTGGAAACCAAGCCTGATGAGGAACGGTTGAAGGATCTGGGTAGGTTTAGCCTAGAGGAGACTGAGAGGAGATAGAATCATAGAATCATAGAATCATAGAATCATAGAGTTGGAAGAGACCACAAGGGCCATCGAGTCCAACCCCCTGCCAAGCAGGAAACACCATCAGAGCACTCCTGACATATGGTTGTCAAGCCTCTGCTTAAAGACCTCCAAAGTAGGAGACTCCACCACACTCCTTGGCAGCAAATTCCACTGTCGAACAGCTCTTACTGTCAGGAAGTTCTTCCTAATGTTTAGGTGGAATCTTCTTTCTTGTAGTTTGGATCCATTGCTCCGTGTCCGCTTCTCTGGAGCAGCAGAAAACAACCTTTCTCCCTCCTCTATGTGACATCCTTTTATATATTTGAACATGGCTATCATATCACCCCTTAACCTCCTCTTCTCCAGGCTAAACATGCCCAGCTCCCTTAGCCGTTCCTCATAAGGCATCGTTTCCAGGCCTTTGACCATTTTGGTTGCCCTCCTCTGGACACGTTCCAGTTTGTCAGTGTCCTTCTTGAATTGTGGTGCCCAGAACTGGACACAGTACTCCAGGTGAGGTCTGACCAGAGCAGAATACAGTGGCACTATTACTTCCCTTGATCTAGATGCTATACTCCTATTGATGCAGCCCAGAATTGCATTGGCTTTTTTAGCTGCCGCGTCACACTGTTGGCTCATGTCAAGTTTGTGGTCAACCAAGACTCCTAGATCCTTTTCACATGTACTGCTCTCAAGCCAAGTGTCACCCATCTTGTATTTGTGCCTCTCATTTTTTTTGCCCAAGTGCAATACTTTACATTTCTCCCTGTTAAAATTCATCTTGTTTGTTTTTGCCCAGTTCTCTAATCTGTCAAGGTCGTTTTGAAGTGTGATCCTGTCCTCTGGGGTGTTAGCCACCCCTCCCAGTTTGGTGTCATCTGCAAATTTGATCAGGATGCCCTTGAGTCCATCATCCAAGTCATTGATAAAGATGTTGAATAAGACCGGGCCCAAGACAGAACCCTGTGGCACCCCACTAGTCACTCTTCTCCAGGATGAAGAGGAACCATTGATGAGCACCCTTTGGGTTCGGTCAGTCAGCCAGTTACAAATCCACTGAGTGGTAGCAGAGTCAAGACCGCATTTTACCAGCTTCTTTACAAGAATATCATGGGGCACCTTGTCAAATGCCTTACTGAAATCAAGGTAGGCTATATCCACTGAGTTCCCTTCATCTACCAGGCTTGTAATTCTGTCAAAAAATGAGATCAGGTTAGTCTGACATGACTTATTTTTCAGAAATCCATGCTGACTATTGGTGATCACAGCATTCCTTTCTAGGTGCTCACAGACTGTTTGCTTAATGATCTGCTCCAGAATCTTCCCTGCTATTGATGTCAGACTGACTGGGCGGTAATTATTTGGGTCCTCTCTTTTCCCCTTTTTGAAAATAGGGACAACATTTGCCCTCCTCCAGTCTGCCGGGACTTCGCCTGTTCTCCAGGATTTCTCGAAGATGACTGCCAGTGGTTCTGAGATCACATCTGCCAGTTCTTTTAATACTCTTGGATGCAGTTCATCTGGCCCTGGAGACTTGAATACATCTAAACTAGCCAAATATTCTTGTACTGTCTCCTTAGTTATTCTGGGCTGTGTTTCCTTTGCTGAATCATTTGCTCCAAATTCTTCAGGTCGGGCATTGTTTTCTTTATCGGAGAAGACTGAGGCAAAGAAGGCATTGAGGAGTTCAGCCCTTTCTGTGTCCCCTGTTTGCATTTCACCATCTTCTCCTCTGAGTGACCCCACTGTTTCTTTGTTCTTCCTTTTGCTACGAACATACCCATAAAAGCCTTTTTTGTTGCTTTTAACCTCTCTAGCAAGCCTGAGTTCATTCTGTGCTTTAGCTTTTCTGACTTTGTGAGAGCCATCTTCAAATATCTTAAGGGCTGTCACATGGAAGATGGAGTATGCTTGTTTTCTCCTGCTCTGGAGGGCAGGACTCGAACCCATGGCTTCAAGTTACAAGAAAGGAGATTCCAGCTAAACATCAGGAAGAACTTTCTGACAGTAAGACCTGTTTGGCAGTGGAACGGTTTCCCTCAGGAGGTGGTGAACTCTCCTTCCTTGGAGGCTTTTAAACAGAGGTTGGATGGCCATCTGTCATGGATGCTTTAGCTCAGATTCCTGCATTGCAGGGGGTTGGACTAGATGACCTTTGGGTTCCTTCCAACTATGATTCTAACAGTGTGGAAACCAAGCTTTGTGAGGAACTGTTGAAGGAGTTGGGGATAATTAAACCCCTCCCCCATGCAAGGAGGTGAGGGAGGGAGCCCAGAACAAAAGCGTGTGACCATTTTAGAACCCTCAGATAGTGCCTGCTCCTGTTGCAGAAAAACCACACCAAAAAAAACGCCACATGTACATCACAAATCAGATTATGCTCAGAGTTCATGTTTCTCCCGTGTATTTACAAGTCTGTCAATCAAGAGGCCTGACAATACCTGATAATGGCTCTTCCTGGCCTGTCTGAGGCATCTTTTTGAAATGGTGAATACCTTGACTCCAGAATCCATTGTCAAAGACCTGTCTTCACTCATAGAGAATAAACCTTTTTGACAGATGCTTGCCAGACCAGAGTTGCAGAGGGGTGCTCCATTCAGGTCTCCCTGCTGCGGCATGACTTGAGGGGGTCTGGAGGTTGAGGGGGGGGCTCCACACCGCTGCTGCATTGCTCTCTGTACTACTTCAGACATGTGCTTTATGCACTAATGTGCAATTACCTTGCGCACTTAATGAATGTGGAATTTTTTTAATGGCGCCTCAGAATTCTTATAACGCTTGAAACCTCTCCTTTGTTGGAGGTTTTAAAGCAGCGGTCAGATGGATTCTTTAACTGCAATTCCTGCACTTCTGAGGGGCTGGACTAGATGGCCCTTGGGGGTCCCTTGCAATGTTGCCATTCTCCGGGTTGCAGGATTCATTGGCTCCCCATGGGCTCTGCTGGCACCCTTGGAGCAGGATGTTTCAGGAGAGGAGCGGCCCCCCATTCCCGCGAGGGGAAAGCCCAGCGGGTCGGGCAGGGTGCCGGGAGCCAGGGAAGCGGCGCCCAGGTTGGAAGCGGCAGCGGTGAGCCTGCCTGCCAAGCGGGCGAAGGAGGGGCTTTCTCTGCAGGCGCCGGGATGCTGCAGCCTCGCCTGGCACCGCCAGCAGCAGCCGCTGAGCCTTCGCAGCTTTGCGCCGGGACAAAAGCTCCATTGTTGGCCGGGGCTGCCGCGAGTCCCCGTCTGCTGCTCACGGCGGAGGCGATAGCATCGCCGGCATCATAAGTTATAGCATGTGCAGGCGCCGCGGCTCATTCTTTGCTTATTGGCTTTCTTCTGTTTATCTGTAAATAATTGCCGGGACACAAAAGACTTTTAGGGCCGCTGAAGAGTTACTAACTGAATTGCCACCTTATCTGCCTGGAGGAAGGCGGAGGTGGGGGAGAAATATTTACTGCTGGGGATATTTGTCATCAGCAAATTACAGCCGCCTCTAATCCGGGCCTCGAGGAGGGAGCGAAGCAGCCAGGCAGGCAGGCAGGCAGGCAGGCAAGGGGGATCAAGATGGGAAAGCAGCTCGGACGCCGGGATTCCCAGCTGCACACAAGCCTCGCCTGCGCACAGACGCGCGCGCACACACACAGGCACGCAGACTCACGGAAATGTATTATTATTATTATTATTATTCCATACTGCCCTTCATCCAAGGATCACCGGGTGGTTTACAATATAGAAACGCAAAAATACACAGCATAGTCACAAGCAAAAAAACAAGACACACACACCCCTTAAAAGGCCATAGATTGTTTCCGTAGCCAAAGACCTGGTTGTAGAGGAACGTTTTCGCCTGGCACCTAAAGAGATGCAAGGAAGGCGGCAGGTGAGCCTCCCTGGGCAGAGCATCATCATCTGACCGCAGGGTGCAGGGGGTTCGCTGGGGGAGAGGTAGTGCTGGAGGTATTGCACACCTAGGAGATTTAAGGCTTCAAAGTCAAAAGTGATTGTGGAGCTGGAAGGCACCCCAAAGGTCATCTTGCCTATCCCTCTGAGAAGCAAGAACCGCAGCTAAAGAATTGTAAGGCTGGAAGGGACCCCCAGCGGTCATCTAGTCCAACCCTGGCAGTGCAGGATCCTGGCTTCCCAATGATTCCTCCTGACACCTGTCCTGGGTGCTGCTCACCTCCAGGCCCACTGGAGGAGATCCTTTCAGAGGACCACAGGCGGGGAAGACAGTAGTGTGGCTGGAGTGTGGCTGGGAATGACGTGGTTCTGGCCAGGGGCAGAGGGGCAGCAACTTGGTGGGGGTAGTGGCTCTGCTGGTGGGGAGAAAGTCCCGGGTTCAGGGGTGGCAGCAAATCCTGGGTGCCTTTTTGTTGCTGCTCCCAGAAGACTGTTCCTGGAGGGCGACGAGAGCCAGCGTTGCATCGTGGTTAGAATGTCGCTATCAGCTCCCCAGAGACATCACCTTGCCAACAAAGCTTTGGTTTTCCCAGTAGTGATGTGTGGAAGTGAGAGCTGGACCATAAAGAAGGCTGATGGCCGAAGAATGGATGCTTTTGAATTCTGGTGCTGGAGGAGACTCTTGAGAGTCCCATGGACTGCAAGAAGATCCAACCGATCCATTCTGAAGGAAATGAGCCCTGAGTGCCCACTGGAAGGACAGATCCTGAAGCTGAGACTCCAAGACTTTGGCCACCTCATGAGAAGAGAAGACTCCCTGGAAAAGACCCTGATGCTGGGAAAGATGGAGGGCGCAAGGAGAAGGGGACGACAGAGGACAAGATGGTGGGACAGTGTTCTCGAAGCTACCAGCATGAGGGAGGCAGTGGAAGACAGGAGGGCCTGGCATGCTCTGGTCCAGGGGGTCACGAAGAGGCGGACACAACTAAACAACTCAACAACAACAACACCGGCTCCCGGGAGAGACAGTCTTCAAATCCCCTCTCAGCCACGAAGCTCCCTGGGTGGCCTTGGGAGCCCTACCTGGCAGGGCTGTTGTGAGGTTAACATGAGGAGCACCACTCCGGCCCCCTTGAGCTGCTTGGAGGAAAAGCGGGGTGCAACTGGCTGGGCGGAGGTGGAACAAAGGAAGGAGCCTATTGTGCTGGCGGCCACTGGAGGGCACCCATGCGCCAGGGAGGAGGCCCTGGCCTGGCACCTGCTCTGGCTGCAGCCCCTGGTCAAAGAGAAGCAGCCCGTGAGAGGGAGGGGGGCTGGGCAGGGTCCCTGCCTCATCCAGGGGAGGGCCTGGAGGCGCAACGGCTTCTCAGGGCCTCCTTCCCAAAGGCAGGGGTTGCCAGACACCCCAGGAGGAGAGAGGGGTCTTGTGCCCAGGTCCTGTTTCCTCTCTGGCCAGGCCAGGCTCCCTGCTCCCTCTGCCCAGTCCCTCTTTGCCTCTTTTGCAGGAGCTCCATTAAATGCTCATCCTTTCCAATTCCAGCCGTAATTTCCCAGGTGGGGCTGTATCAAATGCTTTGCCGGAATCCAAATAGGCGAGAGAGATCCCTCGTCCGGGAGTGAGATTTCCTCCATGGCTAAAGGGCCTCGCTTTAGAGCTGCCATCATGCAGACGGTCAGTGACAGACCCCCTCAACCCCCCCACCCGATGGCGGCTGGTGCTTTGCTCTGCTGGCCAGGCTCCCCATCTCCCTAATTATACCTCCCTATCATGTTTTCCACAGGATCCCATTGACTGTAACTTGTGAAAGGAGCAGGGCTGCGCTTGCCTTGGCTGCGATGGCAGGACATGAGGCAGCCTCTTTTGCAGACATCCAAAAGAAGGAAGGAAGGAAGGAAGGGCCTTTCCAGAGGGAGCCCAGGGCCATTGCTCAGGGACAGGTGAGTTGTCACGAAAGAGCAGAGGTGGAGGATTCAGGAAGCAGCCCTGCTTCCCTCCCGCCTACCTGCGGCGGGGGGGGGGGTCTACGGTCCTGGCACCCTCAGGACCACCCAGGCTGCCTGCAGCACCAGCAGGATTGCTGCTAAGCCCCCTGTTGAGGAGCTTCCTGTGAGTCTCCATCTCAGGCTGCTGAGGGGGCTCCCATAAACTCCATGGAGAGGCCCCGTTTTCTTGTGGTCTCTGCAAAATGTTGGCCTTCGTGGGCAATTCTCGCTGCTGCTTGCCTTCATCTTTCCTTTTTTGCTTTTAAGAAAAAATCTGGGCTGGACCCAGCTCCCCTCCCCTACTCCAGGCCTGTGATTCTGTGGGGCTTCTTTGCCGGCCTGCCCCCCTTGCTCGCTTAAGACTCCCCCCCCCATCTTTTGCTATTAGCCCGATTAAGACGGTTCTTCATCCAGTTATGCCTGGAACCTTTTCTGCAAGTGCAGAAGGCAGCTAATCTGGCCGCCTGGTAGATTTAAAAGCAATTTCCTTCCTCTCCTGCTTTGGACTCTTCAAATGCCTCCGTCTAAATCTGCTTGGGGGGTGGGGGCAACTTCCCAAGCCTCCCAAAATGTCGCTCAACGAATAAATAAATGAGACCTGGCTGCCGACTAGCAGTTTCCACGGGGTTCCGTCTGTCGTGCCAATCAAATCAAGCAGAAACATTTTCTGGTGACATAATCCCAGGCTGCTGCTCCTGAGCATCTTCCCAGGCGTCTGTGAATCCACATCGGAATCGTTTTGGGAATCAGACTGATGTGCTCCAGTCCCAGCAAAGCGTCACGATAGCGAACCAGATGTGCCACGGAGAGACAACTTGGGGTGTTTTCCTTCCGCAGGCCCTCGATGGCCCCCAGGCGCAATGGCTATGCCCTGTCTCTACAGAAGGAGGCAGAAACGCAACTGGGTACCAACTCCTGGAAGCCACAGGAGGGCAGAGGGCGCTCCTTCCAGCTTGCAACGGCTGAAGTATCCCCCACCCAGGCCATGGGCCTTTCCCCCAGCAAATGTCTGCTCTGGTACTCTTTTGGGTGACAGTGGGAGCCCCCCAGTCTCCCCGGGAGAAGTGGAGCAGCCTGATGGGCCCTTGTGATCCTGTCACAATCCGGCTGCCCCCTCCCTCCCTCAGCCCATCTGCTCCCGGCGCTGTGAATATCTGCTCTTCCATTTCCCATTCTGTCCTGCACATGCGGCAGCCGTCTCCCTCCCTGCGTCCCCCCCACCCCTTTTGCCCCCTTTCTTCTCTCCCTTGCACAAATTATTCTGGCATCCTCCTCCTCCTCCTCGGCCTTGGCCAGCCCCTTGCCAGCCTGGCTGACGCGCGATGGGCAGGCGGTGTGCGTTTGCACTAATCAGCACTTCTGCCATATCGACACGCGGATGAAATTATGGGAATGGGAGGGGTCAGGGGTCAGCAGTGCCGGCAGGGCCTGCACTTGTCAGTAAATAGCATATGCTAATGAGGAGAGCTGCAGGGGAGGAGGGGCTGGGCAACGGAGCTGTCAATCACAGGCTGGGTGGCAGCTGGGAGAGGGAAGAGAACTGAGCTCCTTTCCTGGGGGGGGGGTGAGTATGGGATGGAGGGGGGGAGCTGGTGCAAATTCTCCCTTCATGCTCCCATCCCATCAACTTGTCCCTAAACACCTCATGCCCTAAGCACTGGCTCTCCGCACCTAGAGACCGAGGAAGTTTGCATTTCTCTTTGATCCCATTCAGGAGAGGACATCTCCTCCCTATCTGCTCTTCCCTTATTTCGCTCTATCTCTTTTAGGTAAAGGTAAAGGGACCCCTGACCATTAGGTCCAGTCGCGGATGACTCTGCGGTTGTGGCACTCATCTCGCTTTATTGGCCGAGGGAGCCGGCATACAGCTTCCGGGTCATGTGACCAGCATGACTAAGCCGCTTATGGAGAACCAGAGCAGCACAAGGAAACGCCATTTACCTTCCCGCCATTTACCTTTTTATCTACTTGCACTTTGATGTGCTTTCAAACTGCTAGGTTGGCAGGAACAGGGACTGAGCAACGGGAGCTCACCCCATCGCGGGGATTCGAACCGCCAACCTTCTGATCGGCAAGTCCTAGGCTCTGTGGTTTAGACCATAGCGGCACCAGTGTCCCTCCTGTCTCTTTTATGCCTCCCCTTTTCTCCCAAAGGAGCCCAGGATGGCAAACAAGAAGTGATGGAGCAACTAGAACACCCTCAAAACATCGCAAAAACAATTCCACCAGCGATGAGGTCTGGGAAAGATTCCAGCTTCAAAAGTTGGTTGGAAGAGCAAGGTCTTCAGGGGACCCCCAAAAAGACAAAAGAGAAGGTGCCTGCCTAATATTCAAGGGGAGGGGAGTTCCAAAGGGCAGGAGGGGCAACCCCATGAAAGACCTGTTTGTTAGGTTGGGAAGAACAGGCCTCCTGGAAGGTGGTATCTGCAAGACTCTTCTGTGACAGAATTGTTTGGGGTTTTGGGAAGTTTTACCCCTTTGTCATGACTGGCCGAATCAGAATTGTAGTTGGAAGGGACCCCGATTGTCATCCACCCCAACCCCCTGCAATGCAGGAATCTCAACTAAAGCATCTCTCCCCTGTGATATCCCTGTGCTGTTAGTGAAATAATCATCTTTTTCCCTCAATGAGGACAAGAAACTTAGCTTGGAAAGGAAAATACCAGGCTTCCATTCCGTGCAACCCCAGCCAGCAAAGAGAGCAGCCAGAAATCCTTTCAGGAGACTGGAAGTGAGGCCGATTGCCCTTGGCGCAATCGTTCAACTGTGGAACTCCCTCCTGCAGGAGATGGGATGGCCAGCACCCTAGACAGAAGGGACAAGTTCATGGAGGAGGGGGCTATCGATGGCTCCTAGCCAGTCGGAGGCAGGCAGGATTCTGAATACCAGATGCTGGAAAACCCCAGGAGAGGAGGGGGCTCTGGCGCTGGAATCCTGCTTGCTGGTTTCCCAGGGGGGCATCTGGCTGGACTGGATGGGCCCCTGGCCTGATCCAGGTTCTTCTGCAATTGTGATGGAGCCTCCATGTCCAGAGGCAGCCTGAGAAGATTCCCAGGTTCTAAGGGGTATTTGGCCACTGCGGTGGGAACAGATGCTGGACTGGGCGGGCCCTGGCCTCATCCAGCAGACCCTTCTTGCATCCATCTGGGACTGGCACAGAGAACCCCCCCTCCTGCTCCTGGGCCCCTCAGTGACCCCCCCCCCCCAGCTCAGGCTCCCACTCTGGATTCTGTGTGCGCTGCAGGAAAAACGCCTCCTTCCTTGCACGTGTGCCTGGCACCGAGAAGGAGAAGCAGCGCCAGTTTCCATCACCTGCGTGGCTCGAAAGGGCACTGCCTGTCAGTCAGGTGCCAAAGAGCCCCTGGTGGCCAGAGGCTTGCGAGTGGAGAGGCAGCAGAGAGCTCAGAGCACCGTTTGCGCCAGTATCCCATCCTCCACAAGACGGGGAAGGTCTCCCCCCCCCCGTGAGGAAATCCCCTGTGCCCCCTCTCCACCGGGCAGACTCCAGAGGCTGGCTGCGGGGGCTGTGTTTGCCCTCTGCGTTGTGTGTGTTGGGTCCTTCAGCAGCTGGCTGAGCCGGCCTTGCTCTTCCGGGGATAAACGCAGAGGCGTGGCTGGCCTCCTTCTCCTCGGAGTTCAGAGGGTCTTGCTGGAGCCGCCATGCCCTCCCTGCCCGCCTTTGAAGAAGCCGGCGAGGTCCAGCGAGGTCAGGCCCCTCCCAGGCGAATGCAAGGGATCAAAAAAGCCCCGGAAAAGGACGCAGCCTCAGTCACTTCCCCCATGCGGAGGCAGAGAAACCGAGACTTCCTGAAGGGCAGCAAAGTAGGTCAAATCCAGACATCGACAGGTAGACTGTGGGCAAGGAGACTTGCCACTCCTCACCCCCCCCCAATGCCAACCTTCCAGCGAGGAGCTGTCAATACCTGCTGCTCTCTCTGCCCTCCCCCCTCTGAAGGCCTGGTGGGGCAGGAAGGTCAGAGAATCATAGAATTGGAAGGGGTCCCTAAGGGGCATCTAGTCCAACCGCCGGCAGTGCAGGAATCCCCACTCAAAACAAAGTTCAGGAAGGCCCCATTTGGTGCTCCGGGGTCAGGATGATGCTGGACAGAGGCAAACGGCACTGGGCGGGATGGGGGGCTGAGAGGAACCCAGTTTATGCACAGGGAGGGAGGGAGAGAGGTGGCCTCAGGACTGAGGGGCATTTGTGGGGTAGGACCTGACTTTTCTGGAGGCTTTTGTTGGAAAGGCTTAGAGCAGTGTTTCCCAACCTTTTTTGGGCAAAGGCACACTTGTTTCATGAAAAAAATCTCGAGGCACACCACCATTACAGCCCCGTGACGTCAGCGCGCAGCGTCACGCCGGGAGGGACATGAATTGCTAGCAAATTACATAATCACCTCCTTGAGGGCTGGCTCATCTTCTCTGAAGGCAGAACCCCATTAATTAACAGCACAGACTCACACCATAGCCAAGACGAGGGGGGAAAACCTCAGTCATGCACAGTCATGAACATGTGGGGGCTAAATGAGGACGAAGACCGGGCAGAGAGCAGGGTTCAAATCACCCCACCTGGCCAGGACAATCCCTGGGTGCTCCCTTGGGCCACTCGCCTGACCCACCTCGCAGGGCTGTTGTTGCGAGGATAACACGGGGAGAACCACGCGCGCCCCCGGGAGCTCCTTGGAGGAGAAAGCGGGCGATGAATGCAATGCACGAAATATATGAGACGGGACCAGGTTTTGCAGGTGAGGGGCCCCCGCCAGCCTCCACTTCCAACACCCGGTGCAACGACGCCGAAGTTTCCCCCGGGGCTCGGCTCGGGGAGCAGCGCTGCTCCCCCCCGGCTCCCCTTCGCCCTCCCGGCTCTCTCTGCCGCCCACTGGGGACCCCCCTCACCTGCCAAGTCCGGAGCGCCGGTGGAAGTTGCATGCATGCATGCATGCAGGGCGCCGCGTTGCCATTGCATTGCACTGCACTCCATGCAACGCCTGCACGCAAGCATTGCCTTGCACGCCCGCCAAGGGGTCTCCCCGCGGTCCGATGCGTCCCCTCCGGCGCGGATGCAGCATTGCAAAAATAAAAGGACTTCCGGGTTGGCGCGGACAGCTAATGGCGGATTCCCTCCGAGCTCCGGAGGGAGTCGGCTCCGCTGGGGACGGGTCCGGCCGCGACGGCGACGCGGGGACCCTCAAAAACCTCAGGCGCGGATGCCTGAGGACCTGGTGACTCGGTGGGCACCTTAAGCGCCCTCCCCGATTCACGAAGAGCCTTTTTAAAGGCTACGGAGAGGATACGGAGAGTGGCGTGGTGCTGAGAGTAAACCGCTACCCCAGCGGAGCGAAGCCGTGTGCCATGGCTGAGAAGCGCTGACTTGCTTCCTTGAAAATTTGGACTGAAAGAATTACCCGTGAGTAAGACGGATTGGGACTTTAAAAATTTTTTCCCTGAATTGGAGACGACCGGGGGGTGTGCTAAAAGGAAGTCCGCACCCCCCCCCTGCAGACGATTTAAGCAACGACATAAGAGCTAAGCTGGAGAGCCTACCCTTGGTGGGGTGAGTTAAAAAGGACACTAACTTTCAAGATTTAGTTAAAGGAAATTTTGTGCTGGAGAGTGGAGTTTTGGAGACCTTCTTTATGTTTTGAGCAACCCCCCCTCCCGGGCTCGGGAACGTCCTGCCTTTATGCCTGTGTAAGAGCTGCGGAGTTTGACAGCTGTCAAAGCTGTCAAACGGGCAGTTTAAAGCGGAAAAATCACTATTTAAGATCCCTCTGGAATAAGACGAGTTATAATTGAGTTAAAATTGTTGGAAACAAAGAAACAATAACAAGCTAAAAGACTGTTGGAGAAAAGACTAATAAGTAACCAGATTCCCTCTAGGGGGAATTCTGTGAAACTACAATGGATACAATGGCTGTGGATGGAAAGTTACTGGTGGAAATCGAAAGGATGTTTCAATTGGTGGGAATCTTACAAGAGCAGAGCTTAGCCATGAATAAACAACTTAACATTATGACCTTGGGAACAGGCAACTCTGCTGTTTGTATTGAGGACCTGAATGAGAAAGAATCCACAGCTGAATGGGAAACAATGTCTACAGAGGTGGAAGAGACTAAACAAGAAAAAGAGAAAGTAACCTTGGGAAGCAACAACCAAAAGCTGACATCTGTGGAACACAAGCAAGGAGACTCTGGGAACACATCTACCACAAGTCTGCGAAAGATGCAGAAGAAGAAGGAGGAGGTTCTGGGACAATATGTACAGGAACTTAAAATAAAGAAATATGATTGGGGCCTCCGTTTGGACTTTGACTTTGAGGATACAGGCTTTGTGGAAATACTCCAGCAGTTGCTTTCAAATCTCCTTGTGGGAAGAGAATATGTTTTGATGGTGAAAGATTCTTTTCCAGACTCGACGATTGACATAAAGGACTACCAACGAGACCGGCGGAGAGGGACTGAAAGGGACTTGAAAGCCTCGGACGTGAGGAACCCAGGCTGAGAATCTTGATTTTGGATTTTTATTGGGAAGGGACAAAAACCAGGGATGGGAGGGAGGGAAGAGGAGATTCTTAAAAACTCTTAAGACTTTTATGTTTGGTTAATATGACTTTTATTCAAGACAAAATGAAAAATCGATGGAAGAGAACTTAAGTCCAACTTAGGAAAATCAAATTTTTTTATTAGAAAAGAGGCAACAAAATGAATAAGATGGTTAAGAGGAGAAATACCAACTTGCTGATATAATCTTGGGAATTGGGATGCATGAGGGGGGGTGGGGGGAAGTCGGGGAACAAGGTTATGAGAAGAGGATCTGCTGAATTTATACATGTTTGTGTCTTGTGTTATTGTTGTGTTCGTATTGTCTTTATAAAAGCGGAAAACCCAATAAAATTTTTTTTTAAAAAAAAGCATTGCAAAAATAAAAACCCCCTGACGCAGCCCTACCTGGGGGGCAGCCTCCGCCGCTCCGCCTCCGCGGGGATCCCCGGGCTCCATCCTGCCGCCCGATCTCCGCGGGGGCGCAGGCAGGCTGCGCGGGGTCTGCGCGGAAGAGCCCCTGCCCACCCGGCCACCGCCGCTGCGCTCATTCCATGGCCGGGAGAAGAGCGCTTCAAACAAAACGCCCGGCCCGCCAGGCCATGCTGGGAAACGTAGCTTGCGCACCCCGCGCGAGCACGGAGCCCAAGGGCGAGGGGACTACGGATCCCGGCAGCCCCTGCGCCGGGGACGGAGGGGGAGAGGCCGGGTGCAGGGATGGAGGGACGGGTGGGCGAGCGAGTGAGTGAGTGGCAGCTGCCAAGCCTTGGCCGAGAGCCAGGAAGGGCCTCCCCGGAGGAGGAGGAGGGAGGCGCAGAGCGGGAGGGAGGGAGGGAACCCCAGGGGTCATCTAGTGACGGCGCCCCAATCGAAAATGTGACTTTAAAAAAAAAAATCTTTTGAATTTTTTAATTTTTCCCGCGGCACACCAGGCAACATCTCGCGGCACACTAGTGTGCCGCGGAACAGTGGTTGGGAAACACTGGCTTAGAGCATGGGTAGGCAAACTAAGGCCCAGGGGCTGGATCCGGCCCAATCGCCTTCTCAATCTGGCCCGCAGACGGTCCAGGAATCAGTGTTTTTACATGAGTAGAATGTGTGCTTTTATTTAAAATGCACCTCTGGGTTATTTGTGGGGCACAGGAATTCGTTAACATATTTTTTTCCTCCAAAATATAGTCCGGCCCCCCACAAGGCCTGAGGGACAGTGGACTGGCCCCCTGCTGAAAAGGTTTGCTGACCCCTGGCTTAGAGGGAGGTGAGCTTGCTAGTGCCCCATGTCTCTGCCTGGGGCTGACCCCTTTCTCCGCTTCAGACACACTATTCAAAGGAAGCAGCCAAGCACAAGAAAAAGGGGGGCAGAATCATGGCCGAAGGCAGCACCCCAAATATCCGGCTGCTCATTTCCATCTCCTTCAAACCTTCAGTGGTTTCCCTTGGTCCTCAGTCTCCTGGGAAGGGTTCCCTTCATGCCCTCTGGACCCTGGTAGTGCCCCACCCCCCGCTGAGCTTGGGGTAAAATGCAGCTGCCACTCTCGAGGGGGGTGGGCTCCTGTTGCTGAGAGGGGAGGGGAAGAAGAGGGATTGCCAGGGAGAGTGAGGCGGAGAAGGGAGGAAATTCTCCTGCTCAGCGTCAGGGCGGCAAGAGCCTTGCAGTCACGGAGGGGGGAGTCTGGCCAGGAGATTTACGGCCCGTCTCTCATTGTTTAAAGACTCTCGCCCGGGCCTGGCGCTGCGAACTTCACACGGGGAACGTGGCGGCAGTGGCGTAGATGCGGCAAATTTATGATGCCGGCTCTGAATCCCCAGTCCCATCGTGGGCCAATCCGTCTTCCTGGCGCTGAGGATGGAATTAAATTATTGCAAAATGAATCTGTAAAAATGATGGAAAGAGTGTCGGGCGGTGGCAAGGGAGGGGGCCCTGACAGATGGACTGGTGGCCTAATCAAGTCCTGGGCCGCCCACCCGAGTGCCCCCCATGCCAGCCTCAGGTAGGGCCACGTGCGCCAGGGAGGGAGCAACATCCTGGTGAGGAAGGGGGTGCAGATCCATATTGGAGGAACACCTCCCCTCACAAAGAGAGCTGCTGGCCCAGAGGGCAGGCTCCGCTTCAGGTGATGGGCAAGCTCCACTCATCGGATCAAGAGGGCTGGGAGAGAAAGGTGGTCAGAGGCTGTGTGCCCCCTCCCCACCCCAAACAAGCTCCCTGCCCCAGAGATCACCAGGCATTGCCCCCTGATATCTGTCCTGGGAGCTATGATGCAATAAGGGAGGACAGAGTGCCTCTGAACATATGCAGAGTGCCAGCATGGCTTTACATAACAGAAGACGAGCCCTGCTGGATGGGACCAATGGGCCAACTAGCCCAGAATCCTGCTCTCAGCCAGGGGCCCCTTATGGGGTAATTAACTACAACCCCCCAATCCTGCACCAAAGTTATGAAGTTGTTTTGCAGCGCCCCCAAATCAAGTAACTGATACTTCAAACACAGGGTCCGTAGAGAACAACCAAACCAGCAGGCAGGATTCGAACACAGGAGCCCCCGTCCCCTCCTGGGGCTGGGGGGTGGGTGCTCTCTGGCACCTCTGTGCTCCTTGCAGAGCTGTGGGAGGCCTGGACCCAGGGAGACCCTCGCTCTGGCTGGATCACAGCTGCGTCTCCTCTGTGCCGCCTTGGCCAGAGGCCTTGCCTGGTGGCCAGCCGGTCGCCCAGGGGACCTTCATGGTGGGAGGCCAAGCTCAGTATTGATCGGGGCTGTTAAGCTGATTACTGCTGGGCGGTCCCTGCTAAGTACTGAGAGATCCTGTCAATAGAGATGCTAATCACAGGAGCCCCAGGCAGGCGGAGGGAAGGGGCCAGCCTTGCCCAACTGGCGCCCTCCAGCTCCCACCAGTCCCCTGCAGCTGGGAGGGATGGGGAGGCTCCTTCAGACCCAGGAGGAGCTGAGGGGAGGGAGAGGCCCAGCCCAAATTTGCTCCAGCTCAGAGCAGCTGGGAGCCCAGAGAGCCAAAGCTGGGAGAGGTCAGGCTGTTTGTGACCTCTTGACAACCTGCCGCTGCGTTTTCCTGCTTCTCTTCCCTCTGTGGCAGGCAGAGATTCAACAGGTGCTGCTTTCTCTCCCATGAACCTTAGGAGTATTGCTCTGAGGTACATTTAAAATGTTTGTTAACGAGCCTTTGTCAGAAGATTCCAGGCAGGGCACAAAAGCAGGAATGAAAACTAATTCCATCCACATCTTCCAAATACAATCCAAACCAACAATTTGAATACAATTTTTGGGGAGATGGGGGCAAGTGACTCCTTTTTGCGGAGTGAGGGGTTGGGGTCTCTCTTATAAACCTCTAGGGTTGGGTTTACAAGAGGTGCCCAGAGCATGTGGCTCCATGCGCCATTTCATGCGCAGTGTGTCCATGTCTCCAGAGAGGTGAATACCTCTTGTTCCAGGAGAAAGAACTGTGGGGTGGAGTGGGACTTGGAGTGTGTTTGTCATATGCACTTTATTTATAACAGTTTGAGCAGAGCGCAGAGTCCTAGAAGTGTGGAGTTGGAAGGGACCCCCAGCTGGAAAGACAGGCGAGGAATCTCCTACTGAGAGCCATCCCCGGACTGACCTCTGGTGAAAAACCTGCAGTGGGAGCTGAGTCTTCAAATCCACAGCTGCCAAACTCTCTCTCCCAGCCTCTTTCATTGAAACCGCAGCTCTGTGGGCGAACTGACCATTAGGTGAACCCACCCCCAGCCATTAAGAAAAATATTCAAACTCTTTTGTCAAAAGCTAGGCTCTAATCCGGAAACATTTCCCTGCAAAACCCTCCGGGGAGGGAGACCCACTCATGCTAATCAGACAAACACAAACCAACACTGGATTTGCCTTTTCCATAGGTGGATAATGTGGAGTTTGGGGAGGCAGAGGGGCTTCCTCAGGAACTGAAGAAGAAGAAGAGGAGTTTGGATTTGATATCCCGCCTTTCACTCCCTTTAAGGAGTCTCAAAGCGGCTCACATTCCCCTTTCCCTTCCTCCCCCACAACAGACACTCTGTGAGGTGAGTGGGGCTGAGAGACTTCAGAGAAGTGTGACTGGCCCAAGGTCACCCAGCACTCTGCCCTTGGGGACCCTTGGCAGAGCAGCAGGATCAGGGCTGGCTGGCTTGCTCTGGCTGAACACTCAGATTCTGCAATGTGTCTGCCTGGGGTGTGGAGGGTGTTTGGGGAAAGGTGGTACATCTGGTGGGAGACACAGCCTGCTCCTTCCAGGGTCATTTGTCTGCCTTTGGTCCCCACCTGCACTCAGCTCTCACCTGTGGCTCCTAGAAGGTGTCAACAGACCACAGCAGCCGCACCCCAGGAATGGCTGCCATTGGCCGGCTAAACCAGGTGAGGGGAGCCCATGGGTCTCAAACTATCCGGGAGTCAAGAGCTTCCCCTGCAGGAGAAGACAGGCTCTGGTGGATGGAACAGGTGAGACCAAGAATGGGTCCAATGGTCAAGAGGGCGGTCAGATGGGGCTCATTGACCTGAGAAGGCTGCCCATCTGGGAGAAGGAAAACTCTGGTCCCAAGGCTTGGATTGTATTGGCTGAGATGACACGTCCACCTCTGCAGTCCTGCGATTCCACGTTGAGTGGTTGGAAGGAGGGGAGGGCAGGGGGCCATGGCGCATTTGTGGAGTCAGCGCTCTTGGGCAAGCTGTGCGCACTCTGCCCTGCCTGGGGAAGGATGGCAGCTGGCAGAGCACAGCTGCGGCTGGCGGGTGGCCTGCAGTGGGAGGGAGGGAGAGAGGGGGCCTCGTCCTTCACCCCAAGGAAGGCACCTGAGGAAGAATCCCTGCAACCGCTGCAAGGAAGCAGAATGCGGCCTCCGAGAGCACTCTGCTTTGCCAAGTACCGAGGGCCACAGATGGCAGGATGCCACAGACACTGCCACACCTGAGCTTCACGAGAGAGCTACTCCCCAGAGGCAACACCATGAGCCCCAATTTCAGCAGTAATGAAGCAGCACCCACCTTGGAGCAGAAGGCAGGTCAAGAGGTGGTCATTGCCAAATGTGCTTCCCGTGGCTTTGCAAAACATGGCTTCTCCTGTAGGGTTGGAAGCAAGGCTGGGACCCAAAGGGGAGGGTGGGGAGGAGGGCACAGGGACAGGGACAGGCAAGTGTGGGGTTTCCAGTCAAAATCACAAATGCATGATTGGCAGACAGGCTCCAGAGGGGCTGACCCTCACAGGGTGCCTGGATCAAGATAGGACTGTAGGAGGTTACTTCCTTAATGCTTTGGTGGGGATTTTTGAACAAAGGAGATAATCTTATGCACTTCCTTCCAGTCTGTACTCTTGTTCTCTTCTTTCAAGCCAGCAATGTAAGCAGACTCTGTTTTGGAAACTCATTTTGTAATTTCCCAATAAGAACAATTTTCACCTGCATACTACTTTCATGTATTTGTTGCCTGCATCAAAATGTAAGTAAACCTTTTGTTCGCCTTACTAAAATGTGTGGTTCCTTCTTGGCAATGGGGACAAAGAGGGGAACGCTCAGCAGACCGCCAATAAACAGGGATAAAAGGGTGTAATGACCTCATTCCTAGCTTCCAGTAAGCTGCGAAAGCATGTAAGTGTTTTTACTCTGCTAAAAGGGCTTCATAGCCTGCTTACTCTCATATGTATCTCACACATGTGGGGCAGGAGGTTTGACTTTTAATTGACAGATGTAATCCTCAATCCACCTCCATCACCAAGAATATTGGCAAGCCAGAGAGAACAGAGCGGTCAAGCTGCTCCCCAATATGGCCCTGGAGGCAGCCGTGCTTCTGAGTCCCAGTTGCAGGAAGCCACAGATTGCCGCTCTTGTGTTTGGGTCCTGCGTGTGGGTTTCCCATCAGGACATCTGCTTGGCCCCTGTGAGAACGGGATGCTGGACTCGATGGGCCCCGTTGGCCGGATCCAGCAGGCTTCCTTTGTGTTCTCATGCTCCTGTTTGCTGGCTTCCCAGTGGGGCATCTGGCTGGCCCCGGTCAGAACAGGAGGCTGGGCTCTGGTGGACCATTTTGGGCTGATGCTCCAGCAGGGCCCTTCGGACGTTCCCATCTCTCAGTGGAAGAAGAGCCTTCTGGATCACAACAAAGGACCGCCTTGCCCAGCATCCTCTTCTCAAAGCCTGCAGGAAACCTTCAGGCAGGCCTCAAGCACGAGAGCCTCTCTAATTATTATTATTATTATTATTATTATTATTATTATTATTATTAATGAGTTTCCCCAGCCACTCTGGGCAGTTCCCAACAGAATATTAAAAACATGCCAAAACATCAAACATTAAAAACTTCCCTGTACAGCGTTGCCTTCAGATAGTTAATTTCCTTGACATCTTCCACAGGGTGGGAGCCACTACCGAGAAGGCCCTCTTCCTGTGCCCTCCAGCAACTGGGATTCAGAAGCATCCAGCAGCTGCCTTCAAAGGTCTCCCTGTGTTTGGTTCTCCTGCCCCCGGGGGATCACAGGGGCTGGCACTTCAGGCCAGTCAGTCACCTGCCACCCCCAACCCAAGGAGGGGCCCAGGAGCTCCCGCTTCCTTGCCCAACTGGCATCCCCACAGGCCGATGTGCAGAGCTCACAGCCACACTAGCCGGGCTGGGCTCCTTCCAGGCCGGGCGGGGCTCCAGCGCCTCAGCTGGTCCGCTGGAGTCTTCCTGGCCCAAGCTCTCCTGCCCCAGGAAGCCCTTGCAGCTGCTGCTGCTGCTCAGAAGCCGTGGAGCTGGGGAAGGTGGCTCTGCTCCGTCATCCAGGAATGATCAGGCACTCAATAATTGACAGTCACTGAAGCACGGCAAGAGCACCAGGGATGGCGGAGGAGGGAGGCCCCGCCAGGAGTGCCGGGCGAGCGGCTTAGCCTGGTGCGAAGAGAGGGAGGGAGGGAGCAGCACGCCCCCCCCAAGCAGGTCCCTGGGGAGCTGCCCCTTGCCTCCTGTTGTAAATAAAAATATGCCCTTTTCCCTTATGGGGTATCCAAGAGCCCATATAGAGTCCTTACATAGGTTCCCTATTGGTAGGAGAAAATAACAGAGGCCAACCAGAGAATATTGAGAAGCAAAGCAGCTAGTAAGCTTGATCTTTATTGATCTGTTGCAACAGGGTACCCCCCTCACACGCAGGAGAGGAAGAGGACCCAGAACAATGGCCTGCAAGGCCTTATAAAGACTTTTGAAATTCCCCTTCTCTAGATCAGGACCACCCCCAGAAACATTATGCATACATCACAGAAGGGGTGTGACCTAAGACCACCCCTCAGATACATCCCACCTACATCACAGAAATTTAAATGTTGTTTTTCTCTTCTCCTTGTTTATCTCCTGTCTAGCAGGTTCCTTGATTGGATTTTCTGGGGAAGCCTGGCCATTCTTTTGTAATGCTAAAATACTTATTTCCTGGGCCAGGTCACAGGCTCACACCTTATTCAAACACAGATTAAAGGAAGAGACAATCGGGAGGCTTTTCCATTTTTAACCTTGCAGAGAAGGGATTTGGTCAGTTTAGGAATCAAAATGGTTCCAGGTTTGCCTTCCTGTACTGATCTATGTATGTGCAGTTATGAACATTACTATATATCTAAGACCATAAAATTCCTATTACAAGGGGGGGGGCTGGCAGTGTGTATTTTTAAACCCGGCCGGGGAGTTGGGAAGCTTCCACTTTGTTCTGGAAATGGGAAGTTTCAGGGTTTTATTTGTGCGCAGCCAAGCGGAAACGACTTCCCCGCTGCTGCTGCTGCTGCTTCTTCCTCTTCTTCCTTCTCTCCCCTCCTGGAAGGACCATAAAAGGAAGGAACCTGAGAGAGGCCAGAGCCCAGTTAACCCTTCCTGGGGAGGCACGGCATCGTAGAATCGTAGAGTCAAAAGGGACCTCCAAAGGTCCTCTAGTCCAACCTCCAGCAAGGCAGGAATCTCAGGCAAACCACTGCCCCCCTTCCTGCAATGGCATGGCTGGGGTCCCAATGGAGAATAAGCAGAAGAGGGGACCCAAGATTCTGCTGGCAGGCAGAAGTTCCACCCAGGCAGTATCTCCATGGAGACTCCGGGCACAGCCAGGCAGAGAGAGACAAAAGGGCTGTTTTGTCGGACATGGGGGGAAGCAGTGGCGTAGCATGGGGGGTGTCAGGGGGGCTGTTGTCCCAGGAGCACAATCGGGGGGGGGCACGAACCAAGCACCCCCCGCAGAGGTGAAAAGCGTTGTCTTTGCTCCCCAGCCCCCGCCAGGTGAGCGCTCACAACTGGGCAGAGGCAGGGAAGGGGGGCGCTGTCCATGCGAGTGCCCCGTGGGAGTGGGGTAAGTACTGGGTGAGCCCACTCTGCCCCTGCCCCGGGCACTGGCAAATGGTGCTACTCCACTGGGTGGAAGAATACAAAGGTTCAACAGGGAAGAGATTTTTTTTAAGCCTCAAGGTCTCCAGGAATCCCAGCCCTTCCCCTCCTCTGCTGCACCTGTCCTGTAGAACCCAGGCAGAGGCCAAGAGGCTGGTTTTCATTGCGCTGGATAATAGCTCTGGTCCTCCCCGCCCCCGCCCCCCAATTTCTCATTTCAGGCAACTCAGCCTCTTTTCCTATTTCCTGGCTGCAGATAAGGCAGCTTCCGCTAGGACCCCTGGCGTGGGGTGGGGCTTGTCCCCCCTGACCAAAGACCTGTTGTTGGGAGGGCCTTTTGGTGCAGACGGAGCTCAGAGCAGAATTGGAACCCATGGCCAGGAAGCTGCCTTGCCACCAACTCACCTCAGCCAACCCCCCCCCCAGCCCAGAAGAGAGAGGGGGAGGGAGGGCAGCATCTGCCAAAGATGCTCTTTGGGATCCGGAGCGGAGTCTGGGCCCCAGTCAGGCCGGGTGGAGGGGAAGAGGCCCCCGCCTGCCTGCCTGCTGCGCCAGGAACTGCTGGAGAGGAAGCCAAGTGGGCAATCAGGAGCAAGAGAGGCTGAAGAGGCCCTGATTGAGGAGGAGATGTTCTTCTGGAGGGGGGGCTGCAAATCTTGATTAAAGGGGGGGGAGGCCCCTCCATGCCGGACGGGAGCAAAGTCTTCCTGGCCCATTTTTCAGCCACTGCAGACCTGGAGAGGCGTAAGGCTGCCTCCTCCAGGCAGTGCCCAATTTAGGATGGGGTGGACAGTTCCCCTGCACAGGGGGCCAAGCTGAGAGGGTGCAAAACGGGGGGGGGCAGGAGGGAGGGGGTCAGGCCCAACAACCCCAGGCAGACCTCTCTCTCTGCAAGGCTTTATGTTTTGGGGGCGGCAGGCACGGCAGAGCTGCCCCTCTTGGCTACGGGGGGCTCCCCAACAGGTGTCCTGGCTGGCTGGCACCCGGCTCCCCCAATCTGGCACCTCCGCCCTGCCTGGGGTGGCGCACGCTGGCGGAGGCAGATGGCCTGGCATGCTGATGCTGGGACGCTTCCTGCCATCTGCTTGGTCTAATTGACTTCCTGCAGAAGTTTCGCTCTCCATCTCCTTGCTTTAAATTAAACCAGTTGAAAGGATAAAATGGTTAATTAAAAGGCCTTTTGATTAGATAGACAAATATTTACCAATTATGAGTGACCCCAGCCATTCTTCTTTGGTGTCTGCAAACTCAACCATCAGCAGTTATCTCCGCAATTACGTGGGCACTGATGGCTCCCTCCCGCCTCCCCTAATCTTTCCCTTGTGAGCATCTCTTGGAGGAGCGGAGAGAAGAGAGAGAGAGAGAGAGAGAGAGAGAGAAAGAGCGGCCCTCGGTGTGCTTTGCTGAGTCGCTGCAGGGGAGCTGGGCAGGGAGAGCCAAGCGCAGCCCTCGCCAGCTCATCCATGGCTCCCCAGGCAAAAGCAGCACGCTCTGGGCGAAGCAGCCAGTTCCCCGAGTCAGCAGATCGGTGCCCTCATTCGCTCCGCTGATGTATGGCTGTGCGTGTCGGTGGCGCTCGCCCCAGCGGGGCTTGGACATTCTCCGGCTCTCTCTGGAGGGAGAGCAGGACACTCGAATAATGGCACATCTGGGCGCCTCGCCTCCGCCCTCTGCTTCCAGGGGGTCACGGGCGACTTGGGTGGACCCTGCAAGAGCCCCCATGCTGCAGAGGCCCTGGAGGCGAAGCCCAGAGGGAGAGGACATTCCTCCCCAGCTGCCCAGGGCACAGGCTGGGACTCTCCCCATCGGAGTCCAGCCCAGAAAGAGCCGGCGGTGCTGGCTGAGGGTTCCCAGGAAGAACCAGGTCTGTGGGAGGAGGCCCATGGCAGGGGTGTAGGAAGGGAGGCGGTGGGGGCAGGCTGCCCCGGGTGCCCTCACTGAGGGGGGTGACATTCGGTGCACTGCCCAAGATTTCCAAGCCTACCCCAACCCGTCGGGGCAAGGGGCAGAGCTGCGCCACTTTGCCAGCAGCAGTCCCCCCTTCCCCCTTCATTTTGGCAGCTTGGGGGAGGCTTGGGAATCGTGGGCGGGTGGCACTAAATGTCCACCATGGGTGGATTGCTCTGCCCCCGGCTGCAGGGCAGGCACGCCACTTTGGGCACCCGAGTGGCTATCCCGTGCCTGGGAGGGCAGCCTCTGTGCCACGCCCCCTTTGGGAGCGCACCCGCCCTGGGCAGCATGGGCATATGCTCTGCCACTGCCCCAGAGCACAAGCGTCCTCTCCCCTCCTGGGGTTTCCAGCATCGCTGCCTCCAACCGTGTAGGCAGAGCACAGCCATCGAGACTGGCAGCCATGGACAACCCTTGACTATTTTAAGGGCATCCAGGTCAGAGGTCATCACTGCTTCCTGGGCAAGGGAGGACCTTGACATCTCAAATTTCAGCGGCGTCCTGTGCATTGCCAAAATCCAGTTGCCAACCCCCCAATCGCCTCCCTTTGGATGTCATAGTTGTTGCACGCCCTTCAGCACCCCAGAAGTTCCCTGTCTGGAACGATGGCACCGATTGCTCTCCTGTAGACCCACTTTTGTCCTGTGGGAGGGAGTTCCACAGTCTAACTCTGTGCTGCATGAAGAAGCCCCTTTTACATGGCTCATAGCTGTAGTGGCAGGAGCTGGTGTCATTCGATATACAATATACCCCTAAATGAACTTTCCTGACCCTGGTCTACAGTCCTTGTCTCCCACTTATCCTGGAAGGCGCTGAGATTTCCTGAGCTCCCAAGACTTTGTGTAACGATCAGCGCCTGTAATCTGCAGTCCCCAGCAAAATCCAATTAACTCCCTCCTGTAAAAGGGTTCCACGTATACAATAGTAAGATAACTTTAAGACTCAAGAAACAAACAGAGATAACCAGTTTAGTCATTCCTCACTGGGATTATGCTCTTCCAGCTTCCAACCGAGCAAAGTAAACAAAATAGGCAGGAAATTAATAGGAAAGAAGCAACAGAACAATAGAGTACAGGTATTATAACAAATTACTCGCCCCAAAGACCCCTCCGCTTTCCATTCTGATGCAGGGGCTAAAATTAGTAGAAAACCCCCTTGGATCTTCAGTGGTGGGTGATCTCTGCAAGCGTCTACAAGGATTTTACTCAACCCCCTTAAGGAACCAACACGCACTGCAGGAAAGGGACACCCTGTCGGAAGTATTAAATTAACTACGAACCCTAAAATTTGGGTTCCCCTCCGAACCTGACCCAAAGTTTTGTAGTTGTTTTGCAGGGAAACCCCTGTGTTTTGCAGAGCCCCACAAAATGAGTAATGGATAGCTCTTCTGCCTCCCCTTCCTGCATTCTTTTTCGTCAAGTTTCTGAGGCAAAATTCCTTTAGGTTTTTGGGCATAGCTAAAGGAAGCTTTTGCTATGCTGTACTGATGCACCCCCCCCCATCTTGTAAGCCGGCTTGAGCATCCTGTGAACCGTGGGAAGGCGGAATACAAATAAAGTTATGTCTGAATGTATGCTCCAAACCTGCTTGCTCCCTTCCCACAGGCAGGTGCTCAGGCCTGGTGAGCACAGGGGATGCTGGTCTAGAGGGGCCCTTGGCCTCATCCAGAAGCCTCTTCTTGGGTGCTGATGGGTGGCCTTTCTTGAGGCAGAGCATCACTCCACCACAGAAGCCCCCACCTGTGGCCTTGAGTGGTATAGTCCAGGCAGAAGGTGACCCCCCAGGTCCCCCTGCTGGATAGTGCCAAACCAAAGAGCCAGGGCCTCCCCCCCCCCTTGGTGCAAAGCCCCCCCCCCACCTGTGCCCCTGTATCATCTCAGCAGACCCCAAAGGCCCAGACCTTTGCTGAGGTGGAGCCCAGCTGATTCTTCCGATCCCGCTATTCCATTTAAAAATAGTCACAGCAGCTGACATAAGCAAATAAGCCAGATAAGATAAATGAAGACAATGCAATGATGTGGACCCCTGAAAATATTGAGCAAGACGCCAGTATAAAGTTTAAGAATAGTTTATAAAGGTTCAAAAGCAGAGGTCTCAAGTCTTGTCTCCTACCCAACTAGGAGAGGGGGGAGCCCCCCCCCAAACCACTGAAAGGATGGAGGGGGGGCAGGATTCTGAATGATGCTGGGGACAGCCTCAGCCCCGCCCCCAGCACCTGCCTGCCATTTCCTCCCACACTCAGCACATCAAGGGGGGGGGGAGATGGGGATGAACCACCTCTGGCCACCCCCTCCAGAGAAGCCCCCTGCCCCACATTGGAGGAGCCAGCCAGCTGCGTGGGGCAGGAGAGGCTCTTGGCAGGCGCTGCCGGCCCCCAGCTCTCCGCAGTCCCCGCCACGCGCTCCCCAAGAGCCGGTTGTCGATGGTAACGTGCGGAGAAACTGATGGATGGTTCTGAATGAATGTTCAGTTTAAATTACCCATTGTGCGGGCTCCAATTCATGGCTAATTCATTAGACACACATTCATACACAAAAATAAAGAGCTCCTCTCTGCCTCTCTGCCCACCCCTCTCACGTCATGCGCCGAAGATGGCGCAGGGAAAGGAGGACCAACCAACTCCCTCCCAAGGGATGGAGGAAGCTGCCTTACAGAGCCCAGTCACGGGGTCCCTCGAGCTGAAGACTGCCGACTCTGGCTGGCAGCAGAGACTCTGCAGGGGTCCCTCCCAGCCCCACCTGGAGATGCCTGCGGGAGTTGAACCCGGGAGCGTCTGCAAGCAAGGGCCCTTCCTCTAAAATAAGTCAAGATGCCAGTCCACATGGTCCTGAAGAAAGGCTTGTTTTCACCGACTGGCAGTCATGGCTCTCTAGGGTTTCAGGCACAGGCTTTCCCAACTCCAGCTGGAGATGCCGGTGGAGAGTGGACAGGGAAGCCATGGTGTGCGATGAAGCTTCTCTTGGGGAACAAGCCTTGTGCTTCTCTCCCAAGACTGGCAGGAGCTTCCCAGGCCTTGGGAAGGAGGCGCCAGGGGAACATGGAGGGGTCTAGCCTAGTCCCCCAGGCCCCTGACCCCACTGCACAGCGAGCCACAGGCCCTCCCCATCTCTGACTCAGGGCTGCTCATGCCAGAGACTGTTTCCACTGGAAATGTAAGTCTTTTACCTGCGTGGTTTTTACTGCTGCTGTAGCTGAGAACCAATGCAAGGCTAAGAAAAGGTAAAGGTACCCCTGACTATTAGGTCCAGTCATGGATGACTCTGGGGTTGTGGCGCCCATCTTGCTCTATAGGCCAAAGGAGCCGGCGTTTGTCCACAGACAGCTTCCGGGTCATGTGTCCAGCATGACTGAGCCGCTTCTGGTGAACCAGAGCAGCACACAGAAACGCCGCTTACCTTCCCGCCAGAGCGGTACCTAGTTATCTACTTGCTCTTGACGTGCTTTCAAACTGCTAGGTGGGCAAGGCTATGAGTGAGTAAATCATATTTTAAACTTACTTTGCAGTCTGTTGTCAAATTCTTTGTTAAACAGAGGCAAGGAAAGAGGGAGGCAGTTTGCTCTGCGGCTGGACGTATTTCAAAGAAGGCTCCACAGCCTATTCCTATATGCTTCAGTTTGCTTGCTAAGGAAGGGGCTTTAAGCTCCATTCAACCCACACAAGTGGCTCCGGGAGGAATAAATAGCAATTAGCAGATCCTCTCCTGCCCATTCAAACCCATCCCACGCTCTCAGGGGGGATGGCAGGAAGTGTTCAGCTCTAAAGGGAGGGTTCCCTTCACCTGAAGAAGCCCCCCCCCAGTCACCCAGCAGCGGCCAGAGTTTACCTGGCCACTGTGGGAACAGGTGCTGGGCGAAAATGGGCCACTGGCCTGATCCAGGACACTCCCCTGCTGCTCTGATGCCCTTCCCCATACAGGACACAGCAGTGACTTCTCCACAGGGGGCAGGTGACAGAGGCACATTTGGGAGAGTTGTGGGGGTGGGATCCCAGAGCCACAAGGATGCGCCAAATCTGTTTGGCTTGCCTTTGATAGGGCAACTGGCTGATGGCCTCCTCATGCCACGCTTGCTCTTGGGATGGGCATCTCTGAAGGGGTGTGTGTGTGCAGAGCATATTTGTCCTCTTGAGCAAGGACGCAGGGCTTAGGGTGCCAGCACCCAAGGGGGCCTGGGCAGGCAGGCAGGCAGGGTGGGGATCCCAGCAGCAGAGAAGCAGAAAAGGGCATGTCTGCGGCAGGAGAGTGTTGGATGCCAGCCCTCCCCCCCCCCTTTCATGTGGGAGTTCAAATAACTGTTGAGGGTTATTAATGGCGCAGGAAAGATAATTGTGACTCAAAAAACAGCAAAGCAGCCCAGAAGAGCAAAATAGATTCCTGGAATCTCGCTTGCAAAACGAAAATACCAGCGGCTGGGGGAGGCAGGCGGCGATGCACCAGCGGCAGCTGCCAAGGGAGTGGAGGATTGCGGGGCAGGCGGGTGCATTTTACAGGGGGCTCCTGTGCCTGGGGAGGGGGCAGCAAGGAGGCCTCCAGCGCCCGAGGCACAAAGCGCTGAGCTCCCAAGCAAAGGGGCTGAGCGCCTGCCCAGAACCCCAGAGCCCCAGCATTTCTATGACAACCACACTTTCTGCAAGGAGAGGAAGCCAAGGCCAGGTGTTGGAGGGAGGGGCACCCACCACCCACCACCCACCCTCCCACGCGGCAGCAGAAGGAAGAGAGGGAGGGAAGTGGTCAGGTCCGGGGGGGGGGGCAGGCTGGAAAGTGCCACTTTGGACTGCGGCTGCCTGGGGAGGGTGGGGCGCTGTTTGGGGATAGGTCCCCTCCCCAGGCAAGCCAAGGCCAGCGCTCCCACAAGGAAGGCTGCCCCCCCCCACTCTGCTGGCTGTGCTTGTCCCCCACTTCCTTTTTTTGTGGCTCTTAAAAGAGCCTTTTGTGAGGCACAGATGTTTGAGGTTTTGTTAGGTGAAAGAGCCCGCTTCTTCCTCATTTGCCTTTGGGCTTGTGGCTCTCTGTCTTCTTGAGAAGCAGACCAGCCTGGACATTGGGCAAGACCCCCCCCCCCGGGCAATAGTGACTCCTCCCAGCAGCTTGCTCAATTCTTCATCCTTGCGAACCGCCAGCTGCAGGTGACGGGGAATGATCCTCATTTTCTTCTTGTCCCGGGCAGCATTGCCGGTACAGTGGTGCCCCGCAAGACGAATGCCTCGCAAGACGGAAAACCCGCTAGACGAAAGGGTTTTCCGTTTTGGAGGTGCTTCGCAAAACAAATCTCCTATGGGCTTGCTTCGCAAGACGACAATGTCTTGTGAGTTCCTGCTGGTTTTTTTCCCTCCCCCTTTTTCTAAGCCGCTAAGCCGCTTATCAGCTGATCCGATCAGCAGATAAGCAGCTAAAAGCTGCTAAAAGCCGCTAAAAGCCGCTAATAGCGCTAATAGCGCTAATCCACTAATCCGTCAATGAGCTTGCTTGGCAAGACGAAAAAAACGCTAGACGAAGAGAATCACAGAACGGATTCTTTTCATCTTGCGAGGCACCACTGTATTTCAGCTGTGAGATACTCCAGCATAGTTCCCTTGGTGCAGCAGGCGGGGCACACGGCCGACGGGGAACTGGAGGTCAGCGCGGGAGGATCGTGATTTCGCCTTGGCTCTCGCCTTCCCACCTTGCTTGCCGCGGCCAGACATGGCGACACTGACTCAGCTCCGCTCAGAAGCGCAACAAAAAATAAAACTGCAATCGTCCCCCACTTCCTGTGGTGCTCAGCTCCAGCTCACTTGGGGGCTTCCCAGTTGGCCACTGGGAGAAGAGGGTGCTGGTCCAGGGGAGCCACTGGCCTGGGGCAGAAAAATCTTGCGTCATTTGCTCTCCTGCGTCCTCCAGGCTTCAGCCACTGCTGCCCAGACTTCATTTTCAGTACCCTGCAACACACAAAGCAATCGAAGTGTCTCTGAGCATGTGCAGAGTGCTTTCCCCTCATCACTCAGCATGCCAACCCCCACACCCCTGGGACCAGTGGGCTGAGGTGCCAGATGGGAAGGCGTGGCTTCTGGGCAGTCCTGGGCTCCAGCACTTATTTAGAGAGAAGGGTGTATTCCGGCCTGCCCCTCAATTTTGGGGGGTGGGGGTCAGATCCCCCCTGCATTGCTCTCTTCCTCAGTGGCCACAAACCCCTTGCTGAGATTAGCCCTGGACCAATCATGTGGTTTGGGGGGGGGCTCCAGTCGTCTCCAGGAAATGAAGCTGAAGTCCCTGAGAGATGCATTGTGGGTAGAGCAGGAAGTGAGGAGAGGACTCTTGAGATGAGGCAACAGGGTGATGCAGCAGCAAAAAAAGCTAATCCAATTCTTATTCTTAAAATGTCTACCCAGCCCCTCACCCAAGGATCCCAGGGCAATTTGCAATATAAAATTCTAGGCTGCATCAGCAGGTATTTGGTGTCCCGATCAAGGGAAGAAATAGCCTAACCTCCCTGCAAGACAGAAATCTCAGATGACCATCCAAACTCTACTTAAAAACCTCCGAAGAAGGAGAGTCTACCACCTGAGTGAGTCTGCTCCACTGTCAAGCAGCTCTTAGCATCAGACAGTTATTTCTGATATTTTGTCAGAATCTCCTTTCTTTTATTTGAATCTGTCAGTATGAGTCCCACCCTCCAGAGGAGGAGAAAACAGGCTTGCTCCCTCTTCCAAGTGACAGCCCGTGGGATATTTGAAGGCGGAGATATTTGAAGGTAGTTCTCATGTCCCCTCTCAGTCTCTTCCAGACGGAACATCCCAGCTCCCTCCTCACAAGGCTTAGTTTCCAGACCCTTGATCACCCTCCTCTGCCCACCTTCCAGTTTCTCGACACCCTTCTTGAAATGGGGTTCCCAGAACAGGACACGGGACTCCCGGTGGGGTCCCTCAAGGCAGAAGAGAGCAGCGCTGGTCCTTCCCTCGCTCTGACTTGATCCTGCCCATGTTCCGGCTTTACTTTCAAAACAAATGAAGCAGGGAAGACTTGGCGCTGGTTGCAACATCCTAGCAAGCACCCGAGAGGAGCAGCTCTTGCCAGGCAGCCTCTTAACACTCCTGACTCAGCCCCGACTGACCCTGGGCTTCATTAATTACAGCACTTATCATGGATGTTCCCCGGAGGATTCAGAAAGCTTCCCATCCATCAGCTCCACAACACAACAGCCGTACAAAGTAGGCCAGTGGGATCGTTCCCATGGCAGGCGGGGGGCAGGGGGCACCATGGCTGAAGAGGGGAGCCTTGACCTCCTCCAACCTGCCAGCTGACCCACGGCAGCTCAGCACTGGGGAAACCTTTTCTCCATCTCTCACACAACCCTAGAACTCACGGACATTCATCCCATGAAGCTAAAGTCTGGAAGGTTCAGGACAGACAAGAGAAAGTCCTTCTTTTTCATTTTTTTTTATTAGGAATTTCAACACCCTCCCCCCTCCCAAAGAAAAAACCCATCCCCCCCCCCCCAGACTTCCCTCAACTCCTCTCTCTGGTTTATCCACATATATTGTTTTCTGCGTGTTACAAAAGTGTACAGATCCTTAACTTATCTGTCTAAATGTTATCAATAAAAAGTTTGTGAATGTTTATTCTAAACCTGCCAAGGAGTCCAGTTCATTTTGTTGCTTCTTTAGATACTTTGTGAAGGGTTCCCATTCATCTTTAAAATCACAGTTATCCTTGTCATGTAGTTTGTGTGTCAGTTTTGCCAATTCTGCGTCGTCCATCAGTTTCTCTTGCCATAGTTCTTTAGTCGGGATTTCCTCATTTTCCATCCTTGTGCTATTAAGATTCTTGTCACATACATGAAGGTATTTTTCAGTTTCCTTGGCAGCTCTTTTCCTACAATCCCTAACAAAAATGCTTCAGGTTTTTTAACAAATGTTAATTGGAACATTTTCTTCAACTCATTATATATCATTTCCCAAAACTTTTTAATTTCATTACAATCCTAACACATATGATAAATGTCCCTTCTTTTTCTTTGCACTTCCAACACATATTTGAACTGGTTTTGTACATTCTTCTTATCTGTACTGGTGTTAGAGAGAAAGTCCTTCTTAAGGCAGCACAGAGTTAAACTGTGGAACTCACTGCCACAGGAGGCAGGGATGGCTCTGCCCTGCCCTCCACGGCTGGAGGCAGTGATGCTCCTGAACTGCAGTTGCTGGAAACCACAGGAGGGGAGAAGGCTCTCGGGCTCGGATCCTGCCTGCAGTGGGCATTGGTTGGCCCCTGCGAGAACAGGAGGCGGGACTAGGTGGGCCCCTTTGGCCTGATCCAGCAGGCTCTGCTTATCTTCTCCTGATGGGCCTCTGGTCTGATCCAGTGCAGGGCTCTTCGGAAGGGAAGCATTTACAGCGGAGGGTCTGAAAGGAGGAGGGAGGGTGGTTCTGATTTTGGAGTCCAGCCAGGGCAAGAGCCAGATGGGTTAGGGGAGAGAGTTTTTGCAGGGGAGGCTTGCCAGGCAAACGGGGGCCCTGCAAATGCCCCACTTCTCCCCCCCCCCCAAGCACGCTGGCTTGGCAATGCCCCCGAGATGGAGACCGGGGAGAAGAGGGACCAGAGTGTCACGCGCATTCTTTAATCTCCCGGAACGGGCAGGAGGAATGGGAGAGGAAACCTCCTGAAGCCGTGACAAATTGGACACGGAGAGAGCAGCTCACTTGCCCGATGCATCATTGCGCATGTCAAAGCCCCCTCCCCCCCGAAAAATGATGGGAGGGCAATGCTATAGTGACAGAGAGCTATGGAGATGGTGTGGCCATTGCTTTCTTTCCCCAAAGGTGAGATTCTCTGCAGACTGAAAAAGAAGCAGCAGAGGGGAAAGTGAGGGGAGTGGACGTGTGAGAGGGTCCTCAGTGCCCAGCAAAGGAGCCTCAGCGCTCTCCTGTCTCCACCTCCAGCCCCCTGAAGGGGTGGTTAAGCACATAAGAAGAGCCCGGCTGGATCAGGCCAATGGCCCATCTAGTCCAGCTCCCTCTTCCCACGGTGGGCAGAGGCTCCTGCGGGAAATCTGCCAGCAGAACCCGGGCGCAAGAGCCCTCTGCCCAACAACAACTGGTCCTTCTCGGAAGGAGTCCTGCCAAGGCCCTTCAGCATGATTTTGTGGGGATCTCAGGGTGGAACTGTCCCCCCCCCAACCTTTTGTCGATCAGAACTGGACGGGCTCCTTCTAAGCCAAACAGCTCCCCGGTAGACTGGACGCCCCTCTCCTTTCTTTTTTTTTTTCTTTTTTTTTAAAAAATACATTTTTATTAGTTTTTAACATATTATCATTCATACAACAAAACTTCTCATCTTAGCAGATGATCTAGTTTTGACATTACAGCAGCCAGAATCTAGTACCAAAAGAGTATTAGAATTGATCCAAGAGTTTGGTCAGGTGGCAGGATTTAAGTTGAATAAGCTAAAAACCAAAGTGCTTGAGAGAAACTTAACAATGAATGAAAGAGAGAGGCTTCAGAATGAGACAGGTTTAACAGTGGTCAAGAAGGTGAAATACCTGGGGATTAATATGACATCTAAAAATGGGAACTTATTTAAGGACAATTATGAAAAGTGTTGGTCAGATGTTAAAAGGGATCTAGAAATATGGTCAAATTTGAAGTTTCCTTGTTGGGTCGAATTGCAGTTATTAAGATGAATGTATTGCCAAGAATGTTATTTTTGTTTCAATTGTTACAAATAATAGACAAGATGGAGTGTTTCAAGAAGTGGCAGAGTGACATTTCTAAATTCGTCTGGCAGGGCAAGAAACCCAGAATAAAGTTTAAAATATTAACTGATGCTAAAGAAAGAGGGGGATTTGCCCTGCCAGACCTCAAACTCTATTATGAATCAGCAGCTTTCTGCTGGTTGAAGGACTGGCTGCTTCTTGAGAACACAGACATTTTGGACTTAGAAGGTTTTAATAATGTTTTGGGATGGCATGCATACTTGTGGTACGACAAGGTTAAAGCTCATAAGGCATTTAAAAATCATATTGTCAGGAAAGCATTGTTTAATGTCTGGACACGATATAAAGACTTACTCGAAAACAAAACCCCGAGGTGGTTGTCACCGATGGAGGCAAAAGCTCAAAAAAAAACCTCAATATGGAGGCCAGGTGGCCAAAATATTGGGAGATTTTGGAGCAAGAAGGAGACAAACTGAAATTGCAGAGTTTTGAGAAATTAAAAGACAGAGTGCGAGATTGGCTTCATTATTATCAAATAAGAGAGGCTTATAATTTGGACAAAAAAATTGGCTTCCAGGTGGAAAAATCAAAGTTGGAAACAGAATTGTTAGATCCTGAAACTAAGATACTTTCTAGAATGTACAACTTGCTGTTAAAATGGAATACTCAAGATGAGACGGTTAAATCCGCTATGATTAAATGGGCACAGGACGTTGGACATAATATTATGTTTGCTGACTGGGAACAGTTATGGACCACAGGTATGAAATTTACGGCATGTAATGCCTTAAGAGAGAATATAATGAAAATGGTATACAGGTGGTACATGACCCCAGTCAAGCTTGCAAAAATCTATCATTTGCCCGATAACAAATGTTGGAAATGTAAAGAGACTGAAGGTACATTCTTTCACCTTTGGTGGACGTGCCCTAGGATTAAGGCTTTCTGGGAAATGATATATAATGAATTGAAAAAGGTATTTAAATATACCTTCCTGAAGAAACCAGAGGCCTTTCTCCTGGGCATCATTGGCCAATTGGTGCCGAAGAAGGACAGAACTTTTTTTTATGTATGCAACAACAGCAGCAAGAATACTTATTGCAAAGTATTGGAAGACACAAGATTTACCCACTCTGGAAGAATGGCAAATGAAGGTGATGGACTACATGGAACTGGCAGAAATGACTGGCAGAATCCGTGATCAGGGAGAAGAGTCGGTGGAAGAGGATTGGAAGAAATTTAAAGACTACTTGCAGAAATACTGTAAAATTAATGAATGTTAAAATGATGTTGGAATGGAAAATAAGTGGTATTGGCAAAAAGATTATTAAGAATACGTAAATATGGACTGACAATGGTTGAAAATACATAGTTATAATATAAGATATTGAGTAAAGATAAATGATAGAGGGTAAGGATTTGCTGAAAGGAATTTTAAACGGGAATACAAAAGGGGAGGTGTGAGGAAGTCAGGAACCAAGTAAATGAACTATAAGATATGAAATACTGATTTTTCTTCTTTTAAACTGTTTTTCACTTTTTGTGTGTTTTGTTTTTGGTATTTTTGTACCCTTTTTTCTTTTTTCTACTATGGCTATTGTCAGGGATTTAGGAGCAGAGGCAAGGCCAAGGGAGGAAACAGAGAGCGAAGGGGAGGAGGCAGAAGAAAAGATGAGTGATGACGACGACCCGAGATCTCCTAGTCTTTCCAGTGAATCAGAGGATTCACAGAAAGGAGCACCAGTGGCCAGGGCAAGGGGGGAGTCTAGGGGGGCACCCCAGGAAGATAGAGCCAGAGGGGACTCAGGGGAGAGCAGTTGGAAATCGGGACCAGCGTCACCGCCAGGGAGCAGGGAAGAAGAAGGGAGCCAGGGGGCAAGCGCTGGCAGCTCACCACAGGAGGGAGGGCATGAGTCAGGAGTGGCCACACCTCCATCGGGGAGCGAAGAAACGGTCAGACGGAAAGTGGAAGGTTGGGCGCGCGCGCCAAGTTCAAATGCAGAGGAAGGCGGCGCAGTAAGCAGCCCGGAAAGGGAACCAGGTCCTAAAGCCCGGCGCAAGGAGGCAGGAGGGTCCGGGTCAGCGTCAGAAGAATCCAGGAAGGAAGAAACCCCGGGGGGTAGAGGGACCCAGAGGAGGACAGTCAGGCGGAAAAGGTGGAGCAGGGCTAGGATATTAAGTTGGTGCACAAGGGGCGGAGACTCAGACGGAGCTTCGCCGATCTAGCTACTAGACGTAGAGTTGCGCGCAGCAGCGTGAGAATGGAAACTGCAATTCAATAAAGACTTTTACTTAATGATCGCTGGCTAGCGTGATCCTCTGTGAGCTAGGATCTTCAAGCAGCTCTGACAGTAAGCTCCGTCCCTTCTCAATTGTGGGCATCTACCACCTCGAGGAGGGGAGAGAAGCAGGTGCCCACTAGCGAGCTCACGAACGGCAGACGACATGACGGCTGAGCAGCAGATAGAGGAACTCAGAAAAGCAGTGGCACAACTGAATGCCGAGGCTCTCGCATCCAGGAAGAGAGAGGAGGAGGCAGCTGCCGCCTGCAGGGATCTCCAGGTCAGGTTAGATGTGCTGACAAAGCAGACACCCCGGCAGGAGGGAATTGGGTTGGCGAGACGCACAGGCGGGCTGGTCTCTCACTTCGATGGGAACCTGCAACAGTATCCCAACTTTAGAGCAGACGTACTGTGCGCACTGCAACTGCTGCATAAAGACTTTAGAGATGAGCAAGAGAGAGTGGGATTCATCATGTCTCATTTGCATGGGGATGCTAAAGCATGGCTACGCAATTTATGGAGAGATAAGGATCCGGCGCTCCAGAATGCAGATGCCTTTATTAAAGCGATGGATGGGTGTTTTTTATCAAGCATTGACGTGGATCTTGCCCGGAAGGAGGTGCATGGGCTAAGACAAGGGAGGGCCAGCGTCAGGCAGTACCATGCCCGCTTTTTCGCCTTGGTCAGTGCCCTGGAATGGGACAGAGATTCGGCCCCTGTAAGAGACCTCTTTTGGGAGGGGTTGCACAGCTCGATTAAAGATGAGATCGCGAGGGGGGAGAGACCCCGAACCACCCAGGAGGTCGTTCAGAGGGCACTGGCAGTGGGGGTGAGGCTGGAAGAACGCCCGTGGAGCAGGGACGAAGGGCGTGGAGGGCGCGAACCAGCCAGGGGCCCCTCCTTCCTTCCCAGAGAAGCAGCGCGGGCGCAATCCACGCCTCCGCCAGGAGGAGGAGCCGAACCTATGGAGGTTGGAGGTGCAAGGGCTCAGTCAGCAACCAGAGCCCTAGCACCGGCAGCAGTGAAAGCGAAGCCTCCTAGAGGGAACAGGAAGTGTTACGTCTGTGAGGAGCCAGGGCATATGGCGAAAGAGTGTCCCCAGAGGCTCCACAAGCTCACTGCAGCCTCGGCAATGGTGACTGCAGCAACGCAGCAAGGAGGAACACAGCAGGGAAACGAAGCAGTCTGGCTGGAGGAAGAGGCCCTGGGGCCCAGCCAGACGTGTTAGTGCCGCAGTCCCCAGAGATTTTACAGCCCGTGAACCCCCTCCCGCCCAAACCAGTGGTGAGGCTCACCGCATCTCTCCAGCTGCCCAATGGAATCACCATGGACGTGCCAATCACAGTGGACTCGGGCAGCAACGCGGACTTTATAGGGCAGGACTTTGTCGACAAGCACGCTATACAGTTGCTGCCGGCCACACTGCCCCTGCAGGTTGTCACGGTGGATGGCAGGGAGTTGCTAGGGGGGCAAGTGGTGAAGCAGACGCCGCCAATGGCGATGCGACTTGGGAATCACAAAGAAATCATCAGCTTCAATGTCACTCAACTATCGGATACGCCCATTGTATTGGGAATGAGTTGGCTGGACAAGCACAGCCCAACGCTGGCTTGGTACCAGAGGCAGCTGGTCTTCGGCTCTTCCTTTTGTGCTGAACACTGCATCATGCACCGGCAGGAAGGAGAGGAAGAGGAGTCACAGCTGCTGCTAGGCACGCTGCAAGCGATTCCCCACAAGTACGCAGAATTTTTGGAAGTTTTCTGCGAGAAGGAGGCGGACAGGCTACCCCCTCACAGACCATATGACTGCAAAATTGACCTGCTGCCGGGGGCGGCGCTGCCTAAAGGGAAACTGTATTCCATGTCGGAGGACAAGCTGCAGGAACTCAAAGAGTTCATCGATCATAATTTGGAGCGCGGTTTCATCCGAGAGTCCAAGGCAGCGGGGGGCAGTCCTGTATTCTTTGTTAAAAAGCGAGACACGCCCCAAAAAAGACTGGTCGTGGACTATCGCATTTTAAACAGTGTGACCAAGCCGTCGGACTTCCCCATGCCCCGAATCGACGACCTCCTGGCGAAGGTGCGGAAGGGAAAAGTGTTCACCAAATTAGACCTGCGAGGGGCGTACAACCTCATTCGCATGCGGGAGGGGGATGAGTGGAAGACGGCCATGTTCACGCCACTGGGTACCTACGAATACAGAGTTATGCCTTTTGGACTGCAAAATGGCTCCCACGTTTTTCAAGCTTTCATGCATCACGTGTTGGCGGGACTTCTCTACAAGACGTGCGTCTGTTTCTTAGATGACATCCTGATCTTTTCGGAATCGCAGCAGGAGCATGACAGGCACGTCAAGGAAGTGCTGACCAGACTAAAGCAACATAGGCTCTACGCCAAGCTGGAGAAGTGCCAATTCGACGTGACGGAGGTGGATTTTCTGGGCTACAAGTTGTCTGACAAGGGGCTCGCCATGGACAGCGCCAAGGTTCGAGCGGTATTGGACTGGAAGAGCCCACGCAACCGGAAAGAGGTCCAAAGGTTTGTCGGCTTTGCGAACTTCTATCGCAAGTTTATCAAGGGCTTCGCTATGCAGACAGCGGCCATCACAGACACGCTTAGCTCCAAGAAAAAGAAGTTCGTTTGGACGGAGGAGGCGGAGCAGTCCTTTCAGGCACTCAAGCGTCTCTTCGCGTCGGAAGAGCAGCTGCTTCACGTCAACCCCAGCAGGCCGATGAGGGTGGAGACAGACGCCTCGGACAGAGCCGTGGGGGCGGTCCTGCTGCAAAAGGACCAGCAGGGGGTGTGGCGACCGGGAGCGTTTTACTCCAGGAAGCTCAGCAAGTCCGAGCAGAACTACACCATCTGGGACAGGGAGTTGCTGGCCATTCATGCAGCGTTCAAAGCGTGGCGGCACTTCCTGATCGGCGCCAAGCACACGGTGCAGGTTTGCACGGACCACAAGAATCTGGAGCATTGGCGCACGGCACAGTTCCTAAACCAGAGGCAGATACGCTGGGCTGAGTTTTTTGCGAACTTCGACTTCCGCATAGAGTATGTCCCGGGGGACACTAACATCATGGCGGATGCCCTCTCCCGTAAGCCACAGTATCTGGAGGACGCAACGCCAGCGGCAGCCATGCACATCTTCGCACCAACAGTATGGGCGTGCGCCGCGGCCACCGTGGACCTGGAGGCGGTGCGACGAGCGTTGCAGGATGACTCCTTCGCGCAAGCAAAGATGGCAGAGGTGCAAAGGGGCAAGGCTGTGGCCGACGGTTTCCAGCTACGAGATGGATTGCTCATCCGTAAAGGGGCCATCTACGTGCCGGGAGACGACCTTCGCGCCAAGGTGCTGCAGCAGCTGCACGACGCGCCCACGGCCGGGCACTTTGGCAAGGAGAAGACGGTGGAATTAGTAGCCAGGGATTTCTGGTGGCCTGGAATGAGAGGGGAGGTCGCAGACTACGTGGCAAGGTGTGACACCTGCCAGAGGGCCAAACCAGTGCACAGACCGCCGGCCGGACTGTTGGAACCGCTGCAAACTCCGGTCGAACCTTGGGAAAGGGTGGCTCTGGACTTTGTCACAGATCTGCCCAGCTCGAGGGGCAAGACGGCAGTGCTGGTGGTGGTGGACCTGTTTTCCAAGATGGCCCATTTCATTCCGTGTGCTAAGGTGGCCACGGCGGAGCAAACCGCCAAACTGTTCATAGACCACGTGTTCAAGGTTCACGGTCTGCCACGGTCTATTCTGTCCGACCGCGGGCGGCAGTTCATCTCGAATTTCTGGCAGAAGCTGATGGGCTTCCTGAACGTCAAGATCAACCTGGCGTCGGCGAGACACCCGCAGACCAACGGGCAAGCGGAGCGGGTCAATGCCATCATGCAGCAGTACCTGAGATGCTATGCGAATCAACAGCCTGCGACGTGGGTGGATTACCTGCCGCTTGCCGAGTTCGCCTACAACAACACGAAGCACGTGTCCACGGGGGTCACGCCGTTCTTCGCCAACAACGGGAGGCACCCCAGAACCTTCCCGGGACTGGAAAGAATGGGGGAGGGGGAGCCGCAGACGGCAGATGCGTTCGCGTCGGAGCTGCAGGAAGTCCACGATCAGCTGAGGCGCCACCTGGAGCTGGCCAAACACGCATACAAGGTACAAGCGGACAGACACAGAAGGGTTGGCGAAGAGCTCCACGTGGGAGACTGGGTCTGGTTAGCAGCCCACGCAGTGCCGGCCAGGTCGTTGGCCAAGAAGAAACTAGGGCATAAACAACTGGGGCCCTACCAAGTCGAAGAGCAGGTCAACCCGGTAGCTTTCAGACTGGCACTTCCGGAGGGTTCCAGAATGCATCCGGTGTTCCACAGATCGGTGCTCACTCCCTACAAGGCACCGCACAGGTTCCAGGAACCCGGAACGGCGCCGAGTCCGGTCAGAGACAGAACAGGGCACGCGGGAGTGGCACAGAAGGAGCGCATCAACGAAGTCACGGAGATTTTGGACTCCAGATGGGGGGAAGAGGGGGTAGAATACTTTCTCGCCAAGGAGGGCACCCCGGCCAGTGCGAACAGCTGGGTGCCGGGCTACGCCTTGGACGAACCTCTACTCAAAGACGAGTTTCATGCCCTCTTCCCACATAGACCTATGCCAGCAGACTTTTTCGACGACTGGCTTTTCACGCCCACGCTTTCGGCCAGCACTTTCCGGGGGTTCGACTCGGAAGAGGACCCGACACAAGACGTCCGTTCCCCGGAGGGGTCACCCTCGGGATCTGCATCAGAACCCTCGTATTGGTGGGACGATAAACCAGAGGAGCAGTTCCGCAGAAGGTGGCTGGAAGGCCCAGGACGAGCAACGCCGCCAGGAGGAAGTGAGGGAGAAACGGACATGGACGTTTTCGGGGACGACCCTGGTTTCGAGCACGGCGGCACAGAGATGGAAGCGGAGGTGACCGTCGTCGACGAGAGCAGGGAGGAAGACCCGCGAGACTTCAGATGGAGGCCCGCCACGGGAAGCGAACGATATCCGACGTTCGTCCCTTTGCAACAGCAGCACCCAGCTCCAGCACCGGAAGGAGGGGAGGGGGGAATGGGGGGCTTCGAGGGGGGGATGGATGTCAGGGATTTAGGAGCAGAGGCAAGGCCAAGGGAGGAAACAGAGAGCGAAGGGGAGGAGGCAGAAGAAAAGATGAGTGATGACGACGACCCGAGATCTCCTAGTCTTTCCAGTGAATCAGAGGATTCACAGAAAGGAGCACCAGTGGCCAGGGCAAGGGGGGAGTCTAGGGGGGCACCCCAGGAAGATAGAGCCAGAGGGGACTCAGGGGAGAGCAGTTGGAAATCGGGACCAGCGTCACCGCCAGGGAGCAGGGAAGAAGAAGGGAGCCAGGGGGCAAGCGCTGGCAGCTCACCACAGGAGGGAGGGCATGAGTCAGGAGTGGCCACACCTCCATCGGGGAGCGAAGAAACGGTCAGACGGAAAGTGGAAGGTTGGGCGCGCGCGCCAAGTTCAAATGCAGAGGAAGGCGGCGCAGTAAGCAGCCCGGAAAGGGAACCAGGTCCTAAAGCCCGGCGCAAGGAGGCAGGAGGGTCCGGGTCAGCGTCAGAAGAATCCAGGAAGGAAGAAACCCCGGGGGGTAGAGGGACCCAGAGGAGGACAGTCAGGCGGAAAAGGTGGAGCAGGGCTAGGATATTAAGTTGGTGCACAAGGGGCGGAGACTCAGACGGAGCTTCGCCGATCTAGCTACTAGACGTAGAGTTGCGCGCAGCAGCGTGAGAATGGAAACTGCAATTCAATAAAGACTTTTACTTAATGATCGCTGGCTAGCGTGATCCTCTGTGAGCTAGGATCTTCAAGCAGCTCTGACAGCTATTCTTTGCTTTTATCTTTTATGTTTAAATTTTGTAACTTTTTATTGTCTTTAAAATTCTAATAAATATTATTTTTTTAAAAAAACTTCTCATCTTATACAATAGTTTTTGGACTTCCGTCAACACCTCTGATGATTTTCATTCTTATGCATTTCTTAATTTCATATTACCTTTAATTATCTTTAACTAACAATTCTCCTCATTGTCTTTTTGGCAATATTTCAAATAATTCACCTTACAAAACTTCTTGCAAACCTACTAGCGTAATCTGCTCATCACAATTACTTTTCAAATAGTCTGTAAATTTACTCCAGTCTTCTGAGAATCTCTGGTCCTGCAGGTTTCGAATTCTTCCTGTTAGGTTATCTAATTCTTCATAGTCCATCATTTTCATCCTACATTCTTCTTTCGTCTGTAATCCTTCTTGCTTCCAATTTTGTGCCAATAATATTCTTGCTGCCGTCATTGCGTACAAAAATAACTTACAATCCTTTCTGTTTATATCATCACCTTCAATGCCAAGTAAAAATGCTTCTGGTTTCTTAATAAATGTATATTTTCCTAGTATTGATGTATGGAAGTGAGAGTGGACCATAAAGAAGGCTGATCGCCGAAGAATGGATGCTTTTGTTTTTTTTTTTTATAAAATTTTTATTGGTTTTACAACATTTTTAAGAAAAACAAACAAACACAAAAAGTAACAGACATACATGAATAGTTTCAAACATATTTTCATAAACCTCTTTTCTTGGACTTCCCCATACCCCCCCTCTCTCCATCCCAATGTCCATAATTCAACTAGCAACTCCCAGTTGTTACTTTCTAATCTCTGTCATCTTAGTCCTCTTTTATAGTCTAGCCTTGTATCCCTGTACCCTTTTACTTCTGGAAACCAGAACATTTTAGCATTCATTAAGTTTATAGTAGTCCTTAAGATAACTTTTAAATTTTCTCCATTCTTCTTCCACCGTCTCTTTTCGTTGATCACGGATTCTGCCTGTCATCTCGGCCAGTGTCATATAGTCCATCACTTTCATCTGCCATTCTTCCAAAGTGGGTAAATCTTGTGTCTTCCAATACTTTGCGATAAGTATTCTTGCTGCTGTTGTGGCATACATGAAGAAAGTTCTATCTTTCTTTGTCACCAATTGGCCGACAATGCCCAAGAGGAAGGCCTCTGGTTTTTTAGAAAAGGTACATTTAAGTACCTTTTTCATTTCATTATAGATCATTTCCCAGAAGGCCTTTATCTTCGGGCATGTCCACCAAAGGTGATAGAAGGTACCTTCAGTCTCTTTACACTTCCAACATTTATTGTCGGGCAAATGATAGATTTTTGCCAGTTTGACTGGGGTCATGTACCACCTGTAAACCATTTTCATAATGTTTTCCTTTAAGGCATTACATGCCGTAAATTTAATACCGGTGTTCCATAACCATTCCCAGTCAACTGACATAATGTTATGTCCAACATCCTGAGCCCACTTAATCATAGCCGATTTAACTGTTTCATCCTGTGTGTTCCATTTCAACAACAAGTTGTACATTCTAGATAAATTCTTAGTATTGGATTCTAACAATTCGGTCTCTAATTTTGATTTTTCCACCTGGAAACCGATTTTCCTATCCTGTTTAAAAAATTCCATTATTTGGCGATATTGGAACCAATTTTCTACTTTATGCTTCAATTTCTCCTGACTTTGTAGTTTGAATTTATCTCCATCCTGTTCTAAGATTTCCCAATACTTCGGCCATCCGACCTCCATATTGAGTTTCTTCACTGCTTTAGCCTCCACTGGTGACACCCATCTAGGGGTTTTATTTTCCAATAGATCTTTATATCTTATCCAAACATTAAATAATGCTTTTCTAACAATGTGATTTTTAAAGGCACTGTTAACTTTATCATACCAAAGATATGCATGCCAACCGAAAGCATTATTGAAACCTTCCAGATCCAAGATGTCCGTGTTCTCGAGGAGCATCCATTCTTTCAGCCAGCAAAAAGCTGCTGCCTCATAATACAATTTTAGGTCCGGCAGGGCAAAACCCCCTCTTTCTTTAGCGTCAGTCAATATTTTAAATTTAATTCGGGGCTTTTTGCCCTGCCAGACAAATTTCGAGATGTCTTTGTGCCACCTCTTAAAACATTCCATCTTGTCAAGAATCTGCAAGGTCTGAAACAAAAACAACATTCTAGGCAATACATTCATTTTAATTACTGCAATTCGGCCTAACATTGACAGTTTCAAATTTGACCATATTTCTAGATCTTTTTTAATTTCTGACCAACATTTTTCATAGTTGTCCTTATACAAATTCACATTCTTAGATGTTAAATAAACCCCTAGGTATTTCACCTTCTTGACCACAGTCAAACCTGTTTCCTCTTGAAATTTCTCCTTTTCCATATCTGTTAGATTTTTCCCTAAAACTTTAGTTTTTTGCTTATTCAACTTAAATCCAGCTACCTGGCCAAATTGTTGTATTATTTCTAGGACCTTTTTCGTACTAGTGTTTGGCTCTTGCAAAGTCAATACTAGGTCATCTGCATACGCTCTTAACTTATACTGTTTAGCTCCGACCTGCACACCTTTGACCTGCTGGTCATTTCTTATCATGTTCAGCAACACCTCCAGAACTGAAATAAAAAGTAATGGGGAAATTGGGCACCCCTGTCGTGTTCCTTTTTCTATCTTAAGTTCCTCAGTCACGACATTATTTACAATCAGTTTAGCTTTTTGTTCAGAATATATTGCAGCCATACCATTCTCAAAACCCTGGCCTACCCCCATCCCATGGAGATTCTTCCTCATAAAACTCCAAGAAACATTATCGAAGGCTTTCTCCGCATCCACAAAGATCAATACTGCTTTAGTGTTTATATTCACCTCTAGCTTTTCCAAAATGTCTATTACATTCCTTACATTATCTGCTAGGTGTCTCTTAGGGAGAAAGCCTGCTTGGTCTCTATGAATCTTCTCCATCAAAACTCTTTTAAATCTTTTTGCCAAAATGTCTGCAAAAATTTTGTAATCCACATTAAGCAGTGATATTGGGCGGTAGTTCTTAAGTTGGGTCTTTTCAGTCTCTGACTTTGGTATGAGTGAAATATATGCCTCTTTCCACGATTCAGGTGCCCTTTTTCCCTCAAGGATCTCATTACAAACTTCTCTTAGTGGTTGAGTCAGCCATTCCTTCAGCGATTTGTAGTATCTGGAAGTCAGTCCATCTGGTCCCGGAGATTTGCCCAATTGCATATTCTGAATGGCAGCCTCTATCTCTTGTTCTGAGATTCTCTGGTTCAAATCCATCTTATTTTGATGAGAGATGTTTTGTAGTCCATATCTTCCAAGGAATTTATCTATATCTTCTTCATTTTGCGGGCCTTGAGTGTAAAGTTTTTTAAAATAACTTAAAAAGCAATTTCTAATTTCATTGGGTTTAGATATGTTCTTTCCATCCACCTCTAGGCTTGTAACTGTATTTAGTTTCTGCCTTTTCTTCAGTTGCCATGCCAAAAGTTTACCACATTTATTTGCTGATTCAAAAGTCTTTTGCTTCATTTGCTTTATCTTCCATTCAATCTCTTGGTTCATCAATTCCATATATTGTGTTTGATATAACTTGATCTCTCTTAAAATATCCTGAGACTTTGGTTTTGTTCTTAATTTCCTCTCTCCTTCCTTTATCATTTCCAAAATCTTCTCTTTTTTCTCATTTTGTTTTTTCCTCTTTATTGAATTTTGTTGAATCAAAAATCCTCTCATAACCGCTTTACTTGCGTCCCAGATCACTCTTTTCTCCACGTCGGTCCTCAAATTTATTTCAAAATAGTCTTTTAGGGTCTTTTGGGCCTTCGTGAGAATCTCCTTATCTCGAAAGAGGGTGTCATTCATTCTCCATCTAAATTGACCAGTTATTGTGGGTTTCATCTCCATCTTCACGGCGTTATGGTCGGAGCAAGTTTTTGGGCAGATTTCCACTTTCTTAATCTTTGGAGCCAGTCCACTAGTAACCCAGATTTGGTCAATTCTGGTCCAGGTCATCATTGCTTGGGAGAAAAAGGTTCCCTCTCTCTCCAGAGGGTTCCTTGTTCTCCAAATGTCTATCAAGTCCATGTTTTCTGTCATTTCGAAAAAAGTCTTAGGGAGTCTCCCTTCTTTAGTGACTGTTAGTCTTTGTGCCTTGTCCATATTAGTGGAGACCACGCCATTCATGTCTCCCATGATTATCATATTGTAATCCAGATAGTCCGTCAAAGTTTCATGAAGTCTCTTAAAGAAGTCAGATTTGCCTTCATTTGGTGCATAAATTCCAACAACTAGAAATTTTTCTCCTTGTACTTGTATCTCCACAGCCAGATATCTCCCTTGTTCATCTTTGAATATCATTTTTGGAGCCCATTTCTCCTTCACATATATTACCACTCCTCTCTTCTTAACTTTGTCTGATGAAATAAATTCTTGTCCTAGCCTTTTATTTGTGAGTAATCTCCTGTGGGCTCTGGTTATATGAGTTTCTTGTAAACATATCAAGTCCAGTTGTTCTCTGTTCAAAATATGAAATACTTGTCTTCTCTTCAAAGGCCCATTCAGTCCATTACAATTCCAACTAAGGAATTGCAAAGCCATCTTGTTATTTTCTTAAGGCTCCTCCAACAGCTCCAAGTTGTTGCTCTTCTTCTGATGGTGGTGGTTTTTGTCCAAACGAGAGATTCAGGATATCCAGTGCTCTCCTCTGTTCTGCAAGTACGTCCACAGTCCCCTTCTGTAGGTCCTCCTGGTATCTTGCCAAAAATTTGTCTTTATCTTGAATTGTCTTTATTTTCACTTTCTTTGCCTTGTAGTCAAATGACAGTCCTTGTGGGAACTCCCACCTGAAACGGATAGAGTTTTTCTTTAGCAAAAGAACCAAGTCCTTGTAGAAGTTTCTTAAATCCAAAATATATTTTGGGATGTCTTTAAAGATCTGTACAGCTGAATTTCCAATTTGCAAGGCCTTTTCAAAGTGTAGTCCTAATATTTTATCTCTTTCCTCCTTGGATCTGAGTGTAATCAAGCAGTCTCTCGGTGTCTTTCTATCTTGCTTTTTACCCAGTCTAAAGGCAGTCGTAATTTTAAATTCGTCTTCCTCAAGGTCCCAGCAATCCGCAAACTCCCGTGTCAAATATTCCACAAGGTTGTCTCTTTCATTCTCCGGAATCAGTCTTAATTTTAAATTTCTCTCTTTCCTCTGTAACTCCCACAAGGCCAAAGTTGCATCATGCTCATAGACCTTCTTGGCAAGTGGCTCTAATTTCTCCTGTGTCTCTCCGGCAGTGGCTTTTGCCTCTTCGGCAATTTGGCGCGTGGTGGCGTTTTCCTCCACCAATTTGTTTATAGATTCCGTATTCTGGTTTAATCTTGCTGATATTTCTGTTAATTTTTGTGTGTTCTCTGAAGTCTGTTTTGTCAAAGACTCCAGAGTTTGGTTTATCTTGAGCAAGGCCTCTGTCACAGCTTCCATAGAGACGGCTGCTCCTTTGTCTTGTCCTGTTGTTCCTGTTGATCCGGCTGTTGCGCCTGAAATTGAGCCTCTTTTCTTTGCCTGTTGCAGCTGCAGCTGTTGTTGTTGTTGTTGTTGCTTGATCTTGGCTCTTGTAACTATCTCTTCTTGTGGGCCACTCATGTCAAGGTCAATTCCCACGGGATAATTCTCCCTTGGAAAATTCCACTGTCTTAGGCCGTGCCAAGTTTTACTTTATCCTCTAGAGGGAGCAAATCAAAATGGCCATAGAACAGGATTTCCAAATACAAAAACAAAGGAGACAGTCCAAGATGTAAAAAAGAAGGAGATTAACACAGTCAAAGTCAATGTTGCTAAAGACTTATAACTTCAAATTGCCACAGTTGCCCAGTTTATACTGTTTCTTCTAATGATATACAGTGGTCAGGCACTGTGGAAACTTTGTATCAAAGTATCACTTCACAGGAAAAAGTCAGTTCAGTGTACTAAAAAGGCAGACCGTTTCATGCTTTCAGATAGGTGAGATAGCAGAGGTTTTTTTTTCCTCCAAATAGATCATGCAGTTGTTGGTCAGATTCACCTCCCCTCTGCCCTGCTTGCTGGAGGGGAGATCAAAGGTCTAAATGTCCGGTTTATATGATCAAAGAGCAGGTTTAAACGGATGCAAGTTTAGAGTTCCGTTGCTTTCACTTTCATGCAGTCGGGGGGAGGCAGACTTCCTTTGCTTAAATCTCCCCGTTTTTAGCCCAATTTCTAAAATTTTAAAGGGTCCCGGTTATTTTCCAGCTCTTACTCACGGGAATTCAGTCCAAATTTTCTTTTCAGGAAGGAATCGGCGCTCTCCGCTTATGGCGACGCGGCTTCACTTCGCAGGCTGGGTAGCGACTCTCAGCACCGCGCTCTCTCCCGATGTCGATCCGTAGCCTTTAAAAAGGCTCTTTCACGGTACCGGGGGGGCGCGAAGGTGCCCACCGAGTCTCCTTGTTCTCAGGCTTCAGCGCCTGGGATTTTAGGGGTCCCCCGCTCGCCGTAGCGGGTAAGACCCGAACTTGCGAAGCAGTCCTTCTCCGGAGCTCGGAGGTAGGACCGCCATTAAGCGCTGGCACCGACCGGAAGTCCGGATGCTTTTGAATTCTGGTGCTGGAGGAGACTCTTGAGAGTCCCATGGACTGCAAGAAGATCAAACGCATCCATTCTGAAGGAAATCAGCCCTGAGTGTTCACTGGAAGGACAGATCCTGAAGCTGAGGCTCCAATGCTTTGGCCACCTCATGAGAAGAGAAGAGTCCCTGGAAAAGACCCTGATGCTGGGAAAGATGGAGGGCACAAGGAGAAGGGGACAATGGAGGACGAGATGGTGGGACAGTGTTCTCCAAGCTGCAAACATGAGTTTGACCAAACTGTGGGAGGCAGTGGAAGACAGGAGTCCAGGGGGTTACAAAGAGGCGGACAGGACTAAATGACTAAACAACAACAACACAATGCCAAGTAAAAATGCTTCTGGTTTCTTAATAAATGTATGTTTCAACATTTTTTCCATCTCATTATATATCATTTCCCAGAAAGATGCCCCTCTCCTTTCTGATGGGCAGGTGGGCATCTCTTCTTTGCCTGTGCTGCTGCTCCACCCTTGAGATCTGCCTTCTTGCTTTAATGATATCACCTTAAGAAACCGCCAGCCTTTCTGGACATTTCCCCCCCATTCCCAATTTCCTGACTTTGCACAGCCAGCACTGTTCTGCTCCTGGCTCAGGGTGGGCTGAGGGACATTCCCCCCTCCCCGGATCTGCACATGCGTTTGGTGTGTGCACTGGAGCCCCCTCAAGAGGCAGGGGCTTGGGTGGGCAAGGGGCTCGTCTTCCAGGCCATCCAGCTCTTTCTAGGTCACGGAAGGCAGGGATGGAATCTGAGCTCTTGCAGGAAGAAAAGCTCTGCCGGTGGCCTTCCTTAATCCTTTGCAAATCCCAGCCTGTCCAGGGGCACCAGGGAGAGCTGGGAGACTGCAGGGCAACGGGGGGGGGGGGGGGGGAGAGAGAGAGACAGAGAGACCAGTCCCTCCCAAAGTGGGTGGATGCAACCCACTTTTCTGTTCTCCCTCATGGCTTTGCAGCTGGAACGGGCATGAAAAATGCCACCCAATTCTCCTCCTGAATGGCATCAATCCCGGCTGCGGTACCAGTGGATTAGCAAAGTCTGGCAAGGACCCCAGGAGAGAGAGAGAGAGAGAGAGAGAGAGAGAGAGAGAGAGAGAGAGAGAGAGATGTTGGAGGCCCAGATGCTAATGGAAAGGAATCCAAGCGCAGCTGGAGGACATGAGAGAAGGTGGCACAGATCTGTCCTCCTTTGGTGCCTCCTGTCTGAGGCTGGAAGCTGCCCAGGCCCTGAAGGCAGGTGGGGGCTTATCCCCCCCCCAGCCCCCAAAGGCTGAAAAAGATCCATCAGGCACCTTCCACTCCAGAGGGATATATATTATCTAAATTTGATAAGACAACTTAATTTCTCTCCATGTCTGTTACTGGCGATAAAACCGGGAGACTTTTATGACCCGGAGTCCTCTGCAAGATTGTCAGGAACTTATTATACAAGGTATAACTGGATTTCTCTCTGCAGATGGCTTGCAGCCATGAGCTGTAACGCAATTCTGCAGCACATGGGCTGGAATAAATGCAAAGCACTTGTTACAGCAACTTAGATAAGAGAGAAGGGAACACGGTTGCTCTTGCAGCCTAATTCCCAATCAGATCTGCTTCTTCCTGGCTGTGAAGGGCGAGAGGAGGAAGGCGGCACCTGGCCGGGCTGAGTCTTGCCACATGGCATGGGGGTGGGGGGCACGGGGGAAGAGGCTTTCTGCCTGCCGGGGGGACCCACTGCTCTGCTCAGACCCACAGGGAGGGGGCCAGAAGACACCCCCCTTTTTTCTGCCAATGCAGTGAGCAGCAAGGAAGGCACTGGGTGCAACTGGAATCCCCAGCAGAAGGACATGGGGGACACACCCAGTTGTCATCTGCAAAGCCTGGAAGGAGAAAACACACATATGGTGACAGCAGCAGCAGCAACAACAGAAGGGGTTTTTCCTCCTGTGCCCACAGTAGTCGACCATGTTATGAGAATTATAAGGTCTAAGATATAAAATAAATGTACCAAGCAAACACTTACATAAATATATAAACCGCATGTCTGACACAGTGCAGGAAAAAAGTCCTGAAACCATTTTGTCTCCCCCAAATTGACCTCAAATGTTTCTCTGCAAGGAGGGAGGAAACGGGTGAGCCGGTGACCTGAGCTCAAGAATTAAGTATTTCTCATCACAAAAGAATAGCCAGGCTGCCCAGGTAAACCCATTAACAGCCAGGTAAACCCACCCACAGGTTTCCTGCCAGACAGGATTGTGTTGTAGACCACCCCTTCTGTCATGTATGTGTGATGTGTTGGGGGTGGTCTTGGGCTCCGGGGTGGGCAATTTCAATGGCCATATAAGGGCTTGTGCCCCATTGTTCGGGATCCCTCCTGCGTGTGTTGAGGGGAGCACCCTGTTGCAACAGATCAATCAAGATCAGGCTTACGAGCTGCTTTGCTTCTCAATATTCTCTGGTTGGCCTCTGCTATTTTCCCCCACTGATAGAGAACCTACAAAAGGACTCTAGATGGGCTCTTGGGGAAAGGAGCCCATTATGGGAAACGTGCAAGCAGGATTTGAGCTCAAGAGCCACTCTTTCCAGCAACTGGGATTCAGGAGCATGGCTGCCTCTGAGCGCGGAGGCAGAGCAGAGCCACCATGACTAGCAGACACTGAAAGCCTTATTCTTCTCCATGACTTTGCCACATCCTAGTTTCCTGTGGGAGAGAGCTCCTTAGTTCAACAATGCACTGCGTGAAGAAGGACTTTCTTCCTTTTGCCCCAGGCTCAGGCCCTGCTCAGGTTTTGTGTCCTTGGACTGTGCAAATGTGCCAAACTGCAGCTTTTTATCTTAAAGCATCAGAACCACCAGGAGGGTCAACTCTGAATTCAGGGTGAGGTGTCCAGGTGCACATTTGCCAAATCTGGGTGTTCCAGTGGACCAGTGGACACAGGATCTGCAAAAAAAATGAGAGGCACAAATACAAGATGGGGGACACCTGGCTTGAGAGCAGTACATGTGAAAAGGATCTAGGAGTCTTGGTTGACCACAAACTTGACATGAGCCAACAGTGTGACGGGGCAGCTAAAAAAGCCAATGCAATTCTGGGCTGCATCAATAGGAGTATAGCATCTAGATCAAGGGAAGTAATAGTGCCACTGTATTCTGCTCTGGTCAGACCACACCTGGAGTACTGTGTCCAGTTCTGGGCACCACAGTTCAAGAAGGACACTGACAAACTGGAACGTGTCCAGAGGAGGGCAACCAAAATGGTCAAAGGCCTGGAAACGATGCCTTATGAGGAACGGCTAAGGGAGCTGGGCATGTTTAGCCTGGAGAAGAGGAGGTTAAGGGGTGATATGATAGCCATGTTCAAATATATAAAAGGATGTCACATAGAGGAGGGAGAAAGGTTGTTTTCTGCTGCTCCAGAGAAGCGGACACGGAGCAATGGATCCAAACTACAAGAAAGAAGATTCCACCTAAACATTAGGAAGAACTTCCTGACAGTAAGAGCTGTTTGACAGTGGAATTTGCTGCCAAGGAGTGTGGTGGAGTCTCCTACTTTGGAGGTCTTTAAGCAGAGGCTTGACAACCATATGTCAGGAGTGCTCTGATGGTGTTTCCTGCTTGGCAGGGGGTTGGACTCAATGGCCCTTGTGGTCTATTCCAACTCTATGATTCTATGATTCTTTCACCATCATTGCTTCTCCAGAGAAGAGGAAGGGGGTCCAGTCTCCTCCCTCCCTCAAGAGAGGCTGTGGGATGGAGGCCACTGCATTGCGGTCTGCGGAGCTGGCTGACCAGCGAAGGCTTCATCCCTGGAGCTTTGTGGCTGCTCAGGCAAAGGCCCAAGGGCATTCCTCCCTCCAGGAGATGCAGGTGCTCCCCTGGTGGGGGAAAGCAGGGTCTGGGTGTGGGTCAGGCATGGCTTTGGCTTTGCTCTGCATCCAGAGTCCACTGACTCCGCCTGGCCAGTCCCTCTCCTCCTCCTCCTCCTCCTCCTCCAGGTCTGGCTCATTCTTACTCGTTTCCTCATTTGAGGCTGTCCAAAGCAGAGGCCAGATAACTGGCCAGCGATTCTTTATGCACTTAGCCGCTTCCAGGGCGTCCCGTGGGCAGGCAGCCGCCACCTGGCACCCTCATTTATCTCCATTTGCTGCTTCCTGCCTCGCGCCCCTAATTTCTAGCCGGTGCCTCGGAGGTGAAAGCCTTATCTGCCTTGCCGTTCCCGGATCGGAAAACAATTGCAGGCCCTTCTCTGGGAAGGCCTTGCTGACAGGCCTATTAGTGTCAGCGAGTTTGAGACACGGCTGGGCTGGCAAGGCAATCAGGCACCCCCAGGCCAGCTGGGGAGGTGGGCACCTGCCCTCTGCCTGGCACCGTGCCCCCTGGATGGCACCAGAGAACAGAGGAGGAGGAACCATGGAGGAAAAGGTCTCTTTGGATAAATTAACTGGCATATAAAAACCCCTTCCTTTCCCCGTAGCCTTTGAGCAGGGAGATATCTTGGATTGGACCAGCTTCCTTTGTTACCCATATGAGCTGCTGGATTCACATGGGGATTCTGGTCCTAAGAAGCCAAGCCGAGCCCCCTGGATCCGGCCAATGCCCATCGAGTCCAGCATCCTGTTCTCACACTGTCCAGCCAGAGGCTTTGATCAGGAACCCGCAAGCAGGATGGGAGTGCAGGAGTCCTCTCCTGTCAGGGCGCCTGGGGAAGGGGGCCTGGGGTCTGACTCGGGAGAGGGGGGTCCAGTGATTTGTGGGGACCTGCAGCAGCCAGGAGGCAAGAGTCAGAGGCAAGAGAAACTTCAGAGCTGGAGGGTGGGTCGGAAAAAGAGGAGGAAGAAATGGGTTAGGCAAGCAAAGGGCCAGGGGCTTCCCCACACTCTCTGCACCGCTGTCTCCCAGAACCAGGAGCGGACTGAAAAGGGGTGAGCAGGGGAAGTTTCCACGCAGGCATTGTCTCCAGATGTGTGTGTGCATCTCAGGGACCAGCTGGATGAAGAGGAATGGGGGGAGGCAGCAGCTGGGGAACCCCAAGGGATGGAGGCTCAAAGCCCAGGGAGTGGGGGCTGGGCGGCAAAGAGTGGTCAGAGGGAGAAGAAGCAGCAGACTGGGAGGAGGAGGTGTTGGAGAGACAACCGGGTTAAGCGAGCAGGAAGAGGCTGTGGCAGAGAGCGGTCCTGAAGCTCAGAGGCTGGAGAGGCTGGGGCAGGAGACAGAGATGGGGCAGGCTGCTGCAGAATCCAGGGGGTCTCCCCCTCCTGCTGCAACCAGCTCCCCTTCCTTCAGTTGCTGCAATTGCTCCGCTGGGATGTTGGGCATTGGCCTGATCCTGCGGGCTCTCCTTGCGTTCTGCTGTGCCCCCTTGGCCTGGCTCAGAGGCAGGCAGGCTCTTCTTCCCAGGCCCTCCTGCGCCCACGTGGCTCCAGGTTTCCTTCAAGCCGGCGTTTAAAATTCCAAAGAAAGCCAGATTCAAAAGTAAGTTTCTTATCGGGTGTCAGGGAGGAAATTATGAGTGCCTCGTTGTCCAAGGTTAAAAAGTGAGGGCTGTGCTTGGCTGGGGAGCGGCAGCAGATAAGATGAAATGTTTTCTATTCAAATGAATGGGCTCCTCTCTTCTCTGTAATAAACGATCAGTGTCAATATGACAAATTAATCCTGCATTGAGATCCATTTAGAGTGCAGGCAAACGGGGGCGAGGGGGGGCGAGGGAGAGGGAAGAAGCGGCCAGGTGGAGGAGAGTCAGCATTTCCGCCACCGCCATGTCCACCCCCCCGGGGGGGGAGGTTTCTTGGAGGGGGCGGGAGGAGACAAAGGCCACTGGCAGGCAGTCACCAAGACGGGGGGGGGGGGGGCTGAGGACGCTGCTGCGGCAGGGGGCAGGGGGTGGTCGGGGGCCAGCCATTTGTCTCAGCACAGCTGCCTCCGTCCCCATCCCTTCCACACTTGTGGGAACGCGCAGTTGGAAGCTGCAGGCACCCTAGGAGCCAGGCCCCCTTCTCAGCCTGGGCAGGAGAGGGAGCAGCGGCTGAGCATCCATTACAAGGCACTGCAGCCCCACTGCTGCTGGTCCCCTCCAACGTGCCTTGCAGGGTTGGACTAGAGCTCCTTCAGGGTCCCTTCCAAGTCTCCATTGCTGTGGTTCTGCCTTTGGGGTGGATGAGCACAGCTTGAGTTCAGCCTTAGAAAGTGACGCTCAGAGGGAAGAAGGCAGGAGCCCCACAACACAGGGGCAGAGGGAACCAGGCAGAAGTTCTCCTGGGACTGACCTGCTGCCTGTTGGCTCCTGGACCCAGCAGCCACTGCTCCTCCTGGGCCATCACCCTGGGCCACCAGCCGCCTGTCTGCTTGCTCCGGGAATTGAGGTTGGGAGAGTGGGCTTTTTCCCCTCTGCTTTTTCCTGGTGTGTGTGTGTGTGTTCGTATGTGCTTGGGCTCTGCAGGTGGTTTCTGTGGGCTCAGGGTCTTCTCCCTGCAATGGGTCTTCCAGGGCATGCAAGCTCTGAGCTTCTCCTGGATCACTTTCTCCACGTTGTATTTTACCACCCTCTGCCCTCAAAGACATATTTTCTCCCACGCTATAAAGGCCAAAACATTGTGGCGGCCTTTCCTTGGAGGATAACATCTCGGCATCCTGCACCTTTTCCAGGGCCAAAGCTCCACAGTGGAGCCCCTTGCAGGTAGAAGGTGCCAGGTTCATTCCGCAGCATCTCCAGGGAGGCAATACTGGGAGAGACTCCTGCCAGTCCGTGTGGACAGCACTGGCCGAGATGGGCCCCTGTTCTGACTCAGTGAAAGGCAGCCTCCTCTGCTCCACAAGCCCCACGGATGTGGGGGAGAGAGAAGCTGCGGGTGCCAAGGGGTCCAAAGGCCCACCCCTGGGGCCCTTCCGCCTGGCCAGGGTGACCCCAGCCCCTGCCCAAGGGAAGGGGATGGGGTGAGAAGGCACAGGGAGCCACAGGCAGGCCACACCCCCCCATGCACACATGCAGGCTGCCTCCCTCTGCCAGAGTTCCTCCCCCCCCCCATTGCATTGCAGCTGGGTGACCCACGTGGCTCCCAAGATACGGAACCCTTGAAAAGAGACAGTGACAAATGGGACTCCTGCTCCAAGTGGCAGGAGCTGCAGGCGGGGGCCGGGGGGGGAGCAGGCAAGATGCGCCTTTCAGGGAGAAGCTGAAGGTCAGGAGCTGCGGCCTCCTCCTGGGCTGGTGCTGCAAGGGGGGGGCGTGGAGGGGCTGCCCCACGGAGAAGGGGCTAGGCCATTGAGGAGGATAAGGAAACAGAAAGAGCCTGCTGCTGGATCAGGCCCAGGGCTCCTCTAGTCCAGTGTCCTGCTCTCACAGAGGCCAACCAGGTGCCATAATAGTAATAGTAATAGTAATAGTAATAGTAATAGTAATAGTAATAGTAATTTATTATTTATACCCCGCCCATCTGGCTGGGTTTCCCCAGCCACTCTGGACGGCTTCCAACAACATGTTAAAATACAGTAGTCTGTTAAACATTAAAAGCTTCCCTAAAGAGGGCTGCCTTCAGATGTCTTTTAAAGATAGCTGCTTATTTCCTTCACATCTGGTGGGAGGGAGTTCCACAGGGCGGGTGAGAAGGCCTGGTTCCCTGTAACTTGGCTTCTCGCAGGGAGGGAACCACCAGAAGGCCCTCGGAGCTGGACCTCAGTGTCCAGGCAGAACAATGGGGGTGGAGATGCTCCTTCAGGTATACAGGTATACCAATGGGAAACCGGCCAGCAGGATTGGATCGCAATAGCACCTTCCCCTCCTGTGGTTCCAAAAGCGTCACAGCCTCCAGCTGTGCATACACACACACACACACACACACACACACACACACACACACACAAACTTAGTTGGTCTCTAAGGTGCTCCTGGACAATTTTTTTATATATTTCGACTGTGTCAGACCAACATGGCTATCTACCTGAATCCAGGTGTGCAGGAGAGGAGAGCCATCCTGGCTAGTCAGTGGCAGGGGGGGGGTCACAGAGGCAGTTGCCCCAGGTGCAAAATTGTTAGGGATGCAAGATTTCAACACCCGGTGCTGCCTCCACACAGCTGGGCTCCCTTGAAAATAACTTCTCCACGCGAACCAGGAAGTGACTTCTCCCAGCAACAGAACCAGCTCTTCTTTTCTCATCTCTACAGCCACAATCTCCTGGGTGATGGGGACCCCATTAGGCAGCTGGATGCGCAGGCGCACTCCATTTCCCTCCCTCCCACTCCCCTCGGTGTGGCTCCGGGTGCCGGCATCCCCCGCTACGCCACTGTGGCTGGTAGCCCTTGGCAGCTCCTCTCCGCTCCTCCATGTGTTTGGCTGATCCTCTTTTAAAGCCATCTACGAGAGCTGGTGGCCCTCACCTCCTCCTGAGGGAGGGAGTTCCATAGGTTAACTCTGTACTGCATAAGGGGGGGAGGGGGGAAAGAAAAAAAGGGAGGGAAAGGGGGAAAATAAAAAATACAAATAAGGAAAAGGGAAAAAAGAAAAATAATAATAAAATAAAATAAAAACTCTGCACTGCATGAAGACAGCCTTTCATTCATCCATCTTGGATCTTCCAATGTTCAGCATCGTTGGATTTCTAGTGTCAGGTGATGAGAGGAAGAGAAACACTTCTCTCTCCACTTTCTCCATGCCAGGCATAATTGAACGAAATGCAATCATGTCGCCCTTTTTCTTTGAACTACAAAGTCCCAAACGCTGCGGCCGTTCTTCACAGGGCAGCCACGCCATCCCACTCTCAATCCTTCCAATTTGGCAGTAGAGCAGACCCAGGCGGATGCTGGGCTCTCCGCCTCCAGCAGTGGGGCAGACTGCAGCCTCGCAGACCCTCCCAGTTTGCTTGGAACACGAGGGGCTCAGGGGGGCTTCTCTGCTTTTTGCACACCAAGGCTGGCTTCTCCCACTTCCTTCTTGCCTGGGCTCCTTTTTCTCCAGGTCCCTGTGAATTCAGACCCTGTGGGTGTTTGGATTGCTAATTCATTAATCTTCCCTAAACTGCACCCTGGAAGGCGCAGGTCCTGCTCGGAATGGTGGAAATATGCCAAGAATTTCCACGTTTCTGTGTTCAGAGCCAGGATTCTAAATTGTGTTCTGGGATGCTTATTGTGAAGGGAAATGCCCAGACTTGAAAAGGTGCGTCGTGGCCGCACAAACTGCTGTGCCTCCCAGAAAATGCCCTCAGGCCCCCACCCCGCTCATACCCCCCAGCAGGAAATCCTTTCACCTATAGGTTGACAGAGGCCGGTTCTGAACACCCCAGTTTGAGAAGGATGTGGACAAGCTGGAAGATGTGCAAAGGAGGGTGACCAAGAGGATCCAGGAAAGCAAGCCTGATGAGGAACGGTTGAAGGAGCTGGGCCTGCTTAGCCTGGAGAAGACGGAAGGGTGATCTGATGGCCATCTGCAAAGAGCTGAAGGACTGCCGTGTGGAAGATGGAGCAAGCTGTTTTCTCGCTGCTCCAGAGTGGGGGACCTGCAAAGAGGGAAGGAAGGGGGCAGCTGCCTCCCCCCCCCCACCGCTGTCCAGGCCAGGGGGCCTCTCTTTGTCCAGGAGGGGGCAGCCACAGAGTCCTCCTCCCGCCGCCCTGATCAGCATCCAGCCGGTGTAAGCCGGGTAGGAAAAAAAAACATTTGAGAATTGGGAGCCGGTGAAAGATTACATTTATTTGTTATAAACTGATTATTTTTCTGTTTGGCTGAGGCTGGCTGGTGCAGCTGACACCCTGAATTGTGATTTATATTCATGTTTAGTCATTTATAATGAAGAGCCGAGAACTTGCTCTCCCGGAGACGGGCGACCTGGTTTCACCTTCCTGCCTCACAGGGCCAGAGGTGGCCCAGCCCAGATCCCAACTGGCCCTGATCCTACACTCCTTCTGCCACCAGACACCTTTGGGAGTGCAGAAGGCCCACTTCTTCTCCAGATAAGTGGTCCACCTAATGGAAGGGGTAGCAAGGGGCTCAGTTGGTGCGTCCTGCTTTGCCCATCACAAAACTATGGCATCAATGAATTGTAGAATTGGAAGGGACCCCCAGGGTCATCCAGTCCAACCCCCTGCAATGCAGGCATCTCAGCTCAAGCATCCCTGACAGACGGCCATCCAACCTCGGCTTAAAAGCCTCCAAGGAAGGAGACTCCACTAGATCCCAAGGGAGACCCTTCCACTGTCAAGCAGCTCTTACTGCCAGAAAGCTTTTCCTGAGGTTTAGTCGGAATCTCCTTCCCTGTAACTTGAAGCCATGGGTTCGAGTCCTTCCCTCCAGAGCAGCAGAAAACAGGCTTGTTCCACCTCCCATCTGATATTTGAAGATGGCTCTCATATCGCCTTACCTCACATTGTAAAGAACTTCCCAGTGAATCCTTCAAACTTTACTAGATCCTTTGATTTCTTAAAAAATGCCAGATTTCTAGTTTGATCAGAATTTAATTCTGGCCCAAGATCCCTGTGTAACGCAGACCAGACAGTTCAAGGAGGGTTTGGTGCTTCCCTCTTTTACTCCACATACGTCTCCTTGGGGTGAAATGCAAGGCAAGGCAATCCAGACCTGACTAGACGGGGTGGGCTCCCTCACACAGATGCAAAAGGCAGCTGTAGCTCCTCACCTGTAGCAGGTGAGTCTTTTGGGGGGAGGTAACTAACTGAATTCTGGTGCTGGAGGAGACTCTTGAGAGTCCCATGGACTGCAGGAAGATCAAACCTCTCCATTCTGAAGGAAATCAGCCCTGAGTGCTCCCTGGAAGGACAGATCCTGAAGCTGAGGCTCCAATGCTTTGGCCACCTCATGAGAAGAGAAGACTCCCTGGAAAAGACCCTGATGTTGGGAAAGATGGAGGGCGCAAGGAGAAGGGGACGACAGAGGACAAGATGGTTGGACAGTGTTCTCGAAGCTACCAGCATGAGTTTGACCAAACTGCGGGAGGCAGTGGAAGACAGGAGTTCCTGGCGTGCTCTGGTGCAGGGGGTCACGAAGAGTCGGACACGACTAAACGACTAAACAACTACACCTGGGTGACTTGACCCAGGAGCCCCTTTACCTGATAAGAGGCCCACTGCGCCCCTTTCAAGTTGATCTCTGGATGGTCTTTTCTGCCCCCACCCCATCTGAGATGCATCTTTTGCTAAGCAATGGTCCTCCTGTAGATGCCGGGTTGATTTCACCAAAGTGACGTGGTTAATGGCTGAACAGCTGGACTTGGGGGGATGTTTAGGCACAGGCAATTAGAGCAGCCCAACCAGAACGTACATCTTTCTTAATTAAAGTTAATCAGAATAAAACCAACACCACATTTTGTGGCACCTTCAAGGCTAATACCGATATGGTCGTTTGAGCTTTCGTATGTTGGGGTGAATTTCAAAAGTTGTGAGGAAAAGGGAAGTTCCTCACCTCTCTCCTCAATGAATCCCCACAACAAGCGCCTTGTGAGGTCGATTAGTCTGAGAGGCAGCGACTGACCCGTGATCGGGGACTTGAACCCTGGTCTTGCCAGGTCTTCATCTAAGCCCCCCCCCCCGCTGCCTCTTCACAGCCCTGACCTGGGACCACCTTCTTCCCTTTGAAGAGAAGACGGGAGAGGGCTTCTCCGCCGCAGGGGAGAGAATCAGGGCCATGTGCTGGTTTGAAAGAGGGGAATTGCTAATATAATCCTCAAAGGGTTTGCTTTTTCCTTTTGACTTTAAAAAAAATCTAATATCTTCATTTCCATACCTTTTTTAAGCTAATTTGTGGAAAATTAAAATGGCGAGGCCCACAAAGGCTGCATTTTAATTGAATCTTGTATCTGAGCCGTGGCGCGGAGTCTCTCTTGGCCTCCTTGATTAGCCTCCTCCATTAAATCATTTTTGCCTCGTTTAGCTGAGATACCGTCTCCTTGCGAGGCCTGGGACTTGGGGACTGGAGGAGGAGCAGCAGGAGGAGGAAGTGCTCCATGCCAAAGCAGGTGAGGACCCACCATGGCGGCAGGAGGGACAGAGCCAGGGAGGGAGGGAGAGGTGGCTGGACCCATCCGGCCTTGCCTGAGGTCCAGGGGGCTTCAGGGGCAGCTGCCCAACACTCAGCCCTTGGCCAGCTGCCCAACACTTGGCCAGCTGCCCAACACTCAGCCCTTGGCTCAGACAGAATCATAGAATCAGGGTCAGGAGGGATCCTAAGGGTCATCTAGTCCAACCTCCTGCAGTGCAGAATAGGGACTCCCCTGCCAGACCAAGAGGGTGCAGCAGCTCCTCCAGGAAAGGGACTGTGCGCGGGACCCCCAATCCAGCACAGAACCATCACTGTGGGCGACCCAGCAGAGGGGATGCCGCGGGGGTCCCTGGCCCAGGTGCCAACTGCAGGGGGGTGTTTAATCATTTGACTGTCTCCAAAATGGGAGTGGCTGTGTGTATTGATGAAAGGGTTTAACACTGCAGTGTTCTAAGGGACTCTGAGCTTTCACTGAGCTGATAATTAACTATCAATGTTTTCTGCTAGCTCACACATGAGTGTTTAACCTTGGGTTAAGGTATTGAATTGCAAATTAGGCGTCTTGGAAGCGTGGTGACTGAAGTTTCTTTTTCTCAGACTCTCAGAGAGTAAGGATGGAACTGAAGTTCTCCAGGATCACGCAGACTCAGGCTGGAATTCCGGCTGTGGTCAGAGACAGACCTCTGCTTCTGGGTCTCTTGGAATTATTTCATATTTTGTAAGATGCTGAGCCTGTGCCTTGGGCGGGTACTTGTCTCCAGGAATTGTTTCGATGTATCATTTGATGGTTTTGTTTTGTTTTGAAGAAAGTTCTGCAAGGGCGTTGCTGAATAATATCTCATGGGTCTGGGCAATGCTTCATGTCCAAAAGGAGTCAGTTTTTAGGCATCCAGCACAATTATTCATATCTGCAATAAGGGATATGCAAAGTGGGGGGGGGGAGTGGAGGGATGGGCAGCACCCGCCTCCTCCTGGTTCCGCACTTTGCTGATTCCGGAGCCTGGGAGGGAAAGGAAACCTGGAGGAGGAGGAGGAGGAGGAGGAAAGATTAGCAGGCAGCAGCTGGTTTAATCAAGCAAATGCCAGGAAAAAGGAATCCCTGAACATGAGAGAGAGAGAGAGAGAGAATTGGAAGGGAAGGATGAAGCCCAGCGGACCCCCAGCAAGTGATGGAAGGCAGGAAGAGCTCCTTGTCAGCTGTGGGGATGGAGGGAAGGAGTTGGAGAGAGAAGTGAGAAGTGCCTGGTGGTCTCCGCAGAGCGATCCAGGCAGTTTGAGATTCTGCCAGCCAGAGCGGGGGGGGGGGGAGCCTGGCACTCACAGAGCCCTGGCAGGGCAGACTTGGAAGGGACCCCGGATGCATCCAGTAGCTTCCTCTGTCATCCTGGGCGTGCAAATTCCTGTCCTGCCGCCCGATTTGTCATTTAATCAAAGCGTCTCCTGGCACACCCTCCCTAACCCAGTCGCAGCAAAGCGCCTCTCTTGTATTAAGAGCTATTATTTATTTCGCTTTGATTCAGGCCACCTTCCTGAGTGCTTCTCCAGCCAAGGCCAATCACACCATCAAAATGCAATACGGCGTCTGCAATGCAAGGGGCTAATACAGCCGTCATGGAATTCTGCAACTCCCCGAGAGATGCAAAGCAAGGAAAAAACCTCCCAACAGAGCAGGGTCAAGGGGGGGGGAGATTTTCCACCCAGGGGCCACATTTCCTTCTGGGCAATGTTCCAGGGGCCACATGCCAATGCATGCTACTTTTACTTTTATGCAAGAGGATAGTGTCTGCACCCACGGAGACACCCCTCCCTGCCCTCCATCCAGGCAAGCCAGAGTGCAAGGACACAACACCCCCCCCCCCGCTGCCAAAAACACTCAGGGAGGGAGCAGGGGAGGGCCAGGGAGGGGGGTGTCCAGGAGAGAGTCCCAAGGGCCAGGGAGGGAGGCCTGGAGACCCCTGAACCTGAGGTGCCCACCCCTGCAGCAGAGAGCATCTCAGGTAGGGAGAGTCCTGCTTCCGGGTTTCCCTCTTGAGGGCACCTGGTCGGCTGCCGAGAGAAGATGATGCCAGACAATACCAGACTCGAGGGGCGTCCTTTGGCCTGATCCAGGCAGCCTCTTGCTTTGTTAGGTGAACTTGATCTCACTCTATCTCTCTATGGATTTGTAGCCCACCCTCACAGGGAGGTTCACCTTTCAATGCGCCCGGATCGATGCTCAGGAGGATCACAACTGTGGGGCTGCCGAGTTTGGAGACACAGCCGGGTGGAGAAAGGGGCAGCAGGGCCTTGGGAGCAACTTACTGCTGTTTCTGAAGCTGGCAGGGAGAATATTCTGGGCCAGACGCAAGAGGCCTAATTTAAGGACGTGCCCATCCATGCGGCTCCCCCAAAGGCACCACGCATCTTCCAGAGCCACTCTGAGCATCACTGAGGAGTTTGTGGCCCCTCTGGTGAAGAAGCAGCGTTCGGGCTCCATCCTCAGACCCTCCAAAGCTCTCTGGGCTCAGAGCCCCCCCCCTTCAGCTAGAAGCCCCCACTCAGGTCTACCAGAGATAGCACAGTGTGGGGAAATGGGGAAGGGGCAGCGCCCGGAGTCATGAGCCCCGTCCAGCTGGGATGCACACATGGCCCTTGGAGGCTTGGGAGCCCCAGAGCTGCAAAACAGACAGAGGGTGAAGTCCTTTTCACCCCGTTAGATTACCCAGGATTAACCTTGATCTGTGTAATAGATATTCTAAATGGAAGTCCTGCTCAGGAGGATTTCCGCCATATGTTCTTGGAAGGGAACATGAAGGATTGGAGAAGGTGAGGGTGCCGGAGGGAGGGAGCCGCTGGTGGGACTCTGAAGAGCTCAGCTGTGCCAGAAGCCCGTCAAGGACTAGTTCAGACACCAGAGCAAAAGGCCCTTCACAGAATCATAGAATGGGAAAGTTGGAAGGGATCCCAAGGGTCATCTAGTCCAGCCCCCTGCAATGCAGGAATCTCAGCTCAAGCATCCCTGACAGATGGCCACCCGACCTCTGCTTAAAACCCCCCCAGGAAGGAGAGTCCTCCCCAGGGAGCCCCCTCCACTGCCAAAAACCTCTTACTCTCAGGAAGTTCTTCCTGATGTTTCACTGGAATCTCCTTTCCTGACATTTGAATCCATTGACCCCTCCACCTCTTCTTCCTCCTCTGCTGGACCCATTGGCTGGTTCAGAGCCCACAAGCCACCTGCTGAGTGGGGGGTTGCAGTGGGGGTTTCTGGCTTGCAGCCTTTTCCGTGCTCCTCCTCCTGGCATTTGGGAATCCTTCAAGCAGAGAGGCTTAATGGGAGGGACTCATCCTGCTGTCAGTCACAGGCACTCAGCCTCTTCATCCTGCCGGCAGAACAGCGCTATAAATGAGCTGTCTTGCAGAAGGACTGACAGGTGACTATCAAGCGCTAAACAGTAGGAAGACCCGCACAAGGAAGTCTCTTTGCAGCCATGATGCTCTCAGAGACACCCCCAGCTGCTCCGGGGCTCCTGTGAGCTCCACCCACCAGGACCAAGATAATTGAATTCTCTCTCTCTCTCTCTCTCTCTCTCTCTCTCTCTCTCTCTCTCTCACACACACACACACACACACACACACACGGCCAGTTCAAGATATTTTGCTGCCAGTGTTGGCTTTCTGAGAATTCATGGAAGAGGAGAGGGCGATGGAGGCCCCAATAGCCCCTGTGAGAAGAGGGTGCTGGACTAGCTGCTCCCCTTGGCTTGACCCAGCAGGGCTCCTCTGATGTTCCCATGCTGCCGCCCCCCCACTCCCCATGCAGAGCCCAGCTGGACTGGGCCCCAGCGTCAGGCAGGGAAAGGGCAGCAGTGGGGAAGCAGCAGCCAGTGGCAGCAGGACACCTGCAGGTCTCTAGCAAAGGGCCTTCTCAGGGTTTGCTGGAATCCTACACGCCTAGAATGGTAGAATTGGAAGGGACCCCAAGTGTCATCTAGAGTCCAACCCTGCTGTAATTCAGGAACAGGAGCAT